>NW_025728435.1:960511-1280682 GCF_021461385.2 Schistocerca piceifrons
AGGTTTACTGTATCCCTTGGACCTTCTTATTGACGATGAAACAAAGAAATTGCATCGGAATTAAATACAAAAGGCAAAATGCGACATAAGTACATGAAGACTGACTCTTCTTACTGTCTATGTTTTGAACCATTCCTGTGACACTAGTTATAGATTTCGATGCTACAGTCCAGGTCTACTGTATCACTTGGACCTTGTTACTGACGATGAAACACAGAAATTGCATCGGAATTAAATACGAAAAGCACAATGCCGACCTAAGTACAAGAAGACTGACTCCTCTTACTGTCTATATTTTGAACCATTCCAGTGACACTAGTTGCAGATTCCGATGCTTCACTTCAGGTTTACTGTATTCCCAGGACCTTCTTATTGTTTATGAAACACTGAAATTGCATCGGAATTAAATACAAATGGCACAATGCCGACTTAAGTCAAAGAAGTCTGACTCTTGTTACTGTCTATGATTTGAACCATTCCTGTGACACTAGTTATAGATTCCGATGCTTCACTCCAGGTTTACTGTATCCCTTGGACCTTCTTATTGACGATGAAACACAGAAATTGCATTGGAATTAAATAGAAAAGGCACAATGAAGACTTAATTAAAAGAAGACAGACTCTTCTTACTGAATAAGTTTTGAACCATTCCTGTGACACTAGTTATAGATTCTGATGCTTCACTTCAGGTTCACTGTATCCCTTGGACCTTCTAATTGACGAAGAAACACAGAAATTGCATCGGAATTAAATACAAGTGGCAAAATGCCGACTTAAGTACAGGAAGACTGACTCTTCTTACTGTCTATGCTTTGAACCATTCCTGTGACACTAGTTATAGATTCCGATGCTTCACTCCCGGTTTAATGTATCCCTTGGATCTTCTTATTGACGATGAAACACAGAAATTGCATCGGAATTAAATAGAAGAGGCACAATGCCGACTTAGGTACAAGAAGACTGACTCTTCTTACTGACTATGTTTTTAACCATTCCTGTGACACTAGTTATAGATTCCGATGGTTCACTTCAGGTGTACTGTATCCCATGGACCTTCTTATTGACGATAAAACACAGAAATTGGATCGGAATGAAATAGAAAAGGCACAATGCCGACTTAAGTACAAGAAGATTGACTATTCTTGCTGACTATGCTTTGAACCATTTCTGTGACACTAGTTATAGATTCCGAAGCTTCACTCCAGGTTTACTGTATCCCTTGGACCTTCTTATTGACGATGAAACACAGAAATTGCATAGGAATTAAATAGAAAAGGCACAATGCTGACTTAAGTAAATGAAGTCTGACTCTTCTTACTGACTATGTTTTGAACCATTCCTGTGACACTAGTTATAGATTCCGATGCTTCACTTCAGGTTTACTGTATCCCTCTGACCTTATTGCCGATGAAACACAGAAATTGCATCAGAATTAAATACAAAAGGCACAATGCCGACTTAAGGACAAGAAGACTGACTCTTCTTACTGACTATGTTTTGAACCATTCCTGTGACACTAGTTATAGATTCCGATGCTTCACTTCAGGTTTTCTGTTTCCCTTGGATAATCTTATTGACGATGAAACACAGAAATTGCATCGGAATTAAATACAAAAGGCACAATGCCGACTTAAGTACAAGAAGACTGACTCTTCTTACTGTCTATGTTTTGAAGCATTATTGTGACACTAGTTATAGATTCCGATGCTTCACTCAAGGTTTACTGTATCCCTTGGACCTTCTTATTGACGATGAAACAGAGGAATTGCATCGGAATTAAATACAAGAGGCACAATGCCGACTTAAGTACAAGAACACTGACTCCTCTAACTGTCTACGTTTGAACCATTTCTGTGACACTAGTTATAGATTCCGATGCTTCATTTCAGGCTTACTGTATCCCTCTGACCATCTTATTGCCGGTGATACACAGAAATTGCACCGGAATAAAATACGAAAGGCACAATGCCAACTTAAGTACAAGAAGACTGACTCTTCTTACTGACTATGTTTTGAACCATTCCTGTGACACTAGTTGTAGATTCCGATGCTTCACTTCAGGTTTACTGTATCCCTTGGACCTTCTTATTGACGATGAATCACAGAAATTGCTTCGGAATTCATACAGAATCACAATGCCGACTTAACTACAACAAGACTGACTCTTCTTACTGACGATGCTTTGAACCATTCCTGTGACACTAGTTATAGATTCCGAAGCTTATCTTCAGGATTACTGTATCCCTCTGACCTTCTTAGTGGCGATGAAACACAGAAATTGCATCGGAAATAAATACAAAAACACAATGCCGACTTAAGTACAAGAATACTGACACATCTTACTGTCTATGTTTTGAACCGTCCCTGTGACACTAGTTATCGATTCCGATGCTTCACTCGAGGTTTACTGTATGCCTTGGACCTTCTTATTGACGATGAAACACAGAAATTGCATCGAAATTAAATACAAAAGGCACAATGCCGACTTAAGTACAAGAAGCCTGACTCTTCTTACTGACTATGTTTTGAACCATTCCTGTGACACTAGTTATGGATTCCGATGCTTCACTTCAGGTTTACTGTATCCCTCTGACCTTCTTATTGACGATGAAACACAGAAATTGCATCGGAATTAAATACAAAAGGCTCAATGCCGAATTAAGTACAAGAAGACTGACTCTTCTTACTGTCTATTTTTGAACCAGTCCTGTGACACTAGTTATAGACTCCGATGCTTATCTCCAGGTTTACTGTATCCTTTGGACCTTCTTATTGACGATGAAACACAGAAATTGCATCGGAATTAAATACAAATGGCACAATGCCGGCTTAAGTAAAAGAAGTCTGACTCTTGTTACTGTCTATGATTTGAAACATTCCTGTGACACTAGTTATAGATTCCGATGCTTCATTCGAGGTTTACTGTATCCCTTGGACCTTCTTATTGACGATGAAACACAGAAATTGCATTGGAATTAAATAGAAAAGGCACAATGAAGACTTAATTAAAAGAAGACAGACTCTTCTTACTGAATAAGTTTTGAACCATTCCTGTGACACTAGTTATAGATTCTGATGCTTCACTTCAGGTTCACTGTATCCCTTGGACCATCTAATTGACGAAGAAACACAGAAATTGCATCGGAATTAAATACAAGTGGCAAAATGCCGACTTAAGTACAGGAAGACTGACTCTTCTTACTGTCTATGCTTTGAACCATTCCTGTGACACTAGTTATAGATTCCGATGCTTCACTCCAGGTTTAATGTATCCCTTGGACCTTCTTATTGACGATGAAACACAGAAATTGCATCGGAATTAAATAGAAAAGGCACAATGCCGACTTAGGTACAAGAAGACTGACTCTTCTTACTGACTATGTTTTTAACCATTCCTGTGACACTAGTTATAGATTCCGATGGTTCACTTCAGGTTTGCTGTATCCCATGGACCTTCTTATTGACGATGAAACACAGAAATTGCATCGGAAAGAAATAGAAAAGGCACAATGCCGACCTAAGTACAAGAAGATTGACTCTTCTTACTGACTATGCTTTGAACCATTTCTGTGACACTAGTTATAGATTCCGAAGCTTCACTCCAGGTTTACTGTATCCCTTGGACCTTCTTATTGACGATGAAACACAGAAATTGCATAGGAATTAAATAGAAAAGGCACAATGCCGACTTAAGTAAAAGAAGACTGACTCTTCTTACTGACTATGCTTTGAACCATTCCTGTGACACTAGTTATAGATTCCGATGCTTCACTTCAGGTTTACTGTATCCCTCTGACCTTATTGCCGATGAAACACAGAAATTGCATCAGAATTAAATACAAAAGGCACAATGCCGACTTAAGGACAAGAAGACTGACTCTTCTTACTGACTATGTTTTGAACCATTCCTGTGACACTAGTTATAGATTCCGATGCTTCACTTCAGGTTTTCTGTTTCCCTTGGATAATCTTATTGACGATGAAACACAGAAATTGCATCGGAATTAAATACAAAATTCACAATGCCGACTTAAGTACAAGAAGACTGACTCTTCTTACTGTCTATATTTTGAACCATTCCAGTGACACTAGTTGCAGATTCCGATGCTTCACTTCAGGTTTACTGTATTCCCAGGACCTTCTTATTGTTTATGAAACACTGAAATTGCATCGGAATTAAATACAAAAGGCACAATGCCGACTGAAGTACAAGAAGACTGACTCTTCTTACTGTCTATGTTTTGAAGCATTATTGTGACACTAGTTATAGATTCCGATGCTTCACTCAAGGTTTACTGTATCCCTTGGACCTTCTTATTGACGATGAAACAGAGAAATTGCATCGGAATTAAATACAAGAGGCACAATGCCGACTTAAGTACAAGAAGACTGACTCCTCTAACTGTCTATGTTTGAACCATTTCTGTGACACTAGTTATAGATTCCGATGCTTCATTTCAGGCTTACTGTATCCCTCTGACCATCTTATTGCCGGTGATACACAGAAATTGCACCGGAATAAAATACGAAAGGCACAATGCCAACTTAAGTACAAGAAGACTGACTCTTCTTACTGACTATGTTTTGAACCATTCCTGTGACACTAGTTGTAGATTCCGATGCTTCACTTCAGGTTTACTGTATCCTTTGGACCTTCTTATTGACGATGAATCACAGAAATTGCTTCGGAATTCATACAGAATCACAATGCCGACTTAACTACAACAAGACTGACTCTTCTTACTGACGATGCTTTGAACCTTTCCTGTGACACTAGTTATAGATTCCGAAGCTTATCTTCAGGATTACTGTATCCCTCTGACCTTCTTAGTGGCGATGAAACACAGAAATTGCATCGGAAATAAATACAAAAACACAATGCCGACTTAAGTACAAGAAGACTGACTCTTCTTACTGACTATGTTTTGAACCATTCCTGTGACACTAGTTATGGATTCCGATGCTTCACTTCAGGTTTACTGTATCCTTTGGACCTTCTTATTGACGATGAAACACAGAAATTGCATCGGAATTAAATACAAATGGCACAATGCCGACTTAAGTAAAAGAAGTCAAACTCTTGTTACTGTCTATGATTTGAACCATTCCTGTGACACTAGTTATAGATACCGATGCTTCATTCCAGGTTTACTGTATCCCTTGGACCTTCTTATTAACGATGAAACACAGAAATTGCATTGGAATTAAATAGAAAAGGCACAATGAAGACTTAATTAAAAGAAGACAGACTCTTCTTACCGAATAAGTTTTGAACCATTCCTGTGACACTAGTTATAGATTCCGATGCTTCACTTCAGGTTCACTGTATCCCTTGGACCTTCTAATTGACGATGAAAAACAGAAATTGCATCGGAATTAAATAGAAAAGCACAATGCCGACTTAAGTACAAGAAGATTGACTCTTCTTACTGACTAGGTTTTGAACCATTCCTGTGACACTAGTTATAGATTCCGATGCTTCTCTTCAGGTTGACTGTATACCATCGACCTTTCGTATTGACGATGAAACACAGAAATTGCATCGGAATTAAATACAAAATGCACAATGCCGACTTAAGTACAAAAAGACTGACTCTTCTTACTGTCTATGTTTTGAACCATCCCTCTGACACTTGTTATAGATTCCGTTGCTTCACTTCAGGTTTACTGTATCCCTTGGACCTTCTTATTGACGATGAAACACAGAAATAGCATCGGAATTAAATTGGAGAGGCACAATGCCGACTTAAGTACAAGAAGACTGACTCTTGTTACTGACTATGTTTTGAACCATTCCTGTGACACTAGTTATAGATTCCGATGCTTCACTTCAGGTATACTGTATACCTTGGACCTTTCGTATTGACGATGAAACACAGAAATTGCATCGGAATTAAATACAAAAGGCACAATGCCGACTTAAGTTCAAGAAGACTGACTCTTCCTACTGTCTATGATTTGAACCATTCCTGTGACACTAGTTTTGGATTCCGATGCTTCACTTCAGGTTTACTGTATCCCTCTGACCTTATTGCCGATGAAACACAGAAATTGCATCGGAATGAAATACAAAAGGCACAATGCCGACTGAAGGACAAGAAGACTGACTCTTCTTACTGACTATGATTTGAACCATTCTTGTGACACTAGTAATAGGTTCCGATGCTTCACTTCAGGATTTCTGTTTCCCTTGGACATTCTTATTGACGATGAAACACAGAAATTGCATCGGAATTAGATACAAAAGGCACAATGCCGACTTAAGTACAAGAAGACCGACTCTTCTACTGTCTATGTTTGGAACCATTTCTGTGACACTAGTTATAGAGTCCGATGCTTCACTTCAGGTTTACTGTATCCCTTGGACCATCTTATTGACGATGAAACACAGAAATTGCATCGGAATTCAATACAAAAGGCACAATGCCGACTTATGTAAAAGACGTCTGACTCTTCTTACTGTCTATATTTTGAACCTTTCCAGTGACACTAGTTATAGATTCCGATGCTTCACTTCAGGTTTACTGTATCCCTTGGACATTGTCATTGACTATGAAACACAGAATTTGCATCGGAAGTAAATACAAAAGGCACAATGCCGACTTAAGTAAAAGACGTCTGACTCTTCTTACTGTCTATGATTTGAACCATTACTGTGACACTAGTTATAGTTTCCGATTCTTCACGCCAGGTTTACTGTATCCCTTGGAGCTTCTTATTGACGATGAAACACAGAAATTGCATCGGAATTACATACGAAAGGCACAATGCCAAATTAAGTAGAAGAAGACTGACACTTCTTACCGACTATGATTTGAACCATTCCCGTGAAACACGTTATAGATTCCGATGCTTCACTTCAGGTTTACTGTATCCCTCTGACCTTCTTATTGACGATGAAACACAGAAATAGCATCGGAATTAAATAGAAAAGGCACAATGCCGACTTAAGTACAAGAAGACTGACTCTTCTTACTGACTATGTTTTGAACCATTCCTGTGACACTAGTTATGGATTCCGATGCTTCACTTCAGGTTTACTGTATCCCTCTGACCAGCTTATTGACGATGAAACACAGAAATTGCATCGGAATTAAATACAAAAGGCTCAATGCCGAATTAAGTACAAGAAGACTGACTCTTCTTACTGTCTATTTTTGAACCAGTCCTGTGACACTATTTATAGACTCCGATGCTTCACTCCAGGTTTACTGTATCCTTTGGACCTTCTTATTGACGATGAAACACAGAAATTGCATCGGAATTAAATACAAATGGCACAATGGCGACTTAAGTAAAAGAAGTCTGACTCTTGTTACTGTCTATGATTTGAACCATTGCTGTGACACTAGTTATATATTCCGAACTTCACTCCAGGTTTACTGTATCCCTTGGACCTTCTTATTGACGATGAAACACAGAAATTGCATTGGAATTAAATAGAAAAGGCACAATGAAGACTTATTTAAAAGAAGACAGACTCTTCTTACTGAATAAGTTTTGAACCATTCCTGTGACACTAGTTATGGATTCCGATGCTTCACTTCAGGTTTACTGTATCCCTCTGACCAGCTTATTGACGATGAAACACAGAAATTGCATCGGAATTAAATACAAAAGGCTCAATGCCGAATTAAGTACAAGAAGACTGACTCTTCTTACTGTCTATTTTTGAACCAGTCCTGTGACACTATTTATAGACTCCGATGCTTCACTCCAGGTTTACTGTATCCTTTGGACCTTCTTATTGACGATGAAACACAGAAATTGCATCGGAATTAAATACAAATGGCACAATGGCGACTTAAGTAAAGGAAGTCTGACTCTTGTTACTGTCTATGATTTGAACCATTCCTGTGACACTAGTTATAGATTCCGAACTTCACTCCAGGTTTACTGTATCCCTTGGACCTTCTTATTGACGATGAAACACAGAAATTGCATTGGAATTAAATAGAAAAGGCACAATGAAGACTTATTTAAAAGAAGACAGACTCTTCTTACTGAATAAGTTTTGAACCATTCCTGTGACACTAGTTATAGATTCTGATGCTTCACTTCAGGTTCACTGTATCCCTTGGACCTTCTAATTGACGATGAAACACAGAAATTGCATCGGAATTAAATACAAATGGCAAAATGCCGACTTAAGTACAGGAAGACTGACTCTTCTTACTGTCTATGTTTTGAACCATTCCTGTGACACTAGTTATAGATTCCGATGCTTCACTCCAGGTTTACTGTATCCCTTGGACCTTCTTATTGACGATGAAACACAGAAATTGCATCGGAATTAAATAGAAAAGGCACAATGCCGACTTAAGTACAAGAAGACTGACTCTTCTTACTGACTATGTTTTTAACCATTCCTGTGACACTAGTTATAGATTCCGATGGTTCACTTCAGGTTTACTGTATCCCATGGACTTTCTTATTGACGATGAAACACAGAAATTGCATCGGAATGAAATAGAAAAGGCACAATGCCGACTTATGTACAAGAAGATTGACTCTTCTTACTGACTATGTTTTGAACCATTCCTTTGACACTAGTTATAGATTCCGACGCTTCACTTCAGGTTTACTGTATCCCTCTGACCTTATTGCCGATGAAACACAGAAATTGCATCGGAATTAAATACAAAAGGCACAATGCCGACTTAAGGACAAGAAGACTGACTCTTCTTACTGACTATGTTTTGAACCATTCCTGTGACACTAGTTATAGATTCCGATGCTTCACTTCAGGTTTTCTGTTTCCCTTGGATAATCTTATTGACGATGAAACACAGAAATTGCATCGGAATTAAATACAAAAGGCACAATGCCGACTTAAGTACAAGAAGACTGACTCTTCTTACTGTCTATATTTTGAACCATTCCAGTGACACTAGTTGTAGATTCCGGTGCTTCACTTCAGGTTTACTGTATCCTTTGGACCTTCTTATTGACGATGAATCACAGAAATTGCTTCGGAATTCATACAGAATCACAATGCCGACTTAACTACAACAAGACTGACTCTTCTTACTGAATAAGTTTTGAACCATTCCTGTGACACTAGTTATAGATTCCGATGCTTCACTTCAGGTTCACTGTCTCCCTTGGACCTTCTAATTGACGATGAAACACAGAAATAGCATCGGAATTAAATAGAAAAGGCACAATGCCGACTTAAGTACAAGAAGATTGACTCTTCTTACTGACTAGGTTTTGAACCATTCCTGTGACACTAGTTATAGACTCCGATGCTTCTCTTCAGGTTGACTGTATACCATGGACCTTTCGTATTGACGATGACACACAGAAATTGCATCGGAATTAAATACAAAATGCACAATGCCGACTTAAGTACAAAAAGACTGACTCTTCTTACTGTCTATGTTTTGAACCATCCCTCTGACACTTGTTATAGATTCCGATGCTTCACTTCAGGTTTACTGTATCCCTTGGACCTTCTTATTGACGATGAAACACAGAAATAGCATCGGAATTAAATTGAAAAGGCACAATGCCGACTTAAGTACAAGAAGACTGACTCTTCTTACTGACTATGTTTTGAACCATTCCTTTGACACTAGTGATAGATTCCGATGCTTCACTTCAGGTATACTGTATACCTTCGACCTTTCGTATTGACGATGAAACACAGAAATTGCATCGGAATTAAATACAAAAGGCACAACGCCGACTTAAGTTCAAGAAGACTGACTCTTCCGACTGTCTATGATTTGACCATTCCTGTGACACTAGTTTTGGATTTCGATGCTTCACTTCAGGTTTACTGTATCCCTCTGACCTTATTGCCGATGAAACACAGAAATTGCATCGGAATGAAATACAAAAGGCACAATGCCGACTGAAGGACAAGAAGACTGACTCTTCTTACTGACTATGATTTGAACCATCCCTTGACACTAGTAATAGGTTCCGATGCTTCACTTCAGGATTTCTGTTTCCCTTGGACATTCTTATTGACGATGGAACACAGAAATTACATCGGAATTAGATACAAAAGGCACAATGCCGACTTAAGTACAAGAAGACCTACTCTTCTACTGTCTATGTTTTGAACCATTTCTGTGACACTAGTTATAGAGTCCGATGCTTCACTTCAGGTTTACTGTATCCCTTGGACCATCTTATTGACGATGAAACACAGAAATTGCATCGGAATTCAATACAAAAGGCACAATGCCGACTTATGTAAAAGACGTCTGACTCTTCTTACTGTCTATATTTTGAACCTTTCCAGTGACACTAGTTATAGATTCCGATGCTTCACTTCAGGTTTACTGTATCCATTGGACATTGTCATTGACTGTGAAACACAGAATTTGCATCGGAAGTAAATACAAAAGGCACAATGCCGACTTAAGTAAAAGACGTCTGACTCTTCTTACTGTCTATGATTTGAACCATTACTGTGACACTAGTTATAGTTTACGATTCTTCACGCCAGGTTTACTGTATCCCTTGGAGCTTCTTATTGACGATGAAACACAGAAATTGCATCGGAATTACATACGAAAGGCACAATGCCAAATTAAGTAGAAGAAGACTGACTCTTCTTACTGACTATGCTTTGAACCATTCCCGTGAAACACGTTATAGATTCCGATGCTTCACTTCAGGTTTACTGTATCCCTCTGACCTTCTTATTGACGATGAAACACAGAAATAGCATCGGAATTAAATAGAAAAGGCACAATGCCGACTTAAGTACATGAAGACTGACTCTTCTTACTGTCTATGTTTTGAACCAGTCCTGTGACACTAGTTGTAGATTCCGATGCTTCACTTCAGGTTTATTGTATCCCTTGCACCTTCTTATTGACGATGAAACACAGAAATTGCATCGGAATTCAATACAAAAGGCACAATGCCGACTTAAGTACAAGAAGACTGATCTTCCTACTGTCCATGACTTGAACCATTCCTGTGTCACTAGTTTTGGATCCCGATGCTTCACTTCAGGTTTACTATATCCCTCTGACCTTCTCATTGACGATGAATCACAGAAATAGCATCGGAATTCATACAGAATCACAATGCCGACTTAACTACAACAAGACTGTCTCTTCTTACTGACGATGCTTTGAACCATTCCTGTGACACTAGTTATAGATTCCGAAGCTTATCTTCAGGATTAATGTATCCCTCTGACCTTCTTAGTGGCGATGAAACACAGAAACTGCATCGGAAATAAATACAAAAACACAATGCCGACTTAAGTACAAGAATACTGACACATCTTACTGTCTATGTTTTGAACCGTCCCTGTGACACTAGTTATCGATTCCGATGCTTCACTCCAGGTTTACTGTATGCCTTGGACCTTCTTATTGACGATGAAGCACAGAAATTGCATCGGAATTAAATACAAAAGGCACAATGCCGACTTAAGTACAAGAAGACTGACTCTTCTTACTGACTATGTTTTGAACCATTCCTGTGACACTAGTTATGGATTCCGATGCTTCACTTCAGGTTTACTGTATCCCTCTGACCTTCTTATTGACGATGAAGCACAGAAATTGCATCGGAATTAAATATGAAAGGCACAATGCCGACTTAAGTACAAGAAGATTGACTCTTCTTACTGACTATTTTTTGACCATTCCTGTGACACTAGTTATAGATTCCGATGCTTCTCTTCAGGTTGACTGTATACCATGGACCTTTCGTATTGACGATGAAACACAGAAATTGCATCGGAATTAAATACAAAATGCACAATGCCGACTTAAGTACAAAAAGACTGACTCTTCTTACTGTCTATGTTTAGAAACCATCCCTCTGACACTTGTTATAGATTCCGATGCTTCACTTCAGGTTTACTGTATCCCTTGGACCTTCTTATTGGCGATGAAACACAGAAATAGCATCGGAATTAAATTGAAAAGGCACAATGCCGACTTAAGTACAAGAAGACTGACTCTTCTTACTGACTATGTTTTGAACCATTCCTGTGACACTAGTTATAGATTCCGATGCTTCACTTCAGTTATACTGTATACCTTGGACCTTTCGTATTGACGATGAAACACAGAAATTGCATCGGAATTAATTACAAAATGCACAATGCCGACTTAAGTTCAAGAAGACTGACTCTTCCTACTGTCTATGATTTGAACCATTCCTGTGACACTAGTTTTGGATTCCGATGCTTCACTTTAGGATTTCTGTTTCCCTTGGACGTTCTTATTGACGATGAAACACAGAAATTGCATCGGAATTAGATACAAAAGGCACAATGCCGACTTAAGTACAAGAAGACTGACTCTTCTTACTGACTATGTTTTGAACCATTCCTTTGACACTAGTTATAGATTCCGATGCTTCACCTCAGGTTTTCTGTATCCCTTTGACCTTCTTATTGACGATGAAACACAGAAATTGCATCCGAATTGGATACAAAATGCAAAATGCCGAGTTAAGTACACGAGGACTGTCTCTTCTTACTGTCAAAGATTTGAACCATTCCTGTGACACCAGTTATTGATTCCGATGCTACACTTAAATTTCATTGTATCCCTCTGACCTTCTTATTGACGATAAAACACAGAAATTGCATTGGAATTAAATTGAATAGGCAGAATGTAGACTTAAGTACAAGAAGACTGACTCTTCTTACTGTCTATGTTTTGAACCATTCCTGTGAAACTAGTTATAGATTCCGATGCTTCACTCCAGGTTTACTGTATCTCTTGGAAATTCTTATTGACGATGAACCACAGAAATTGCATCGGAATTAAATAGAAAAGGCACAATGCCGACTTAAGTACAAGAAGACTGACTCTTGTTACTTACTATGTTTTGAACCATTCCTGTGACACTAGTTATAGATTCCGATGCTTCACTTAAGGTTTACTGTATACCTTGGACCTTCTTATTGACGATGAATCACAGAAATTGCATCGGAATTAAATACAAAATGCACAATGCCGACTTAAGGACAAGAAGACTGACTGTTCTTACTAACTATGTTTTGAACCATTTCTGTGACACTAGTTATAGATTCCGATGCTTCACTTCAGGTTTATTGTATCCCTCTGACCTACTTATTGACGATGAAACACAGTAATTGCTTCGGAATTAAATATAAAAGACACAATGTCGACTTAAGTACAAGAAGACGGACTCTTCTTACTGTCTATGTTTTGAACCATTCCTGTGACACTAGTTATAGATTCCGATGTTTCACTCCAGGTTTACTGTATCCCTTGGACCTTCTAATTGACGATGAAACACAGAAATTGCATCGGAATTAAATAGAAAAGGCACAATGCCGACTTAAGTACAAGAAGACTGACTCTTCTTACCGTCTATATTCTGAACCTTTCCAGTGACACTAGTTATAGATTCCGATGCTTCACTTCAGGTTTACTGTATCCCTTGGACCTTGTCATTGACTATGAAACACAGAAATTGCATCGGAAGGAAATACAAAAGGCACAATGCCTACTTAAGTAAAAGTAGTCTGACTCTTCTTACTGTCTATGATTTGAACCATTACTGTGACACTACTTATAGATTCCGATGCTTCACGCCAGGTTTACTGTATCCCTGGGACTTTCTTATTGACGATGAAACACAGAAATTGCATCGGAATTACATACGAAAGGCACAATGCCAACTTAAGTACAAGAATACTGACTCCTCTTACTGACTATGCTTTGAACCATTCCTGTGAAACAAGTTATAGATTCCGATGCTTCACTTCAGGTTTACTGTATCCCTCTGACCTTCTCATTGACGATGTAACTCAGAAATAGCATCGGAATTAAATAGAAAAGGCACAATGCCGGCTAAAGTACATGTAGACTGACTCTTCTTACGGTCTATCTTTTGAACCATTCCTGTGACACTAGTTGTGGATTCCGATGCTTCACTTCAGGTTTACTGTATCCCTTGCACCTTCTTATTGCCGATGAAACACAGAAATTGCATCGGAATTATATACAATAGGCACAATGCCGACTTAAGTACAAGAAGACTGACCCTTTTTACTGTCTATATTTTGAACCATTCCAGTGACACTAGTTATAGATTCCGATGCTTCGCTTCAGGTTTACTGTATCCCTTGGACCATCTTATTGACGTTGAAACACAGAAATTGCATCTTAAGTAAATACAAAAGGCACAATGCCGACTTAAGTACAAGACGTCTGACTCTTCTTACTGTCATTGGTTTAACCAATACTGTGACACTAGTTATAGATTCAGATGCTTCACGGCAGGTCTACTGTATCCGTTGGACCTTCTTATTGACGATGAAACACAAAAATTGCATCGGAATTACATACGAAAGGCACAATGCCAACTTAAGTACAAGAAGACTGACTCTTCTTACTGATTATGCTTTGAACCATTCCTGTGACACTAGTTGTAGATTACGATTTTCTACTTCAGGTTTACTGTATCCCTTGGACCTTCTTATTGACGATGAAACACAGAAATTGCATCGGCATTAAATACAAAAGCCACAATGCCGACTTAAGTACAAGAAGACTGACTCTTCTTACTGACTATGTTTTGAACCATTCCTGTGGCACTAGTTATGGATTCCGATGTTTCACTTCAGGTTTACTGTATCCCTCTGACCTTCTTATTGACGATGAAACACAGAAATGGCATCGGAATTAAATACAAAAGGCACAATGCCGAATTAAGTACAAGAACACTGACCCTTCTTACTGTCAACTTTTGAACCAGTCCTGTGACACTAGTTATAGACTCCGATGCTTCACTCCAGGTTTGCTGTATCTCTTGGACCTTCTTATTGACGATGAAACACAGAAATTGCATCGGAATTAAATACAAAGGGACAATGCCGACTTAAGGAAAAGAAGTCTGACTCTTCTTACTGTCTATGATTTGAACCATTCCTGTGACACTAGTTATGGATTCCGATGCTTCACTCCAGGTTTACTGTATCCCTTGGGCCTTCTTATGGACGATGAATCACAGAAATAGCATCGGAATTAAATACAAAAGGCACAATGCCGACATAAGTACAAGAAGACTGACTCTTCTTACTGTCTACATTTTGAACCATTCCAGTGACACTAGTTATACATTCCGATGGATCACTTCAGGTTGACTGTATCCCTTGGACCTTCTTATTGACGATGAAACACAGAAATTGCATCGGAATTAAATACAAAAGGTACAATGCCGACTTAAGTACGAGACGTCTGACTCTTCTTACTGTCTATGTTTTGAGCCATCCCTGTGACACTAGTTATAGATTCCGATGCTTCACTCCAGGTTTACTGTATCCCTTGGTCCTTCTTATTGACGATAAAACACAGAAATATCATCGGAATTAAATACAAAAGGCACAATGCCGACTTAAGTACAAGAAGACTGACTCTTCTTACTGACTATGATTTGAACCATTCGTGTGACACTAGTTACAAATTCCGATGCTTCACTTCAGGCTTACTGTATGCCTCGGACCTTCTGATTGGCGATGAAACTCAGAAATTATATCGGAATTAAATACAAAAGGGACAATGCAGAATTAAGTACAAGATGACTGACTCTTCATACTGTCTATGCTTTGAACCATTCCTGTGACACTAGTTAGAGATTCCGATGCTTCACTCCAGGTTTACTGTATCCCCTGGACCTTCTTATTGACGATGAAACACAGGAATCGCATCGGAATTAAATACAAAAGGCACAATGCCGACTTAAGTACAAGAAGACTGACGCTTCTTACTGTCAATGTTTTGAACCATTCCATTGACACTAGTTATAGATTCCGATGCTTCACTCCAGGTTTACTGTATCCCTTGGACCTTGTTATTGGTAATGAAACACAGAAATTGCATCGGAATTAAATAGAAAACGTACAATGCCGACTTAAGTACAAGAAGACTGACTCTTCTTACTGACTATGTTTTGAACCATTCCTGTGACACTAGTTACAGATTCCGATGCTTCACCTCAGGTTTTCTGTATCCCTTGAACCTTCTTGTTGACGATGAAACACAGAAATTGCATCGGAATTAAATACAAAAGGCAAAATGCCGACTTAAGTACACGAGGACTGTCTGTTCTTACTGTCTAAGATTTGAACCATTCCTGTGACACTAGTTATAGATTCCGATGCTACACTTCATGTTCACTGTATCCCTCTGACCTTCTTATTGACGATGAAACACAGAAATTGCATCGGAATTAAATACAAAAGGCAAAATGCCGACTTAAGTACACGAAGACAGACTCTTCTTACTGTCTATGATTTGAACCATTCCTGTGACACTAGTTATAGATTCCGATGCTACACTCCAGGTTTACTGTATCCCTTGGACCTTCTTATTGACGATGAAACACAGAAATAACATAGGAATTAAATACAAAAGGCACAATGCCGACTTAAGGTAAAAAGGACTGACTGTTCTTACTGACTATGTTTTGAACCATTCCTGTGACACTAGTTATAGATTCCGATGCTTCACTTCAGGTTTATTGTATCCCTCTGACCTTCTTATTGACGTTGAAACACAGTAATTGCATCGGAATTAAATAGAAAAGACACAATGTCGACTTAAGTACAAGAAGACTGACTCTTCTTACTGTCTATGCTTTGAACCATTCCTGTGACACTAGTTATAGATTCCGATGCTTCACTCCAGGTTTACTGTATCCCTTGGACCTCCTTATTGACGATTAAACACAGAAATTGCATCGGAATTAAATAGAAAAGGCACAATGCCGACTTAAGTGCAAGAAGACTGACTCTTCCTACTGTCTATATTTTGAACCTTTCCATTGACACTAGTTATAGATTCCGATGCTTCACTTCAGGTTTACTGTATCCCTTGGACCTTGTCATTGACTATGAAACACAGAAATTGCATCGGAAGTAAATACAAAAGGCACAATGCCGACTTAAGTAAAAGACGTCTGACTCTTCTTACTGTCTATGATTTGAACCATTAATGTGACACTAGTTATAGGTCCGATGCTTCACGCCAGGTTAACTGTATCCCTTGGACCTTCTTATTGGAGATGAAACACAGAAATTGCATCGGAATTACATATGAAAGGCTCAATGCCAACTTAAGTACAAGAAGACTGACTCTTCTCACTGACTATGTTTTGAACCATTCCTGTGAAACAAGTTATAGATTCCGATGCTTCACTTCAGGTTTACTGTATCCCTCTGACCTTCTTATTGACGATGAAACACTTAAATAGCATCGGAATTAAATAGAAAAGGCACAATGCCGACTTAAGTACAGGAAGACTGACTCTTCTTACTGTCTATCTTTTGAACCATTCCTGTGACACCAGCTGTAGATTCCGTTGCCTCACTTCAGGTTTACTGTATCCCTTGGACCTTCTTATTGACGATGAAACACAGAAATTGCATCGGAATTAAATACAAAAGGTACAATGCCGACTTAAGTACAAGAAGACTGACTCTTCCTACTGTCTATGATTTGAACCATTCCTGTGACACTAGTTTTGGATTCCGATGGTTCACTTCAGGTTTACTGTATCCCTCTGACCTTATTGCCGATGAAACACAGAAATTGCATCGGAACTAAATACAAAAGGCACAATGCCGACTTAAAGACAAGAAGACTGACTCTTCTACTGTCTATGTTTTGAACCATTCCTGTGACACTAGTTACAGAGTCCGATGCTTCACTTCAGGCTTACTGTATCCCTTGGTCCTTCTTCTTGACGATGAAACACAGAAATTGCATCGGAAGTAAATACAAAACGCACAATGCCGACTTAAGTACAAGACGTCTGACTCTTCTTACTGTCTATGTTTTGAACCATTACTGTGACACTAGTTATAGATTCCGATGATTCGCGGCAGGTTTACTGTATCCGTTGGACCTTCTTATTGACGATGAAACACAGAAATTGCATCGGAATTACATACGAAAGGCACAATGCCAACTTAAGTACAAGAAGACTGACTCCTCTTACTGACTATGCTTTGAACCATTCCTGTGACACTAGTTGTAGATTCCGATGGTTTACTTCAGGTTTACTGTATCCCTTGGACCTTCTTATTGACGATGAAACACAGAAATTGCATCCGAATTAAATAAAATGGCACAATGCCGACATAAGTACAAGAAGACTGACTCTTATTACTGACTATGTTTGAACCATTCCTGTGGCACTAGTTATGGATTCCGATGTTTCACTTCAGGTTTACTTTTTCCCTCTGACCTTCTTATTGACGATGAAACACAGAAATGGCATCGGAATTAAATTCAAAAGGCACAATGCCGAATTAAGTACAAGAACACTGACCCTTCTTACTGTCAATTTTTGAACCAGTCCTGTGACACTAGTTATAGACTCCGATGCTTCACTCCAGGTTTTCTGTATCTCTTGGACCTTCTTATTGACGATGAAACACAGAAATTGCATCAGAATTAAATACAAAGGGCACAATGCCGACTTAAGGAAAAGAAGTCTGACTCTTCTTACTGTCTATGATTTGAACCATTCCTGTGACACTAGTTATAGATTCCGAAGCTTCAATCCAGGTTTACTGTATCCCTTGGTCCTTCTTAGTAACGATGAGACACAGAGATTGCATCAGAATTAAATATAAAATGCACAATGATGACTTAAGTACAAGAAGACTGACTATTCTTACTGACTATGTTTGAACCATTCCTGTGACACTAGTTATAGATTCCGATGCTTCACTTCAGGATTACTGTATCCCTCTGACCTTCTGATTGACGATGAAACATAGAAATTGCATCGGAATTAAATACAAAAGGCAAAATGCCGACTTAAGTACAAGAAGACTGACGCTTCTTACTGCCTATGTTTTGAACGATTCCATTGACACTTATTATAGATTCCGATGCTTCACTCCAGGTTTACTGTATCCCTTGGACCTTGTTATTGGCGATGAAACACAGAAATTGCATCGGAATTAAATAGAAAACGTACAATGCCGACTTAAGTACAAGAAGACTGACTCTTCTTACTGACTATGCTTTGAACCATTCCTGTGACACTAGTTATAGATTCCGATTCTTCACTTCAGATTTACTGTATCCCTTGGACCTTCTTATTGACGATGAAACACAGAAATATCATCGGAATTAAATACAAAAGGCAAAATGCCGACTTAAGTACAAGAAGACTGACGCTTCTTACTGCCTATGTTTTGAACGATTCCATTGACACTTATTATAGATTCCGATGCTTCACTCCAGGTTTACTGTATCCCTTGGACCTTGTTATTGGCGATGAAACACAGAAATTGCATCGGAATTAAATAGAAAACGTACAATGCCGACTTAAGTACAAGAAGACTGACTCTTCTTACTGACTATGCTTTGAACCATTCCTGTGACACTAGTTATAGATTCCGATTCTTCACTTTAGATTTACTGTATCCCTTGGACCTTCTTATTGACGATGAAACACAGAAATATCATCGGAATTAAATACAAAAGGCAAAATGCCGACTTAAGTACACGAGGACTGTCTCCTCTTACTGTCTAAGATTTGAACCATTTCTGTGACACTAGTTATACATTCCGATGCTTCACTCCAGGTTTACAGTATCCCGTGGACCTTGTTATTGGCGATGAAACACAGAAATTGCATCGGAATTAAATAGAAAAGGCACAATGCCGACTTAAGTACAAGAAGACGAACTCTTCTTACTGACTATGTTTTGAACCATTCCAGTGACACTAGTTATAGATTCCGATGCTTCACTTCAGGTATACTGTATACCTTGGACCTTTCGTATTGACGATGAAACACAGAAATTGCATCGGATCTAAATACAAAAAGCACAATGGCGACTTAAGGACAAGAAGACTGACTCTTCTTTCTGACTACGTTTGAACCATTCCTTTGACACTAGTTATAGATTCCGATGCTTCACTTCAGGTTTACTGTTTCCCATGGACCTTCTTATTGACGATGAAACACAGAAATTGCATCGGAATTAAATACAAAAGGCACAATGCCGATTTAAGTACAAGAAGACTGACTCTTCTACTGTCTATGTTTTGAACCATTCCTAAGACTCTAGTTATAGATTCCGATGCTTCACTTCAGGTTTATTGTATCCCTCTGACCCTCTTATGGACGATGAAACACAGAATTTGCATCGGAATTAAATAGAAAAGGCACAATGTCCACATAAGTACAAGAAGACTGACTCTTCTACTGTCTATGTTTTGAACCATTTCTGTGACACTAGTTATAGAGTCCGATTCTTCACTTCAGTTTTACTGTATCCCTTTTGCCTTCTTATGGACGATGAATCACAGAAATTGCATCGGAATTAAATACAAAAGGCACAATGACAACATAAGTACAAGAAGACTGACTCTTCTTACTGTCTACAATTTGAACCATTCCAGTGACACTAGTTATAGATTCCGATGCTTCACTTCAGGTTGACTGTATCCCTTGGACCTTCTTATTGACGATAAAACACAGAAATTGCATCGGAATTAAATACAAAAGGCACAATGCCGACTTAAGTACGAGACGTATGACTCTTCTTACTGTCTATATTATGAACCATTACTGTGACACTAGTTATAAATTCCGATGCTTCACTCCTGGTTTACTGTATCCCTTGACCTTCTTATTGACGATGAAACACAGAAATTGCATCGAAATTAAATACAAAAGGCACAATGCCGACTTAAGTACAAGAAGACTGACTCTTCTTACTGTCCACGTTTGAACCATTCCTGTGTCACTAGTTATAGATTCCGATGCTTCACTTCATTTTTACTGTATCCCTCCGACCTTCTTGTTGCCGGTGAAACACAGAAATTGCATCGGAATTAAATACGAAAGGCACAATGGCAACCTATGTACAAGGAGACTGACTGTTCCAACTGTCTATATTTTGAACCATTCCTGTGACACTAGTTATAGATTCCGATGCTTCACTTCGGGTGTACTGTATCCCTCTGACCGTCTTATTGACGATGAAACACAGAAATTGCATCGGAAATGAATAGAAAAGGCACAATGCCGACTTAAGTACTAGAAGGCTGACTCTTCCTACTGTCTATGTTTTGAACCATTCCTGTGACACTAGTTATGGATTCCGATGCTTCACTACAGGTTTACTGTATCCCTTGGACCTTCTTGTTGACGATGAAACACAGAAATTGCATCGGAATTCAATACAAAAGGCACAATGCCGACTTACCTACAAGAAGACTGACTCTTCTTACTGACTATGCTTTGAACCATTCCTGTGACACTAGTTATAGATTCCGATGCTTCACTTCAGGACTACTGTATCCCTCTGACCTTCTTATGGACGATGAAACACAGAAATTGCATCGGAATTAAATACAAACGGCACAATGCCGACTTAAGTACAAGAATACTGACTCTTCTTACTGTCTATGATTTGAACCATCCCTGTGACACTAGTTATAGATTCCAATGCTTCACTCCAGGTTTACTGCATCCCTTGGCCCTTGTTATTGACGATGAAACACATAAATTGCAACGGAATTAAATACAAAAGGCACAATGCCGACATAAGTACAAAGAGGTTGACTCTTCTTACTGACTATGCTTTGAACCATTCCTGTGACACTAGTTATAAATTCCGATGCTTCACTCCAGGTTTACTGTATCCCTTGGACATTCTTGTTGACGATGAAGCACAGAAATTGCATCGGAATTAAATACAAAAGGCACAATGCAGAATTAAGTACAAGAAGGCTGACTCTTCTTACTATCTATGTTTTGAGCCAATCCTTTGACACTAGTTATAGATTCCGATGCTTCACTCCAAGTGTACTGTATCCCTTGGACCTTCATATTGACGATGAAACACAGAAATTGCATCGGAATTAAATACAAAAGGCACAATGCCGAATTATGGACAAGAAGACTGATTCTTCTTACTGACTATGCTTTGAACCATTCCTGTGACACTAGCTATAGATTCCGATGCATCACTTCAGGTTTACTGTATCCCTCTGACCTTCTTGTTGACGATGAAACACAGAAATTGCATCGGAATTAAATACAAAAATCACAAAGCCGACTTAAGTACGAGAAGACTGACTGTTCCAACTCTCTATGTTTTGAACCATTCCTGTGAAACTAGTTTTAGATTCCGATGCTTCACTTCAGGTGTACTGTATCCCTCTGACCGTCTTGTTGACGATGAAACACAGAAATTGCATCGGAAATAAATAGAAAAGGCACAATGCCAACATAAGTACTAGAAGACTGACTCTTCCTACTGTCTATGATTTGAACCATTCCTGTGACACTAGTTATAGATTCCGATGCTTCACTTCAGGTTTACTGTATCCCTTGGACCTTCTTATTGACGACGAAACACAGAAATTGCATCGTAATTCAATACAAAAGGCACAATGCCGTCTTAACTACAAGAGGACTGACTCTTCTTACTGACTATGCTTTGAACCATTATTCTAACACTAGTTACAGATTCCGCTGCGTAACTTCAGGATTACTGTACCTCTCTGACCTTCTTAGTAACGATGAAACACAGAAATTGCATCGGAAATAAATACCAAAACCACAATGCCGACTTAAGTACAAGAATACTGACACATCTTACTGTCTATGTTATGAACCGTCCCTGTGACACTAGTTATAGATTCCGATGCTTCACTGCAGGTTTACTGTATCCCTTGGACCATCTTGTAGATGATGAAACACAGAAATTGCATCGGAATTAAATATCAAAGGCATAATGCCGACTTAAGTACAAGAAGACTGACTCTTCTTACTGACTATGTTTTGAACCATTCCTGTGACACTAGTTATGGATTCTGATGCTTCACTTCAGGTTTAATCTATCCCTCTGACCTTCTTATTGACGATGAAACACAGAAATTGCATTAGAATTAAATAGAAAATGCACAATGATGACTTAATTACAAGAAGACTGACTATTCTTACTGACTATGTTTTGAACCATTCCTGTGACACTAGTTATAGATTCCGATGCTTCACTCCAGGTTTACTGTATCCCTTGGACATTCTTATTGACGATGAAGCACAGAAATAGCATCGGTATTAAATACAAAAGGCACAATGCAGAATTAAGTACAAGAAGGCTGACTCTTCTTACTATCTATGTTTTGAAACATTCCGGTGACACTAGTTATAGATTCCGATGCTTCACTCCAGGTGTACTGTATCCCTTGGACCTTCATATTGACAATGAAACACAGAAATTGCATCGGAATTAAATACAAAAAGCACAATGCCGACTTAAGTACAAGAAGACTGACTCTTCTTACTGTCTATGTTTTGAACCATTCCATTGACACTAGTTATAGATTCAGATGTTTCACTCCAGGTTTACTGTATCCTTTGGACCTTGTTATTTACGATGAAACACAGAAATTGCATCGGAATTAAATAGAAAAGGTACAATGCCGACTTCAGTACAAGAAGACTGACTCTTCTTACTGTCTATGTTTTGAACCATTCCTGTGACACTAGTTATAGATTCCGATGCTACACTCCTGGTTTACTGTATCCCTTGGACCCTCTTATAGACGATGAAACACTGAAATTGCATCGGAATTAAATACAAAAGGCACAATGCGCACTTAAGGACAAGAAGACTGTTTCTTCTTACTGACTTTGTTTTGAACCAATCCTGTGACACTAGTTATAGATTCCGATGCTTCACTTGAGGTTTAGTGTATCCGTTGGACCTTCTTATTTACAATGAAACACAGAAATTGCATCGGAATTAAATACAAAAGGCACAATGCCGACTTAAGTACAAGAACACTGACTCTTCTTACTGAATATGTTTTGAACCATTCCTGTGACACTAGCTATAGATTCCGATGCTTCACTTAAGGTTTACTGTATCCCTCTGACCTTCTTATTGACGATGAAACACAGAAATTGTATCGGAATTAAATACAAAAGGCACAATGCCGACGTAAGTACAAGAAGACTGACTCTTCTTGCTGTCTATGTTATGATCCATACCATTGACACTAGTTGTAGATTGCGATGCTTCACTCCAGGTTTACTGTATCCCTTAGACCTTCTATTTGACTATGAAACACAGAAATTGCATCGGAATTAAATAGAAAAGGCACAATGCCAACATAAGTACTAGAAGACTGACTCCTCTTACTGACTATGTTTTCAACCATTCCTGTGACACTAGTTATAGATTCCGATGCTTCACTTCAGGTTTACTGTATCCCTTGGACCTTCTTGTTGACGATGAAACACAAAAATTGCATCGGAATTAAATACAAAAGGCAAAAAGCCGACTTAAGTACACGAAAACTGACTCTTCTTACTGTCTATGATGTGAACCATTCCTGTGACACTAGTTACAGATTCCAGTGCTACAATCCAGGTTTACTGTATCCCTTGGACCTTCTTATTGACGATGAAACACAGAAATTGCATCGGAATGAAATTGAATAGGCACAATGTCGACTTAAGTACCAGAAGACTGACTCTTCTTACAGTCTATGTTTTGAACCATTCCTGTGACACTAGTTATAGATTCCGATGCTTCACTCCAGGTTTACTGTATCCCTTGGAACTTCTTATTGACGATGAAACACAGAAATTACATCGGAATTAAATACAAAATGCACAATGCCGACTTAAGGACAAGAAGAATGACTGTTCTTACTGACTATGTTTTGAACCATTCCTGTGACACTAGTTATAGACTCCGATGCTTCACTTCAGGTTTATTGTATCCCTCTGAACTTCTTATTGACGAGGAAACACAGAAATTGCATCGGAATTAAATAGAAAAGGCACAATGTCGACTTAAGTACAAGAAGACTCACTCTTCTTACTGTCTATGTTTTGAACCATTCCTGTGACACTAGTTATAGATTCCGATGCTTCACTCCAGGTTTACTGTATCCCCTGGAACTTCTTATTGACGATGAAACACAGAATTTGCATCGGAATTAAATAGAAAATTCACAATACCCACTTAAGTATAAGAAGACTGACTCTTCTTACTGACTATGTTTTGAACCATTCCTGTGACACTAGTTATATATTTCGATGCTCCACTTATGGTTTACTGTATTCCTTGGACCTTCTTATTGACGATGAAACACAGAAATTGCAATGGAATTAAATAGACAAGGCACATAGCCGACTTAAGTACAAGAAGACTGACTCATCCTTCTGTCTATGTTTTGAACCATTCCTGTGACACTAGTTTTGGATTCCGATGCTTCACTTCAGGTTTACTGTATCTCTCTGACCTTCTAATTGACGATGAAACACAGAAATTGCATTGGAATTAAATACAAAAGGAACAATGTCGACTTAAGTACAAGAAGACTGACGCTTCCTGCTGTCTATGTTTTGAACCATTCCTGTGACACTAGTTATAGAATCCGATGTTTCACTTCAGGTTTACTGTATCCCTCTGACCTTATTGCCGATGAAACACAGAAATTGCATCGGATCTAAATACAAAAAGCACAATGCCGACTTAAGGACAAGAAGACTGACTCTTCTTACTGACTATGTTTTGAACCATTCCTGTGACACTAGTTATAGATTCCGATGCTTCACTTCAGGTTTACTGTTTCCCTTGGACCTTCTTATTGACGATGAAACACAGAAATTGCATCGGAATTAAATACAAAAGGCACAATGCCAATTTAAGTACAAGAAGACTGACTCTTCTTCTGTCTATATTTTGAACCATTTCTGTGACACTAGTTATAGAGTCCGATTCTTCACTTCAGGTTTACTGTATCCCTTGGACCTTCTTATTGACGATGAAACACAGAAATTGCATCGGAATTAAATACAAAAGGCCCAATGCCGACTTAAGTGCGAGACGTCTGACTCTTCTTACTGCCTATGTTTTGAGCCATCCCTGTGACACTAGTTATAGATTCCGATGCTTCACTCCAGGTTTACTGTATCCCTTGGTCCTTCTTATTGACGATAAAACATAGAAATATCATCGGAATTAAATACAAAAGGCACAATGCCGACTTAAGTACAAGAAGACTGACTCTTCTCACTGACTATGATTTGAACCATTCCTGTGACACAAGTTACAAATTCCGATGCTTCACTTCAGGTTTACTGTATGCCTCGGACCTTCTGATTGGCGATGAAACACAGAAATTGCATCGGAATTAAATACAAAAGGGACAATACAGAATTAAGTACAAGATGACTGACTCTTCATACTATGTTTTGAACCATTCCTGTGACACTAGTTATAAATTCCGATGCTTCACTCCAGGTTTACTGTATCCCATGGACCTTCTTATTGACGATGAAACACAGGAATCGCATCGGAATTAAATACAAAAGGCACAATGCCGACTTAAGTACAAGAAGACTGACGCTTCTTACTGTCTATGTTTTGAACCATCCCATTGACACTAGTTATAGATTCCGATGCTTCACTCCAGGTTTAATGTATCCCTTGGACCTTGTTATTGGTAATGAAACACAGAAATTGCATCGGAATTAAATAGAAAACGTACAATGCCGACTTAAGTACAAGAAGACTGACTCCTCTTACTGACTATGATTTGAACCATTCCTGTGACACTAGTTATAGATTCCGATGCTTCACCTCATGTTTTCTGTATCCCTTGGACCTTCTTGTTGACGATGAAAGACAGAAATTGCATCGGAATTAAATACAAAAGGCAAAATGCCGACTTAAGTACACGAGGATTGTCTCTTCTTACTGTCTAAGATTTGAACCATTCCTGTGACACTAGTTATAGATTCCGATGCTACACTCCAGGTTCATTGTATCCCTCTGAACTTCTTATTGACGATGAAACACAGAACTTGCATCGGAATTAAATTGAATAGGCACAATGTCGACTTAAGTACAAGAAGACTGACTCTTCTTACTGTCTATGTTTTGAACTATTCCTGTGCTTCACTCCAGGTTTACTGTATCTCTTGGAAATTCTTATTGACGATGAACCACAGAAATTGCATCGGAATTAAATAGAAAAGGCACAATGCCGACTTAAGTACAAGAAGACTGACTCTTGTTACTGACTATGTTTTGAACCATTCCTGTGACACTAGTAATAGATTCCGTTGCTTCACTTAAGGTTTACATTATACCTTGGACCTTCTTATTGACGATGAATCACAAAAATTGCATCGAAATGAAATACAAAATGCACAATGCCGGCTTAAGGACAAGAAGACTGACTGTTCTTACTGACTATGTTTTGAACCATTCCTGTGACACTAATTATAGATTCCGATGCTTCACTTCAGGTTTATTGTATCCCTCTGACCCTCTTATTGGCGATGAAACACAGAATTTGCATCGGAATTAAATAGAAAATTCACAATGCCCACTTAAGTATAAGAAGACTGACTCTTCTTACTGACTATGTTTTGAACCATTCCTGTGACACTAGTTATATATTTCGATGCTCCACTTATGGTTTACTGTATTCCTTGGACCTTCTTATTGACGATGAAACACAGAAATTGCAATGGAATTAAATAGACAAGGCACATAGCCGACTTAAGTACAAGAAGACTGACTCATCCTTCTGTCTATGTTTTGAACCATTCCTGTGACACTACTTTTGGATTCCGATGCTTCACTTCAGGTTTTCTGTATCTCTCTGACCTTCTAATTGACGATGAAACACAGAAATTGCATTGGAATTAAATACAAAAGGCACAATGTCGACTTAAGTACAAGAAGACTGACGCTTCCTGCTGTCTATGTTTTGAACCATTCCTGTGACACTAGTTATACAATCCGATGTTTCACTTCAGGTTTACTGTATCCCTCTGACCTTATTGTCGATGAAACACAGAAATTGCATCGGATCTAAATACAAAAAGCACAATGCCGACTTAAGGACAAGAAGACTGACTCTTCTTACTGACTATGTTTTGAACCATTCCTGTGACACTAGTTATAGAGTCCGATTCTTCACTTCAGGTTTACTGTATCCCTTGGACCTTCTTATTGACGATGAAACACAGAAATTGCATCGGAATTAAATACAAAAGGCCCAATGCCGACTTAAGTGCGAGACGTCTGACTCTTCTTACTGTCTATGTTTTGAGCCATCCCTGTGACACTAGTTATAGATTCCGATGCTTCACTCCAGGTTTACTGTATCCCTTGGTCCTTCTTATTGACGATAAAACATAGAAATATCATCGGAATTAAATACAAAAGGCACAATGCCGACTTAAGTACAAGAAGACTGACTCTTCTCACTGACTATGATTTGAACCATTCCTGTGACACAAGTTACAAATTCCGATGCTTCACTTCAGGTTTACTGTATGCCTCGGACCTTCTGATTGGCGATGAAACACAGAAATTGCATCGGAATTAAATACAAAAGGGACAATGCAGAATGAAGTACAAGATGACTGACTCTTCATACTATGTTTTGAACCATTCCTGTGACACTAGTTATAGATTCCGATGCTTCACTCCAGGTTTACTGTATCCCATGGACCTTCTTATTGACGATGAAACACAGGAATCGCATCGGAATTAAATACAAAAGGCACAATGCCGACTTAAGTACAAGAAGACTGACGCTTCTTACTGTCTATGTTTTGAACCATCCCATTGACACTAGTTATAGATTCCGATGCTTCACTCCAGGTTTACTGTATCCCTTGGACCTTGTTATTGGTAATGAAACACAGAAATTGCATCGGAATTAAATAGAAAACGTACAATGCCGACTTAAGTACAAGAAGACTGACTCTTCTTACTGACTATGATTTGAACCATTCCTGTGACACTAGTTATAGATTCCGATGCTTCACCTCATGTTTTCTGTATCCCTTGGACCTTCTTGTTGACGATGAAAGACAGAAATTGCATCTGAATTAAATACAAAAGGCAAAATGCCGACTTAAGTACACGAGGATTGTCTCTTCTTACTGTCTAAGATTTGAACCATTCCTGTGACAATAGTTATAGATTCCGATGCTACACTCCAGGTTCATTGTATCCCTCTGACCTTCTTATTGACGATGAAACACAGAACTTGCATCGGAATTAAATTGAATAGGCACAATGTCGACTTAAGTACAAGAAGACTGACTCTTCTTACTGTTTATGTTTTGAACTATTCCTGTGCTTCACTCCAGGTTTACTGTATCTCTTGGAAATTCTTATTGACGATGAACCACAGAAATTGCATCGGAATTAAATAGAAAAGGCACAATGCCGACTTACGTACAAGAAGACTGACTCTTGTTACTGACTATGTTTTGAACCATTCCTGTGACACTAGTAATAGATTCCGTTGCTTCACTTAAGGTTTACATTATACCTTGTACCTTCTTATTGACGATGAATCACAGAAATTGCATCGAAATTAAATACAAAATGCACAATGCCGGCTTAAGGACAAGAAGACTGACTGTTCTTACTGACTATGTTTTGAACCATTCCTGTGACACTAATTATAGATTCCGATGCTTCACTTCAGGTTTATTGTATCCCTCTGACCCTCTTATTGACGATGAAACACAGAAATTGCATCGGAATGAAATACAAAAGGCACAATGGCGACTTAAGTACAAGAAGACTGACTCTTCTTACTGTCTATGTTTTGAACCATTCCTGTGACACTAGTTATAGATTCCGATGCTACACTCCAGGTTTACTGTATCTCTTGGACCTTCTTATTGACGATGAAACACAGGAATTGCATCAGAATCAAATAGAAAAGGCACAATGAAGACTTAAGTACAAGAAGACTGACTCTTTTACTGACTATGTTTTGAACCATTCCTGTGACACTAGTTATAGAATCCGATGCTTCACATCTGGTTTGGTGATTCCCTTGGACTTTCTTATTGACGATGAAACACAGAAATTGCATCGGAATTAAATACAAAAGGCAAAATGCCGACTTAAGGTCAAGAGGACTGACTGTTCTTACTGACTATGTTTGAACCATTCCTGTGCCACTAGTTATAGATTCCGATGCTTCACTTCAGGTTTATTGTATCCCTCTGACCTTCTTATTGTCGATGAAACACAGTAATTGCATCGGAATTAAATAGAAAAGACACAATGTCGACTTAAGTACAAGAAGACTTACTCTTCTTACTGTCTATGTTTTGAACCATTCCTGTGACACTAGTTATAGATTCCGATGCTTCACTCCAGGTTTACTGTATCCCTTGGACCTCCTTATAGACGATGAAACACAGAAATTGCATCAGAATTAAATAGAAAAGGCACAATGCCGACTTAAGTACAAGAAGACTTACTCTTCTTACTGACTATGTTTTGAACCATTCCTGTGACACTAGTTATAGATTCCGATGCTTCACTTCAGGTATACTGTATACCTTGGACCTTTCGTATTGACGATGAAACACAGAAATTGCTTCGGAATTAAATACAAAAGGCACAATGCCAACTTAAGTACAAGAAGACTGACTCTTCCTGCTGTCTATGATTTGAACCATTCCTGTGACACTAGGTTTGGATTCCGATGCTTCACTTCAGGTTTACTGTATCCCTCTGACCTTATTGCCGATGAAACACAGAAATTGCATCGGAATGAAATACAAAAGGCACAATGCCGACTGAAGGGCAAGAAGAGTGACTCTTCTTACTGACTATGTTTTGAACCATTCCTGTGACACTAGTAATTGGTTCCGATGCTTCACTTCAGGATTTCTGTTTCCCTTGGACATACTTATTGACGATGAAACACGAAATTGCATCGGAATGAAATAGAAAAGGCACAATGCCGACTTAAGTACAAGAAGACTGACTCTTCCTACTGTCTATATTTTGAACCTTTCCATTGACACTAGTTATAGATTCCGATGCTTCACTTCAGGTTTACTGTACGCTTGGACCCTGTCATTGACTATGAAACACAGAAATTGCATCGGAAGTAAATACAAAAGGCACCATGCCGACTTAAGTAAAAGACGTCTGACTCTTCTTACTGTCTATGATTTGAACCATTACTGTGACACTAGTTATAGGTCCGATGCTTCACGCCAGGTTTACTGTATCCCTTGGACCTTCTTATTGACGATGAAACACAGAAATTGCATCGGAATCACATATGAAAGCCACATGCCAACTTAGGTACAAGAAGACTGACTCCTCTCACTGACTATGCTTTGAACCATTCCTGTGAAACAAGTTATAGATTCCGATGCTTCACTTCAGGTTTACTGTATCCCTCTGACCTTCTTATTGTCGATGAAACACTTAAATAGCATCGGAATTAAACAGAATAGGCACAATGCCGACTTAAGTACAGGAAGACTGACTCTTCTTACTGTCTATCTTTTGAACCATTCCTGTGACACCAGTTGTAGATTCCGATGCCTCACTTCAGGTTTACTGTATCCCTTGGACCTTCTTATTGACGATGAAACACAGAAATTGCATCGGAATTAAATACGAAAGGCACAATGCCGACTTAAGTACAAGAAGACTGACTCTTCCTACTGTCTATCATTTGAACCATTCCTGTGACACTAGTTTCGGATTCCGATGGTTCACTTCAGGTTTACTGTATCCCTCTGACCTTATTGCCGATGAAACACAGAAATTGCATCGGAACTAAATACAAAAGGCACAATGCCGACTTAAAGACAAGAAGACTGACTCTTCTACTGCCTATGCTTTGAACCATTCCTGTGACACTAGTTATAGAGTCCGATGCTTCACTTCAGGTTTACTGTATCCCTTGGTCCTTCTTCTTGACGATGAAACACAGAAATTGCATCGGAAGTAAATACAAAACTCACAATGCCGACTTAAGTACAAGACGTCTGACTCTTCTTACTGTCTATGTTTTGAACCATTACTGTGACACTAGTTATAGATTCCGATGCTTCAATCCAGGTTTACTGTATCCCTTGGACCTTCTTAGTAACGATGAAACACAGAAATTGCATCAGAATTAAATATAAAATGCACAATGATGACTTAAGTACAAGAAGACTGACTATTCTTGCTGACTATGTTTGAACAATTCCTGTGACACTAGTTATAGATTCCGATGCTTCACTTCAGGATTACTGTATCCCTCTGACCTTCTTATTGACGATGAAACATAGAAATTGCATCGGAATTAAATACAAAAGGCACAATGCCAACTTATGTACAAGAAGACTGACTCTTCTTACTGTCTATGTTTTGAGCCATCCCTGTGACACTAGTTATAGATTCCGATGCTTCACTCCAGGTTTACTGTATCCCTTGGCCCTTCTTATTGACGATATAACACAGAAATATCATCGGAATTAAATACAAAAGCACAATGCCGACTTAAGTACAAGAAGACTGACGCTTCTTACTGTCTATGTTTTGAACCATTCCATTGACACTAGTTATAGATTCCAATGCTTCACTCCAGGTTTACTGTATCCCTTGGAACTTGTTATTGGCGATGAAACACAGAAATTGCATCGGAATTAAATAGAAAACGTAGAATGCCGACTTAAGTACAAGAAGACTGACTCTTCTTACTGACTATGTTTTGAACCATTCCTGTGACACTAGTTATAGATTCCGATGCTTCACTTCAGGTTTACTGTATCCCTTGGACCTTCTTATTGACGATGAAACACAGAAATTGCATCGGAATTAAATACAAAGGGCAAAATGCAGACTTAAGTACACGAGGACTGTATCTTCTTACTGTCTAAGATTTGAACCGTTCCTGTGACACTAGTTATAGATTCCGATGCTTCACTCCAGTTTTACTGTATCCCGTGGACCTTGTTATTGGCGATGAAACACAGAAATTGCATCGGAATTAAATAGAAAAGGCACAATGCCGACTTAAGTACAAGAAGACGAACTCTTCTTACTGACTATGTTTTGAACCATTCCTGCGACACTAGTTATAGATTCCGATGCTTCACTCCAGGTTTACTGTATCCCGTGGTACTTGTTATTGGCGATGAAACACAGAAATTGCATCGGAATTAAATACAAAAGGCACAATGCCGACTTAAGTACAAGAAGACTGACTCTTCCTACTGTCTATGATTTGAACCATTCCTGTGACACTAGTTTTGGATTCCGATGCTTCACTTCAGGTTTACTGTATCCCTCTGACCTTATTGCCGATGAAACACAGAAATTGCATCGGAATGAAATACAAAAGGCACAATGCCGACTGAAGGACCAGAAGACTGACTCTTCTTACTGACTATGTTTTGAACCATTCCTGTGACATTAGTAATTGGTTCCGATGCTTCACTTCAGGATTTCTGTTTCCCTTGGACATAGTTATTGACGATGAAACACAGAAACTGCATCGGAATTAAATAGAAAAGGCACAATGCCGACTTAAGTACAAGAAGACTGACTCTTCCTACTGTCTATACTTTGAACCTTTCCATTGACACTAGTTATAGATTCCGATGCTTCACTTCAGGTTTACTGTATCCCTTGGACCTTGTCATTGACGATGACACACAGAAATTGCATCGGAAGTAAATACAAAATGCACAATGCCGACTTAAGTAAAAGACGTCTGACTCTTCTTACTGTCTATGATTTGAACCATTACTGTCACACTAGTTATAGGTCCGATGCTTCACGCCAGGTTTACTGTATCCCTTGGACCGTCTTATTGACGATGAAACACAGAAATTGCATCGGAATTACATATGAAAGGCACAATGCCAAATTAAGTACAAGAAGACAGACTCTTCTTACTGACTATGCTTTGAACCATTCCTGTGAAACAAGTTATAGATTCCGATGCTTCACTTCAGGTTTACTGTATCCCTCTGACCTTCTTATTGACGATGAAACACTTAAATAGCATCGGAATTAAATAGGTAAGGCACAATGCCGACTTAAGTACAGGAAGACTGACTCTTCTTACTGTCTATCTTTTGAACCATTCCTGTGACACCAGTTGTAGATTCCGATGCTTCACTTCCGGTTTACTGTATCCCTTGCACCTTCTTATTGACGATGAAACACAGAAATTGCATGGGAATTAAATACAAAAGGCACAATGCCGACTTAAGTACAAGAAGACTTACTCTTTCTACTGTCTATGATTTGAACCATTCCTGTGACACTAGTTTTGGATTCCGATGGTTCACTTCAGGTTTACTGTATCCCTCTGACCTTATTGCCGATGAAACACAGAAATTGCATCGGAACTAAATACAAAAGGCACAATGCCGACTTAAAGACAAGAAGACTGACTCTTCTACTGTCTATGCTTTGAACCATTCCTGTGACACTAGTTATAGAGTCCGATGCTTCACTTCAGGTTTACTGTGTCCCTTGGACCTTCTTCTTGACGATGAATCACAGAAATTGCATCGGAATTATATACAATAGGCACAATGCCGACTTAAGTACAAGAAGACTGACCTTTTTTACTGTCTATACTTTGAACCATTCCAGTGACACTAGTTATAAATTCCGATGCTTCACTTGAGGTTTACTGTATCCCTTGGACCATCTTATTGACGATGAAACACAGAAATTGCATCAGAAGTAAATACAAAACGCACAATGCCGACTTAAGTACAAGACGTCTGACTCTTCTTACTGTCTATATTTTGAACCATTACTGTGACACTAGTCATAGATTCCGATGTTTCGCGGCAGGTTTACTGTATCCGTTGGACCTTCTTATTGACGATGAAACACCAAAATTGCATCGGAATTACATACGAAAGGCACAATGCCAACTTAAGTACAAGAAGACTGACTCCTCTTACTGACTATGCTTTGAACCATTCCTGTGACACTAGTTGTAGATTCCGATGGTTTACTTCAGGTTTACTGTATCCCTCTGACCTTCTTATTGACGATGAAACGCAGAAATGGCATCGGAATTAAATTCAAAAGGCACAATGCCGAATTAAGTACAAGAACACTGACCCTTCTTACTGTCAATTTTTGAACCAGTCCTGTGACACTAGTTATAGACTCCGATACTTCACTCCAGGTTTTCTGTATCTCTTGGACCTTCTTATTGACGATGAAACACAGAAATTGCATCGGAATTAAATACAAAGGGCACAATGCCGACTTAAGGAAAAGAAGTCTGACTCTTCTTACTGTCTATGATTTGAACCATTCCTGTGACACTAGTTATAGATTCCGATGCTTCAATCCAGGTTTACTGTATCCCTTGGACCTTCTTAGTAACGATGAAACACAGAAATTGCATCAGAATTAAATATAAAATGCACAATGATGACTTAAGTACAAGAAGACTGACTATTCTTACTGACAATGTTTGAACCATTCCTGTGACACTAGTTATAGATTCCAATGGTTCACTTCAGGATTACTGTATCCCTCTGACCTTCTTATTGACGATGAAACATAGAAATTGCATCGGAATTAAATACAAAAGGCACAATGCCAACTTATGTACAAGAAGACTGACTCTTCTTACTGTCTATGTTTTGAGCCATCCCTGTGACACTAGTTATAGATTCCGATGCTTCACTTCAGGTTTACTGTATCCCTTGGTCCTTCTTATTGACGATAAAACACAGAAATATCATCGGAATTAAATACAAAAGGCACAATGCCGACTTAAGTACAAGAAGACTGACGCTTCTTACTGTCTATGTTTTGAACCATTCCATTGACACTAGTTATAGATTCCGATGCTTCACTCCAGGTTTAGTGTATCCCTTGGACCTTGTTATTGGCGATGAAACACAGAAATTGCATCGGAATTAAATTGAAAACGTACAATGCCGACTTAAGTACAAGAAGACTGACTGTTCTTACTGACTATGTTTTGAACCATTCCTGTGACACTAGTTATAGATTCCGATGCTTCACTTCAGGTTTACTGTATCCCTTGGACCTTCTTATTGACGATGAAACACAGATATTGCATCGGAATTAAATACAAAAGGTAAAATGCCGACTTAAGTACATGAGGACTGTCTCTTCTTACTGTCTAAGGTTTGAACCATTCCTGTGACAATAGTTATAGATTCCGATGCTACACTCCAGGTTCATTGTATCCCTCTGACCTTATTATTGACGATGAAACACAGAAATTGCATCGGAATTAAATTGAATAGGCACAATGTCGACTTAAGTACAAGAAGACTGACTCTTCTTACTGTCTATGTTTTGAACCATTCCTGTGACACTAGTTATAGATTCCGATGCTTCACTCGAGGTTTACTGTATCTCTTGGAAATTCTTATTGACGATGAAACACAGAAATTGCATCGGAATTAAATAGAAAAGGCACAATGCCGACTTAAGTACAAGAAGACTGACTCTTGTTACTGACTATGTTTCGAACCATTGCTGTGACACTAGTTATAGATTCCAATGTTTCACTTAAGGTTTACTGTATACCTTGGACCTTCTTAATGACGATGAAACACAGAAATTGCATCGGAATTAAATACAAAATGCACAATGCCGACTTAAGGACAAGAAGACTGACTCTTCTTACTGTCTATGTTTTGAACCATTCCTAAGACTCTAGTTATAGATTCCGATGCTTCACTTCAGGTTTATTGTATCCCTCTGACCCTCTTATTGACGATGAAACACAGAAATTGCATCGGAATTAAATAGAAAAGGCACAATGTCGACTTAAGTACAAGAAGACTGACTCTTCTTACTGTCTATGTTTTGAACCATTCCTGTGACACTAGTTTTGGATTCCGATGCTTTACTTCAGGTTTACATTATCCCTCTGACCTTCTTATTGACGATGAAACACAGAAATTGCATCGGGATTAAATACAAAATGCACAAAGCCGATTTAAGTACAAGAAGACTGACTCTTCCACTGTCTATGTTTTGAACCATTTCTGTGACACTAGTTATAGAGTCCGATTCTTCACCTCAGTTTTACTGTATCCCTTTTGCCTTCTTATGGACGATGAATCACAGAACTTGCATCGGAATTAAATACAAAAGGCACAATGCCGACATAAGTACAAGAAGACTGACGCTTCTTACTGTCTACACTTTGAACCATTTCAGTGACACTAGTTATAGATTCCGATGCTTCACTACAGGTTTACTGTATCCTTTGTATCTTGTTATTGACGATGAAACACAGAATTTGCATCGGAATTAAATTGAAAAGGTACAATGCCGACTTAAGTACAAGAATACTGACTCCTCTTGCTGACTATGTTTTGAACCATTCCTGTGACACTAGTTACAGATTCCGATGCTACACTCCAGGTTTACTGTATCCCTTGGACCTTCTTATTGACGATGAAACACAGAAATTGCATCGGAATTAATTTACAAAAGGCACAATGCCGACTTAAGGACAAGAAGACTGACTCTTCTTACTGACTTTGTTTTGAACCATTTCTGTGACACTAGTTACAGATTCCGATGCTTCACTTCATGTTTATTGTATCCCTCTGTCCTTCTTATTGACGATGAAACACAGAAATTGCATCGGAATTAAATAGAAAAGGCACAATGTCGACTTAAGTACAAGAAGACTGACTCTTCTTACTGTCTATGATTTGAACCATTCCTAAGACTCTAGTTATAGATTCCGATGCTTCACTTCAGGTTTATTGTATCCCTCTGACCCTCTTATTGACGATGAAACACAGAAATTGCATCGGAATTAAATAGAAAAGGCACAATGTCGACTTAAGTACAAGAAGACTGACTCTTCTTACTGTCTATGTTTTGAACCATTCCTGTGACACTAGTTATGGATTCCGATGCTTCACTCCAGGTTTACTGTATCCCTTGGATCTTCTTATTGACGATGAAACACAGAATTTTCATCGGAATTAAATAGAAAATTCACAATGCCCACTTAAGTATAAGAAGACTGACTCTTCTTACTGATTATGTTTTGAACCATTCCTGTGACACTAGTTATATATTTCGATGCTCCACTTCAGGTTTACTGTATACCTTGGACCTTCTTATTGACGATGAAACACAGAAATTGCATTGGAATTAAATAGAAAAGGCACAATGCCGACTTAAGTACAAGAAGACTGACTCATCCTTCTGTCTATGTTTTGAACCATTCCTGTGACACTAGTTTTGGATTCCGATGCTTCACTTCAGGTTTACATTATCCCTCTGACCTTCTTGTTGACGATGAAACACAGAAATTGCATCGGAATTAAATACAAAATGCACAATGCCGATTTAAGTACAAGAAGACTGACTCTTCCACTGTCTATGTTTTGAACCATTTCTGTGACACTAGTTATAGAGTCCGATTCTTCACTTCAGTTTTACTGTATCCCTTTTGCCTTCTTATGGACGATGAATCAAAGAACTTGCATCGGAATTAAATACAAAAGGCACAATGCCGACATAAGTACAAGAAGACTGACTCTTCTTACTGTCTACATTTTGAACCATTCCAGTGACACTAGTTATAGATTCTGATGCTTCACTTCAGGTTGACTGTATCCCTCTGACCTTCTTATTGACGATGAAACACAGAAATTGCATCGGAATTAAATACAAAAGGAACAAACCCGACTTAAGTACAAGAAGACTGACTCTTCTTACTGTCTATGTTTTGAACCATTCCTGTGACACTAGTTATAGATTCCGATGCTTCACTCCAGGTTTACCGTATCCCTTGGACCTTCTATTTGACGATGAAACACAGAATTTGCATCGGAATTAAATAGAAAATTCACATTGACCGCTTAAGTATAAGAAGACTGACTCTTCTTACTGACTATGTTTTGAATCTTTCCATTGACACTAGTTATAGATTCCGATGCTTCACTTCAGGTTTACTGTACCCTTGGACCTTGTCATTGACTATGAAACACAGAAATTGCATCGGAAGTAAATACAAAAGGCACCATGCCGACTTAAGTAAAAGACGTCTGACTCTTCTTACTGTCTATGATTTGAACCATTACTGTGACACTAGTTATAGGTCCGATGCTTCACGCCAGGTTTACTGTATCCCTTGGACCTTCTTATTGACGATGAAACACAGAAATTGCATCGGAATCACATATGAAAGGCACAATGCCAACTTAGGTACAAGAAGACTGACTCCTCTCACTGACTATGCTTTGAACCATTCCTGTGAAACAAGTTATAGATTCCAATGCTTCACTTCAGGTTTACTGTATCCCTCTGACCTTCTTATTGACGATGAAACACTTAAATAGCATCGGAATTAAACAGAATAGGCACAATGCCGACTTAAGTACAGGAAGACTGACTCTTCTTACTGTCTATCTTTTGAACCATTCCTGTGACACCAGTTGTAGATTCCGATGCCTCACTTCAGGTTTACTGTATCCCTTGGACCTTCTTATTGACGATGAAACACAGAAATTGCATCGGAATTAAATACAAAAGGCACAATGCCGACTTAAGTACAAGAAGACTGACTCTTCCTACTGTCTATCATTTGAACCATTCCTGTGACACTAGTTTTGGATTCCGATGGTTCACTTCAGGTTTACTGTATCCCTCTGACCTTATTGCCGATGAAACACAGAAATTGCATCGGAACTAAATACAAAAGGCACAATGCCGACTTAAAGACAAGAAGACTGACTCTTCTACTGCCTATGTTTTAAACCATTCCTGTGACACTAGTTATAGAGTCCGATGCTTCACTTCAGGTTTACTGTATCCCTTGGTCCTTCTTCTTGACGATGAAACACAGAAATTGCATCGGAAGTAAATACAAAACGCACAATGCCGACTTAAGTACAAGACGTCTGACTCTTCTTACTGTCCATGTTTTGAACCATTACTGTGACACTAGTTATAGATTCCGATGCTTCAATCCAGGTTTACTGTATCCCTTGGACCTTCTTAGTAACGATGAAACACAGAAATTGCATCAGAATTAAATATAAAATGCACAATGATGACTTAAGTACAAGAAGACTGACTATTCTTGCTGACTATGTTTGAACCATTCCTGTGACACTAGTTATAGATTCCGATGCTTCACTTCAGGATTACTGTATCCCTCTGACCTTCTTATTGACGATGAAACATAGAAATTGCATCGGAATTAAATACAAAAGGCACAATGCCAACTTATGTACAAGAAGACTGACTCTTCTTACTGTCTATGTTTTGAGCCATCCCTGTGACACTAGTTATAGATTCCGATGCTTCACTCCAGGTTTACTGTATCCCTTGGCCCTTCTTATTGACGATAAAACACAGAAATATCATCGGAATTAAATACAAAAGGCTCAATGCCGACTTAAGTACAAGAAGACTGACGCTTCTTACTGTCTATGTTTTGAACCATTCCATTGACACTAGTTATAGATTCCAATGCTTCACTCCAGGTTTACTGTATCCCTTGGAACTTGTTATTGGCGATGAAACACAGAAATTGCATCGGAATTAAATAGAAAACGTAGAATGCCGACTTAAGTACAAGAAGACTGACTCTTCTTACTGACTATGTTTTGAACCATTCCTGTGACACTAGTTATAGATTCCGATGCTTCACTTCAGGTTTACTGTATCCCTTGGACCTTCTTATTGACGATGAAACACAGAAATTGCATCGGAATTAAATACAAAGGGCAAAATGCCGACTTAAGTACACGAGGACTGTCTCTTCTTACTGTCTAAGATTTGAACCATTCCTGTGACACTAGTTATAGATTCCGATGCTTCACTCCAGGTTTACTGTATCCCGTGGACCTTGTTATTGGCGATGAAACACAGAAATTGCATCGGAATTAAATAGAAAAGGCACAATGCCGACTTAAGTACAAGAAGACGAACTCTTCTTACTGACTATGTTTTGAACCATTCCTGTGACACTAGTTATAGATTCCGATGCTTCACTCCAGGTTTACTGTATCCCGTGGAACTTGTTATTGGCGATGAAACACTGAAATTGCATCGGAATTAAATACAAAAGGCACAATGCCGACTTAAGTACAAGAAGACTGACTCTTCCTACTGTCTATGATTTGAACCATTCCTGTGACACTAGTTTTGGATTCCGATGCTTCACTTCAGGTTTACTGTATCCCTCTGACCTTATTGCCGATGAAACACAGAAATTGCATCGGAATGAAATACAAAAGGCACAATGCCGACTGAAGGACAAGAAGACTGACTCTTCTTACTGACTATGTTTTGAACCATTCCTGTGACACTAGTAATTGGTTCCGATGCTTCACTTCAGGATTTCTGTTTCCCTTGGACATAGTTATTGACGATGAAACACAGAAATTGCATCGGAATTAAATAGAAAAGGCACAATGCCGACTTAAGTACAAGAAGACTGACTCTTCCTACTGTCTATACTTTGAACCTTTCCATTGACACTAGTTATAGATTCCGATGCTTCACTTCAGGTTTACTGTATCCCTTGGACCTTGTCATTGACTATGAAACACAGAAATTGCATCGGAAGTAAATACAAAATGCACAATGCCGACTTAAGTAAAAGACGTCTGACTCTTCTTACTGTCTATGATTTGAACCATTACTGTGACACTAGTTATAGGTCCGATGCTTCACGCCAGGTTTACTGTATCCCTTGGACCTTCTTATTGACGATGAAACACAGAAATTGCATCGGAATTACATATGAAAGGCACAATGCCAAATTAAGTACAAGAAGACTGACTCTTCTTACTGACTATGCTTTGAACCATTCCTGTGAAACAAGTTATAGATTCCGATGCTTCACTTCAGGTTTACTGTATCCCTCTGACCTTCTTATTGACGATGAAACACTTAAATAGCATCGGAATTAAATAGGTAAGGCACAATGCCGACTTAAGTACAGGAAGACTGACTCTTCTTACTGTCTATCTTTTGAACCATTCCTGTGACACCAGTTGTAGATTCCGATGCTACACTTCCGGTTTACTGTATCCCTTGCACCTTCTTATTGACGATGAAACACAGAAATTGCATCGGAATTAAATACAAAAGGCACAATGCCGACTTAAGTACAAGAAGACTTACTCTTTCTACTGTCTATGAGTTGAACCATTCCTGTGACACTAGTTTTGGATTCCGATGGTTCACTTCAGGTTTACTGTATCCCTCTGACCTTATTGCCGATGAAACACAGAAATTGCATCGGAACTAAATACAAAAGGCACAATGCCGACATAAAGACAAGAAGACTGACTCTTCTACTGTCTATGTTTTGAACCATTCCTGTGACACTAGTTATAGAGTCCGATGCTTCACTTCAGGTTTACTGTATCCCTTGGTCCTTCTTCTTGACGATGAATCACAGAAATTGCATCGGAATTATATACAATAGGCACAATGCCGACTTAAGTACAAGAAGACTGACCTTTTTTACTGTCTATACTTTAAACCATTCCAGTGACACTAGTTGTAGATTCCGATGGTTTACTTCAGGTTTACTGTATCCCCTGGACCTTCTTATTGACGATGAAACACAGAAATTGCATCGGAATTAAATAAAAAAGCACAATGCCAACTTAAGTACAAGAAGACTGACTCTTATTACTGACTATGTTTTGAACCATTCCTGTGGCACTAGTTATGGATTCCGATGTTTCACTTCAGGTTTATTGTATCCCTCTGACCTTCTTATTGACGATGAAACACAGAAATGGCATCGGAATTAAATTCAAAAGGCACAATGCCGAATTAAGTACAAGAACACTGACCCTTCTTACTGTCAATTTTTGAACCAGTCCTGTGACACTAGTTATAGACTCCGATGCTTCACTCCAGGTTTTCTGTATGTCTTGGACCTTCTTATTGACGATGAAACACAGAAATTGCATCGGAATTAAATACAAAGGGCACAATGCCGACTTAAGGAAAAGAAGTCTGACTCTTCTTACTGTCTATGATTTGAACCATTCCTGTGACACTAGTTATAGATTCCGATGCTTCAATCCAGGTTTACTGTATCCCTTGGACCTTCTTAGTAACGATGAAACACAGAAATTGCATCAGAATTAAATATAAAATGCACAATGATGACTTAAGTACAAGAAGACTGACTATTCTTACTGACAATGTTTGAACCATTCCTGTGACACTAGTTATAGATTCCGATGGTTCACTTCAGGATTACTGTATCCCTCTGACCTTCTTATTGACGATGAAACATAGAAATTGCATCGGAATTAAATACAAAAGGCACAATGCCAACTTATGTACAAGAAGACTGACTCTTCTTACAGTCTATGTTTTGAGCCATCCCTGTGACACTAGTTATAGATTCCGATGCTTCACTTCAGGTTTACTGTATCCCTTGGTCCTTCTTATTGACGATAAAACACAGAAATATCATCGGAATTAAATACAAAAGGCACAATGCCGACTTAAGTACAAGAAGACTGACGCTTCTTACTGTCTATGTTTTGAACCATTCCATTGACACTAGTTATAGATTCCGATGCTTCACTCCAGGTTTACTGTATCCCTTGGACCTTGTTATAGACGATGAAACACAGAAATTGCATCAGAATTAAATAGAAAATGCACAATGAAGACTTAAGTACAAGAAGGCTGACTATTCTTACTGACTATGTTTCGTACCATTGCTGTGAAAATAGGTATAGATTCCGATGCTTCACTTCGGGATTACTGTATCCCTCTGACACCCGTGTTGACGATGAAACACAGAAATTGCATCGGAATTAAGTACAAAAGGCACAATGCCGACTTAAGTACACGAGGACTGTCTCTTCTTACTGTCTAAGGTTTGAATCATTCCTGTGACACTAGTTATAGATTCCGATGCTACACTCCAGGTTCATTGTATCCCTCTGACCTTCTTATTGACGATGAAACACAGAAATTGCATCGGAATTAAATTGAATAGGCACAATGTCGCCTTAAGTACAAGAAGACTGACTCTTCTTACTGTCTATGTTTTGAACCATTCCTGTGACACTAGTTATAGATTCCGATGCTTCACTCGAGGTGTGCTGTATCTCTTGGAAATTCTTATTGACGATGAAACACAGAAATTGCATCGGAATTAAATTGAAAAGGCACAATGCCGACTTAAGTACAAGAAGACTGACTCTTGTTACTGACTATGTTTCGAACCATTGCTGTGACACTAGTTATAGATTCCGATGTTTCACTTAAGGTTTACTGTATACCTTGGACCTTCTTAATGACGATGAAACACAGAAATTGCATCGGAATTAAATACAAAATGCACAATGCCGATTTAAGGACAAGAAGACTGACTCTTCTTACTGATTATGTTTTGAACCATTCCTGTGACACTAGTTATATATTTCGATGCTCCACTTCAGGTTTACTGTATACCTTGGACCTTTTTATTGACGATGAAACACAGAAATTGCATTGGAATTAAATAGAAAAGTCACAATGCCGACTTAAGTACAAGAAGACTGACTCATCCTTCTGTCTATGTTTTGAACCATTCCTGTGACACTAGTTTTGGATTCCGATGCTTCACTTCAGGTTTACATTATCCCTCTGACCTTCTTATTGACGATGAAACACAGAAATTGCATCGGAATTAAATACAAAAGGCACAATGCCGACTTCAGTACAAGAAGACTGACTCTTCCTGCTGTCTATGTTTTGAACCATTCCTGTGACACTAGTTATAGATTCCGATGTTTCCCTTCAGGTTTACTGTATCCCTCTGACCTTATTGCCGATGAAACACAGAAATTGCATCGGATCAAATATACAAAAAGCACAATGCCGACTTAAGGACAAGAAGACTGACTCTTCTTTCTGACTATGTTTTGAACCATTCCTTTGACACTAGTTATAGATTCCGATGCTTCACTTCAGGTTTACTGTTTCCCATGGACCTTCTTATTGACGATGAAACACAGAAATTGCATCGGAATTAAATACAAAATGCACAATGGCGATTTAAGTACAAGAAGACTGACTCTTCCACTGTCTATGTTTTGAACCATTTCTGTGACACTAGTTATAGAGTCCGATTCTTCACTTCAGTTTTACTGTATCCCTTTTGCCATCTTATGGACGATGAATCACAGAACTTGCATCGGAATTAAATACAAAAGGCACAATGCCGACATAAGTACAAGAAGACTAACTCTTCTTACTGTCTACATTTTGAACCATTCCAGTGACACTAGTTATAGATTCCGATGCTTCACTTCAGGTTGACTGTATCCCTTGGACCTTCTTATTGACGATGAAACACAGAAATTGCATCGGAATTAAATATAAAAGGCACAATGCCGACTTAAGTACGAGACGTCTGACTCTTCTTACTGTCTATATTTTGAACCATTACTGTGACACTAGTTATAAATTCCGATGCTTCACTCCAGGTTTACTGTATCCCTTGGACCTTCTTATTGACGATGAAACACAGAAATTGCATCGAAATTAAATACAAAAGGCACAATGCCGACTTAAGTAAAAGAATACTGACTCTTCTTACTGTCCACGTTTGAACCATTCCTGTGACACTAGTTATAGATTCCGATGCTTCACTTCATTTTTACTGTATCCCTCCGACCTTCTTATTGCCGGTGAGACACAGAAATTGCATCGGAATTAAATACGAAAGGCACAATGCCAACTTAAGTACAAGAAGACTGACTGTTCCAACTGTCTATGTTTTGAATCATTCCTGTGACACTAGCTATAGATTCCGATGCTTCAATTCTGGTGTACTGTATCCCTCTGACCGTCTTATTGACGATGAAACACAGAAATTGCATCGGAAATAAATAGAAAAGGCACAATGCCGACTTAAGTACTAGAAGACTGACTCTTCCTACTGTCTATGTTTTGAACCACTCCTTTGACACTAGTTATAGATTCCGATGCTTCACTCCAGGTGTACTGTATCCCTTGGACCTTCATATTGACGATGAAACACAGAAATTGCATCGGAACTGAAATACAAAAGGCACAATGCCGACTTATGGACAAGAAGACTGACTCTTCTTACTGACTATGTTTTGAACCATTCCTGTGACACTAGCTATAGATTCCGATGCATCACTTCAGGTTTACTGTATCCCTCTGACCTTCTTATTGACGATGAAACACAGAAATTGCATCGGAATTAAATACAAAAAGCACAAAGCCGACTTAAGTACAAGAAGACTGACTCTTCTTACTGTCTATGTTTTGAACCATTCCATTGACACTAGTTATAGATTCACATGCTTCACTACAGGTTTACTGTATCCTTTGTATTTTGTTATTGACGATGAAACACAGAATTTGCATCGGAATCAAATTGAAAAGGTACAATGCCGACTTAAGTACAAGAATACTGACTCTTCTTGCTGACTATGTTTTGAACCATTCCTGTGACACTAGTTACAGATTCCGATGCTACACTCCAGGTTTACTGTATCCCTTGGACCTTCTTATTGACGATGAAACACAGAAATTGCATCGGAATTAAATACAAAAGGCACAATGCCGTCTTAAGGACAAGAAGACTGACTCTTCTTACTGACTTTGTTTTGAACCATTTCTGTGACACTAGTTATAGATTCCGATGCTTCACTTCATGTTTATTGTATCCCTCTGTCCTTCTTATTGACGATGAAACACAAAAATTGCATCGGAATTAAATAGAAAAGGCACAATGTCGACTTAAGTACAAGAAGACTGACTGTTCTTACTGTCTATGTTTTGAACCATTCCTGTGACACTAGTTATAGACTCCGATACTTCACTCCAGGTTCACTGTATCCCTTGGACCTTCTTATTGGCGATGAATCACAGAAATTGCATCGGAAATAAATACAAAATGCACAATGCCGACTTAAGTACAAGAAGAGTGACTCTTCTTACTGTCTACATTTTGAACCATTCCAGTGACACTAGTTATAGATTCCGATGCTTCACTTCTGGTTGACTGTATCCCTCGGACCATCTTATTGACGATGAAACACAGAAATTGCATCGGAATTAAATACATAAGGCACAATGCCGACTTAAGTACAAGACGTCTGACTCTTCTTATTGTCTATGATTTGAAATATTACTGTGACACTAGTAATAGATTCCGATGCTTCACTCCAAGTTTACTGTATCCCTTGGACCTTCTTATTGTCGATGAAACACAGAAATTGCATCGGAAATAAATACAAGAGGCACAATGCCGACTTAAGGACAAGAAGACTGACTCTTCTTACTGACTATAATTTGAAGCATTCCTGTGGCACTAGTTATAGATTCCGAAGCTTTCACTTCAGTTTTACAGTATCCCTCTGACCTTCTTATTGACGACGAAACACAGAAATTGCATCGGAATTAAATACAAAAGGCACAATGCCGACTTAAGTACAAGAAGACTGACTCTTCTTACTGTCTATGTTTGAACCATTCCTGTGACACTAGTTATAGATTCCGATGCTTCACTACATTTTTACTGTATCCCTCTGACCTTCTTATTGCCGGTGAAACACAGAAACAGCATCGGAATTAAATACGAAAGGCAAAATCCCAACGTAAGTACGAGAAGACAGACTGTTCCAACTCTCTATGTTTGAACCATTCCTGTGACACTAGTTTTAGATTCCGATGCTTCACTTCAGGTGTACTGTATCCCTCTGACCGTCTTATTGACGATGAAACACAGAAATTGCTTCGGAAATAAATAGAAAAGGCACAATGCCGACATAAGTACTAGAAGACTGACTCTTCCTACTGTCTATGATTTGAACCATTCCTGTGACACTAGTTATAGATTCCGATGCTTCACTTCAGGTTTACTGTATCCCTTGGACCTTCTTATTGACGACGAAACACAGAAATTGCATCGGAATTCAATACAAAAGGCACAATGCCGACTTAACTACAAGAAGACTGACTCTTCTTACTGACTATGCTTTGAACCATTATTGTAACACTAGTTATAGATTCCGATGCGTAACGTCAGGATTACTGTACCTCTCTGACCTTCTTAGTAACGATGAAACACAGAAATTGCCTCGGAAATGAAGGCAAAAAGCACAATGCCGACTTAAGTACAAGAAAACTGTCACATCTTACAGTCTATGTTATGAACCGTCCCTGTGACACTAGTTATAGATTCCGATGCTTCACTGCAGGTTTACTGTATCCCTTGGACCTTCTTGTTGACGATGAAACACAGAAATTGAATCGGAATTAAATACCAAAGGCATAATGCCGACATAAGTACAAGAAGACTGACTCTTCTTACTGACTATGTTTTGAACCATTCCTGTGACACTAGTTATGGATTCCGATGCTTCACTTCAGGTTTAATCTATCCCTTGGACCTTCTTATTGACGATGAAGCACAGAAATAGCATCGGTATTAAATACAAAAGGCACAATGCAGAATTAAGTACAAGAAGGCTGACACTTCTTACTATCTATGTTTTGAACCATTCCGGTGACACTAGTTATAGATTCTGATGCTTCACTCCAGGTGTACTGTATCCCTTGGAACTTCATATTGACAATGAAACACAGAAATTGCATCGGAATTAAATACAAAAGTCACAATGCTGACTTAAGTACAAGAATACTGACTCTTCTTACTGTCAATGTTTTGAACCATTCCATTGACACTAGTTATAGATTCAGATGTTTCACTCCAGGTTTACTGTATCCTTTGGACCTTGTTATTTACGATGAAACACAGAAATTGCATCGGAATGAAATAGAAAAGGTCCAATGCCGACTTCAGTACAAGAAGACTGACTCTTCTTACTGTCTATGTTTTGAACCATTCCTGTGACACTAGTTATAGATTGCGATGCTACACTCCAGGTTTACTGTATCCCTTGGACCCTCTTATAGACGATGAAACACTGAAATTGCATCGGAATTAAATACAAAAGGCACAATGCGCACTTAAGGACAAGAAGACTGCTTCTTCTTACTGACTTTGTTTTCAACCAATCCTGTGACACTAGTTATAGATTCCGATGCTTCACTTGAGGTTTACTGTATTCGTTAGACCTTCTTATTGACAATGAAACACAGAAATTGCATCGGAAATAAATACAAAAGTCACAATGCCGACTTAAGTACAAGAACACTGACTCTTCTTACTGAATATGTTTTGAACAATTCCTCTGACACTAGCTATAGATTCCGATGCTTCACTTAAGGTTTACTGTATCCCTCTGACCTTCTTATTGACGATGAAACACATAAATTGTATCGGAATTAAATAGAAAAGGCACAATGCCAACATAAGTACAAGAAGACTGACTCCTCTTACTGACTATGTTTTCAACCATTCCTGTGACACTAGTTATAGATTCCAATGCTACAATCCAGGTTTACTGTATCCCTTGGACCTTCTTATTGCCGATGAAACACAGAAATTGCATCGGAATTAAATACAAAAGGCACAATGCCGAATTAAGCACAAGAAGACTAACTCTTCTTAATTTCTATGTTTTGAACCATTCCATTGACACTAGTTATAGATTCAGATGCTTCACTCCAGGTTTACTGTATCCTTTGCACCTTATTATTAACGATGAATCACAGAAATTGCATCGGAATTCAATACAAAAGGCAAAATGCCGACTTAACTAAAAGAAGACTGACTCTTCTTACTGACTATGCTTTGAACCATTCCTGTGACACTAGTTATAGATTCCGATGCTTAACATCAGGATTACTGTATCCCTCTCACCGTCTTAGTGACGATGAAACACAGGAATTGCATCGGAAATAAATACAGAAAGTACAATGCCGAATTATGTACAAGAATACTGACTCATCTTACTGTTTATGTTTTGAACCGTCCCTGTGACACTAGTTATAGATTCCGATGCTTCACTCCAGGTTTACTGTATCCCTTGGACCTTCTTATTGACGATGAAATACAGAAATTGCATCGGAATTAAATACAAGAGGTACAATGCCGACTTAAGGACAAGAAGACTGACTCTCCTTACTGACTATAATTTGAACCATTCCTGTGGCACTAGTTATAGATTCCGATGCTTCACTTCAGTTTTACTGTATCCCTCTGACCTTCTTATTGACGATGAAAGACAGAAATTGCATCGGAATTAAATACGAAAGGCACAATGCCAACTTAAGTACAAGAAAACTGACTCTTCCAACTGTCTATGTTTTGAACCATTCCTGTGACGCTAGTTATAGATTCCGATGCTTCCCTTCAGGTGTACTGTATCCCTCGGACCGTCTTATTGACGATGAAACACAGAAATTGCATCGGAAATAATTAGAAAAGGCACAATGCCGACTTAAGTACTAGAAGACTCTCTCTTCCTACTGTCTATGTTTTGAACCATTCCTGTGACACTAGTAATAGATTCCGATGCTTCACTTCAGGTTTACTGTATCCCTTGGACCTTCTTATTGACGATGAAACACAGAAATTGCATCAGAATTCAATACAAAAGGCACAATGCCGACTTAACTACAAGAAGACTGAATCTTCTTACTGACTATGCTTTGAACCATTATTGTAACACTAGTTATAGATTCCGATGCTTAACTTCAGAATTACTGTACCCCTCTGACCTTCTTAGTGACGATGAAACACAGAAATTGCATCGGAAATAAATACAAAAAGCACAATGACGACTTAAGTACAAGAATACTGACTCATCTTACTGTCTATGTTATGAACCGTCCCTGTGACACTAGATATAGATTCCGATGCTACACTCCAGGTTTACTGCATCCCTTGGTCCTTCTTATTGACGATGAAACACAGAAATTGCATCGGAATTAAATACAAAAGGCACAATGCCGACTTAAGTACAAGAAGATTGACTCTTCTTACTGACTATGCTTTGAACCATACCTGTGACACTAGTTATAAATTCCGACGCTTCACTCCAGGTTTACTGTATCCCTTGGACCTTCTTATTGACGATGAAGCACAGAAATTGCATCGGAATTAAATACAAAAGGCACAATGCCGACTCAAGTAAAAGATGTCTGACTCTTCTTACTGTCTATAATTTGAACCATTCCTGTGACACTAGTTATAGATTCCGATGCTTCACTCCAGGTTTACTGTATCCCTTGGACCTTGTTATAGACGATGAAACACAGAAATTGCATCAGAATTAAATAGAAAATGCACAATGATGACTTAAGTACAAGAAGGCTGACTATTCTTACTGACTATGTTTCGTACCATTGCTGTGAAAATAGGTATAGATTCCGATGCTTCACTTCGGGATTACTGTATCCCTCTGACACCCGTGTTGACGATGAAACACAGAAATTGCATCGGAAATAAGTACAAAAGGCACAATGCCGACTTAAGTACAAGAAGTCTGACTCTTCTTACTGTCTATGATTTGAACCATCCCTGTGACACTAGTTATAGATTCCGATGCTTCACTCAAGGTTTACTGTATCTCTTGGAAATTCTTATTGACGATGAAACACAGAAATTGCATCGGAATTAAATGGAAAAGGCACAATGCCGACTGAAGTACAAGAAGACTGACTCTGGTTACTGACTATGTTTTGAACCATTGCTGTGACACTAGTTATAGATTCCGATGTTTCACTGAAGGTTTACTGTATACCTTGGACCTTCTTAATGACGATGAAACACAGAAATTGCATGGGAATTAAATACAAAATGCACAATGCCCATTTAAGGACAAGAAGACTGACTGTTCTTTCTGTCTATGTTTTGCACCATTCCTGTGACACTAGTTTTGGATTCCGATGCTTCACTTCAGGTGTACTAATCCCTCTGACCTTCTTATTGACGATGAAACACAGAAATTGCATCGGAATTAAATACAAAAGGCACAATGCCGACTTCAGTACAAGAAGACTGACTCTTCCTGCTGTCTATGTTTTGAACCATTCCTGTGACACTAGTTATAGATTCCGATGTTTCCCTTCAGGTTTACTGTATCCCTCTGACCTTATTGCCGATGAAACACAGAAATAGCATCGGATCAAAATACAAAAAGCACAATGCCGACTTAAGGACAAGAAGACTGACTCTTCTTACTGTCTATATTTTGAACCATTACTGTTACACTAGTTATAAATTCCGATGCTTCATTCCAGGTTTACTGTATCCCTTGGACCTTCTTATTGACGATGAAACACAGAAATTGAATCGAAATTAAATACAAAAGGCACAATGCCGACTTAAGTACAAGAAGGCTGACTCTTCTTAATGTCCACGTTTGAACCATTCCTGTGACACTAGTTATAGATTCCGATGCTTCACTTCATTTTTACTGTATCCCTCCGACCTTCTTATTGCCGGTGAGACACAGAAATTGCATCGGAATTAAATACGAAAGGCACAATGCCAACTTAAGTACAAGAAGACTGACTGTTCCAACTGTCTATGTTTTGAACCATTCCTGTGACACTAGTTATAGATTCCGATGCTTCCCTTCTGGTGTACTGTATCCCTCTGACTGTCTTGTTGACGATGAAACACAGAAATTGCATCGGAAGTGAATAGAAAAGGCAAAATGCCGACTTAAGTACTAGAAGACTGACTCTTCCTACTGTCTATGTTTTGAACCAATCCTTTGACACTAGTTATAGATTCCGATGCTTCACTCCAGGTGTACTGTATCCCTTGGACCTTCATATTGACGATGAAACACAGAAATTGCATCGGAATTAAATACAAAAGGCACAATGCCGACTTAACTACAAGAAGACTGAATCTTCTTACTGACTATGCTTTGAACCATTATTGTAACACTAGTTATAGATTCCGATGCTTAACTCCAGAATTACTGTACCCCTCTGACCTTCTTTGTGACGATGAAACACAGAAATTACATCGGAATTAAATACAAAAGGCACAATGCCGACTTAAGTACAAGAAGACTGACTCTTCTTACTGTCTATGTTTTGAACCATTCCATTGACACTAGTTATAGATTCAGATGCTTCACTACAGATTTACTGTATCGTTTGTACCTTGTTATTGACGATGAAACACAGAATTTGCATCGGAATTAAATAGAAAAGGTACAATGCCGACTTAAGTACAAGAATACTGACTCTTCTTGCTGACTATGTTTTGAACCATACCTGTGACACTAGTTTTAGATTCCGATGCTACACTCCAGGTTTACTGTATCCCTTGGAGCTTCTTATTGACGATGAAACACAGAAATTCCATCGGAATTAAATACAAAAGGCACAATGCCGACTTAAGGACAAGAAGACTGACTCTTCTTACTGACTTTGTTTTGAACCATTTCTGTGACACTAGTTATAGATTCCGATGCTTCACTTCATGTTTATTGTATCCCTCTGTCCTTCTTATTGACGATGAAACACAGAAATTGCATCGGAATTAAATAGAAAAGGCACAATGTCGACTTAAGTACAAGAAGACTGACTCTTCTTACTGTCTATGTTTTGAACCATTCCTGTGACACTAGTTATAGACTCCGATACTTCACTCCAGGTTCACTGTATCCCTTGGACGTTCTTATTGACGATGAAACACAGAAATTGCATCGGAATTAAATAGAAAAGGCACATTGCCGACATAAGTACAAGAAGACAGACTCTTCTTACTGACTATGTTTTGAACCATTCCTGTTACACTGGTTATAGATTCCGATGCTTCACTTCAGGTTTACTGCATACCTTGGACTTTCTTATTGACGATGAAACACAGAAATTGCATGGGAATTAAATACAAAAGGCACAATGCCGATTTAAGGACAAGAAGACTAACTCTTCTTACTGACTATGTTTTGAACCATTCCTGTCACACTGGTTATAGATTCCGATGCTTTACTCCAGGTTTACCGTATCCCTTGGACCTTCTTATTGACGATGAATCACAGAAATTGCATCGGAAATAAATACAAAAGGCACAATGCCGACTTAAGTACAAGAAGAGTGACTCTTCTTACTGTCTACATTTTGAACCATTCCAGTGACACTAGTTATAGATTCCGATGCTTCACTTCTGGTTGACTGTATCCCTCGGACCATCTTATTGACGATGAAACACAGAAGTTGCATCGGAATTAAATACATAAGGCACAATGCCGACTTAAGTACAAGACGTCTGACTCTTCTTACTGTCTATGCTTTGAAATATAACTGTGACACTAGTTATAGATTCCGATGCTTCACTCCAGGTTTACTGTATCCCTTGGACCTTCTTATTGTCGATGAAACACAGAAATTGCATCGGAATTAAATACAAGAGGCACAATGCCGACTTAAGGACAAGAAGACTGACTCTTCTTACTGACTATAATTTGAACCATTCCTGTGGCACTAGTTATAGATTCCGAAGCTTTAACTTCAGATTTACTGTATCCCTCTGACCTTCTTATTGACGATGAAAAACAGAAATTGCATCGGAATTAAATACAAAAGTCACAATGCCGACTTAAGTACAAGAAGACTGACTCTTCTTACTGTCTATGTTTGAACCATTCCTGTGACACTAGTTATAGATTCCCATGCTTCACTACATTTTTACTGTATGCCTCTGACCTTCATATTGCCGGTGAAACACAGAAACTGCATCGGAATTAGATACGAAAGGCACAATGCCAACATAAGTACGAGAAGACTGACTGTTCCAACTCTCTATGTTTGAACCATTCCTGTGACACTAGTTTTAGATTCCGATGCTTCACCTCTGGTGTACTGTATCCCTCTGACCGTCTTCATGACGATGAAACACAGAAATTGCATCGGAAATAAATAGAAAAGGCACAATGCCGACATAAGTACTAGAAGACTGACTCTTCCTACTGTCTACGTTTTGAACCATTCCAGTGGCACTAGTTATTGATTCCGATGCTTCACTTCTGGTTGACTGTATCCCTCGGACCATCTTATTGACGATGAAACACAGAAATTGCATCGGAATTAATTACATAAGGCACAATGCCGACTTAAGTACAGGACGTCTGACTCTTCTTACTGTCTATGTTTTGAAATATTACTGTGACACTAGTTATAGATTCCGATGCTTCACTCCAGGTTTACTGTATCCCTTGGACCTTCTTATTGTCGATGAAACACAGAAATTGCATCGGAATTAAATACAAGAGGCACAATGCCGACTTAAGGACAAGAAGACTGACTCTTCTTACTGACTATAATTTGAACCATTCCTGTGGCACTACTTATAGATTCCGAAGCATTCACTTCAGCTTTACTGTATCCCTCTGACCTTCTTATTGACGATGAAACACAGAAATTGCATCGGAATTAAATACAAAAGGCACAATGCCGACTTAAGTACAAGAAGACTGACTCTTCTTACTGTCTATGTTTGAACCATTCCTGTGACACTAGTTATAGATTCCGATGCTTCACTACATATTTACTGTATCCCTCTGACCTTCTTATTGCCGGTGAAACACAGAAACTGCATCGGAATTAAATACGAAAGGCACAATGCCAACATAAGTACGAGAAGACTGACTGTCCCAACTCTCTATGTTTGAACCATTCCTGTGACACTAGTTTTAGATTCCGATGCTTCACTTCAGGTGTACTGTATCCCTCTGACCGTCTTATTGACGATGAAACACAGAAATTGCATCGGAAATAAATAGGAAAGGCACAATGCCGACATAAGTACTAGGAGACTGACTTTTCCTACTGTCAATGATTTGAACCATTCCTGTGACACTAGTTATAGATTCCGATGCTTCACTTCAGGTTTACTGTATCCCTTGGACCTTCTTATTGACGACGAAACACAGAAATTGCATCGGAATTAAATACAAAAGGCACAATGCCGACTTAACTACAAGAAGACTGACTCTTCTTACTGACTATGCTTTGAACCATTATTGTAACACTAGTTATAGATTCCGATGCGTAACTTCAGGATTACTGTACCTCTCTGACCTTCTTAGTAACGATGAAACACAGAAATTGCATCGCAAATAAATACAAAAAGCACAATGCCGACTTAAGTACAAGAATACTGACACATCTTACTGTCTATGTTATGAACCGCCCTTTTAAACTAGTTATAGATTCCGATGCTTCACTGCAGGTTTACTGTATCCCTTGGACCTTCTTGTTGACGATGAAACACAGAAATTGCATCGGAATTAAATACCAAAGGCATAATGCCGACTTAAGTACAAGAAGACTGACTCTTCTTACTGACTATGTTTGAACCATTCCTGTGACACTAGTTATAGATTCCGATGCTTCACTACATTTTTACTGTATCCCTCTGACCTTCTTATTGCCGGTGAAACACAGAAACTGCATCGGAATTAAATATGAAAGGCACAATGCCAACATAAGTACGAGAAGACTGACTGTTCCAACTCTCTATGTTTTGAACCATTCCTGTGACACTAGTTATGGATTCCGATACTTTACTTCAGGTTTAATCTATCCCTCTGACCTTCTTATTGACGATGAAACACAGAAATTGAATCAGAATTAAATAGAAAATGCACAATGATGACTGAAGTACAAGAAGACTGACTATTCTTACTGACTATGTTTTGAACCATTCCTGTGACACTAGTTATAGATTCCGATGCTTCACTCCAGGTTTACAGTATCCCTTGGACCTTCTTATTGACGATGAAGCACAGAAATAGCATCGGTATTAAATACAAAAGGCACAATGCAGTATTAAGTACAAGAAGGCTGACTCTTCTTACTATCTACCTTTGAACCATTCCGGTGACACTAGTTATAGATTCCGATGCTTCCATCCAGGTGTACTGTATCCCTTGGACCTTCATATTGACAATGAAACACATAAATTGCATCGGAATTAAATACAAAAGTCACAATGCCGACTTAAGTACAAGAAGACTGACTCTTCTTACTGTCTATGGTTTGAACCATTCCATTGACACTAGTTATAGATTAGGATGTTTCACTCCAGGTTTACTGTATTCTTTGGACCTTGTTATTTACGATGAAACACAGAAATTGCATCGGAATTAAATAGAAAAGGTACAATGCCGACTTCAGTACAAGAAGACTGACTCTTCTTACTGTCTATGTTTTGAACCATTCCTGTGACACTAGTTATAGATTCCGATGCTACACTCCAGGTTTACTGTATCCCTTGGACCCTCTTATAGACGATGAAACACTGAAATTGCATCGGAGTTAAATACAAAAGGCACAATGCGCACTTAAAGACAAGAAGACTGTTTCTTCTTACTGACTTTGTTTTGAACCAATCCTGTGACACTAGTTATAGATTCCGATGCTTCACTTGAGGTTTACTGTATCCGTTGGACCTTCTTATTGACAATGAAACACAGAAATTGCATCGGAATTAAATACAAAAAGCACAATGCCGACTTAAGTACAAGAACACTGACTCTTCTTACTGAATATGTTTTGAACCATTCCTGTGAAACTAGCTATAGATTCCGATGCATCACTTCAGGTTTACTGTATCCTTCTGACTTCTTACTGACGATGAAACTAAGAAATTGCATCGGAATTAAATACAAAAGGCACAATGCCGACTTAAGTACAAGAAGATTGACTCTTCTTAATGTCTAAGTTTTGAACCATTCCATTGACACTAGTTATAGATTCAGATGCTTCACTCCAGGTTTACTGTATCCTTTGCACCTTGTTATTAACGATGAATCACAGAAATTGCATCGGAATTTAATACAAAAGGCACAATGCCGACTTAACTAAAAGAAGACTGACTCTTCTTACTGACTATGCTTTGAACCATTCCTGTGACACTAGTTATAGATTCCGATGCTTAACATCAGGATTACTTTATCCCTCTCACCGTCTTAGTGACCATGAAACACAGGAATTGCATCGGAAATAAATACCAAGAGCACAATGCCGAATGAATTACAAGAATACTGACTCATCTTACTGTTTATGTTTTGAACCGTCCCTGTGACACTAGTTATAGATTCCGATGCTTCACTCCAGGTTTACTGTATCCCTTGGACCTTCTTATTGACGATGAAACACAGAAATTGCATCGGAATTAAATACAAGAGGCACAATGCCGACTTAGGGACAAGAAGACTGACTCTCCTTACTGACTATAATTTGAACCATTCCTGTGGCACTAGTTATAGATTCCGATGCTCCACTTCAGTTTTACTGTATCCCTCTGGTCTTCTTATTGACGATGAAACACAGAAATTGCATCGGAATTAAATACGAAAGGCACAATGCCAACTTAAGTACAAGAAGACTGACTCTTCCAACTGTCTATGTTTTGAACCATTCCTGTGACGCTAGTTATAGATACCGATGCTTCCCTTCAGGTGTACTGTATCCCTCGGACGGTCTTATTGACGATGAAACACAGAAATTGCATCGGAAATAAATAGAAAAGGCACAATGCCGACTTAAGTACTAGAAGACTCTCTCTTCCTACTGTCTATGTTTTGAACCATTCCTGTGACACTAGTTATAGATTCCGATGCTTCACTTCAGGTTTACTGTATCCCTTGGACCTTCTTATTGACGATGAAACACAGAAATTGCATCGGAATTCAATACAAAAGGCACAATGCCGACTTAACTACAAGAAGACTGAATCTTCTTACTGACTATGCTTTGAACCATTATTGTAACACTAGTTATAGATTCCGATGCTTAACTTCAGAATTACTGTACCCCTCTGACCTTCTTAGTGACGATGAAACACAGAAATTGCATCGGAAATAAATACAAAAAGCACAATGCCGACTTAAGTACAAGAATACTGACTCATCTTACTGTCTATGTTATGAACCGTCCCTGTGACACTAGTTATAGATTCCGATGCTTCACTCCAGGTTTACTGCATCCCTTGGTCCTTCTTATTGACGATGAAACTCAGAAATTGCATCGGAATTAAATACAAAAGGCACAATGCCGACTTAAGTACAAGAAGATTGACTCTTCTTACTGACTATGTTTTGAACCATACCTGTGACACTAGTTATAAATTCCGAAGCTTCACTCCAGGTTTACTGTATCCCTTGGACCTTCTTATTGACGATGAAGCACAGAAATTGCATCGGAATTAAAAACAAAAGGCACAATGCAAATTAAGTACAAGAAGACTGTCTCTTCTTACTGACTGTGTTTTGAACCATTCATGTGACACTAGTTATAGATTCCGATGCTTCACCTAAGGTTTACTGTATCCCTTGGACCTTCTTATTGACGATGAAACACAGAAATTGCATCGGATTTAAATATAAAAGGAACAATGCCGACTTAAGTACAAGAAGACTGACTCTTCTTACTGACAGTGTTTTGAAACATTCATGTGACACTAGTTATAGATTCCGATGCTTCACTCAGGTTTACTGTATCCCTTGGACCTTCTTATTGACGATGAAACACAGAAATTGCATCGGAATTAAATACAAATGGCACAATGCCGACTTAAGGACAAGAAGACTGACTTTTCTTACTGACTTTGTTTTGAACCATTTCTGTGACACTAGTTATAGATTCCGATGCTTAACTTCAGGATTACTGTAACCCTCTCACCGTCTTAGTGGCGATGAAACACAGAAATTGCATCGGAAATAAATACAAAAAGCACAATGCCGAAATAAGTATAAGAATACTGACTCATCTTACTGTTTATGTTTTGAACCGTCCCTGTGACACTAGTTAGAGATTCCGATGCTTCACTCCAGGTTTACTGTATCCCTTGGACCTTCTTATTGACGGTGAAACAGAGAAATTGCATCGGAATTAAATACAAAAGGCACAATGGCTACTTAAGTACAAGAAGACTAACTCTTCTTACTGACTATGTTTTGAACCATTCCTGTGACACTAGTTGTGGATTCCGATTCTTCACTTCAGGTTTACTGTATCGCTCTGACCTTCTTATTGACGATGAAACACAGAAATTGCATCGGAATGAAATACAAAAGGCACAATGGCGAATTTAGTAAAAGAAGACTGACTCTTCTTACTGTCTATTTTTGAACCATTCCTGTGCCACTAGTTATAGACTCCGATGCTTCACTCTAGGTTTACTTTACCCCTCTGATCTTGTTATTGACGATGAGACACAGAAATTGCATCGAATTAAATACAATAGGCACAATTACGACTTAAGTACAAGAAGACTGACTCTTGTTACTGTCTATGATTTGAATCATTCCGTTGACACTAGTTATAGATTCGGATGCTTCACTCCAGGTTTACTGTATCCCTTGGACCTTCTAATTGACGATGAAACACAGAAATTGCATCGGAATGAAATACAACAATCAAAATGCCAACTTAAGTACACGAAGACTGACTCTTCTTACTGTCTATGTTTTGAACCATTAATGTGACACCAGTTATAGATTCCGATGCTACACTCCAGGTTTACTGTATCCCTAGGACCTTCTTATTGACGATGAAACACAGAAATTGTATCGGAATTAAATACAAAAGGCACAATGCAGACTTAAGGACAAGAAGACTGACTCTTCTTACCGACTATGTTTTGAACCATCCCTGTGACACTAGTTATAGATTCCGATGCTTCACTTCAGGTTTACTGTATCCCTTGGACCTTCTTATTGACGATGAAACACAGAAATTGCATCGGAATTAAATACAAAAGGCACAGTGCAACATAAGTAAAAGAAGACTGACTCTTCCTACTGTCTATGTTTGAACGATCCCTGTGACACTAGTTACAGATTCCGATGCTTCACTTCAGGATTACTGTATCCCTCTGACCTTCTTATTGACGATGAAACACAGTAATTGCATCGGAATTAAATAGAAAAGGCACAATGCCGGCTTAGGTACAAGAAGACTGACTCTTCTTATTGTCTATGTTTTGAGCCATCCCTGTGACACTAGTTATAGATTCCAATGCTTCACTTCAGGTTTACTGTATCCCTTGGACCTTCTTATTGGCGATGAAACACAGAAATTGCATCGGAATTAAATACAAAAGGCACAGTGCCGACATAAGTAAAAGAAGACTGACTCTTCTTACTGTCTATGTTTGAACCATCCCTGAGACACTAGTTATAGATTCCGAAGCTTCACTTCAGGTTTACTGTATCCTTTGGAGCTTCTTCTTGACGATGAAGCACAGAAATTGCATCCGAATTAAATACAACAATCAAAATGCCGACTTAAGTACAAGAAGACTGACTCTTCTTCCTGTCTATGTTTTGAACCATTCCTGTGACACTAGTTATAGATTCCGATGCTACACTCCAGGTTTACTGTATCCCTTGGACCTTCTTATTGTCGATGAAACACAGAAATAGCATCGGAATTAAATACAACAATCAAAATGCTGACTTAAGTACAAGAAGACTGACTCTTCTTACTGTCTATGTTTGGAACCATTCCATTGACACTAGTTATAGATTCCGATGCTTCACTCCAGGTTTACTGTATCCATTGGACCTTGTTATTGACGATGAAACACAGAAATTGCATCGGAATTAAATAGAAAAGGTACAATGCCGACTTAAGTACAAGAAGACTGACTCTTCTTCCTGACTATGTTTTGAACCATTCCATTGACACAAGTTATAGATTCCGATGCTTCACTCCAGGTTTACTGTATCCGTTGGACCTTCTTATTGACGATGAAACACAGAAATTGCATCGGATTTAAATAGAAATGGCACAATTCCGACTTAAGTACAAGAAGACTGACTCTTTTTACTGACTACGTTTTGAACCATTCCTGAGACTCTAGTTATAGATCCGATGCTTCACTTCAGGTTTACTGTATCCCTTGGACCTTCTTATTGACGATGAAACACAGAAATTGCATCGGAATTAAATAGAAAAGGTACAATGCCGACTTAAGTACAAGAAGACTGACTCTTCTTACTGACTATGTTTTGAACCATTCCATTGACACAAGTTATAGATTCCGATGCTTCACTCCAGGTTTACTGTATCCCCTGGACCTTCTTATTGACGATGAAACACAGAAATTGCATCGGAATTAAATAGAAATGGCACAATTCCGACTTAAGTACAAGAAGACTGACTCTTCTTACTGACTACGTTTTGAACCATTCCTGAGACACTAGTTATAGATCGGATGCTTCACTTCAGGTTTACTGTATACCTTGGACCTTCTTATTGACGATGAAACACAGAAATTGCATCGGAATTAAATACAAAAGGCACAATGCCGACTTAAGGACAAGAAGACTGACTCTTCATACTGACTATGCTTTGAACCATTCCTGTGACACTAGTTATAGATTCCGATGCTTAACTTCAGGATTACTCTATCCCCCTCACCGTCTTACTGGCGATGAATCACAGAAATTGCATCGGAAATAAATACAAAAAGCACAATGCCGAATTAAGTACAAGAATACTGACTCATCTTACAGTTTATGTTTTGAACCGTCCCTGTGACACTAGTTGTGGATTCCGATGCTTCACTTCAGGTTTACTGTATCGCTCTGACCTTGTTATTGACGATGAAACACAGAAATTACATGGGAATTAATAACAAAAGGCACAATGCCGACATAAGCACAAGAAGACTGACTCTTCTTAATGTCTATGTTTTGAACCATTACATTGACACTAGTTATAGATTCAGATGCTTCACTCCAGGTTTACTGTATCCTTTGGACCTTGTTATTGACGATGAAACACAGAAATTGCATCGGAATTAAATATAAAAGGAACAATGCCGACTTAAGTACAAGAAGACTGACTCTTCTTACTGACTGTGTTTTGAACCATTCATGTGCCACTAGTTATAGATTCCGATGCTTCACCTAAGGTTTACTGTATCCCTTGGACCTTCTTATTGACGATGAAACACAGAAATTGCATCGGAATTAAATAGAAAAGGCACAATGCCGACTTAAGTACAAGAAGACAGACTCTTCTTACTGACTATGTTTTGAACCATTCCTGTGACACTAGTTATAGATTCCGATGCTTTACTTCATGTTTACTGTATCCCTTAGACCTTCTTATTGACAATGAAACACAGAAATAGCATCGGAATTAAATACAAAAGGCACAATGACGAATTAAGTACAAGAAGACTGACTCTTCTTTCTGTCTATGCTTTGAACCATTCCTGTGACACTAGTTATTAATACCGATGCTTCACTCCAGGTTTACTGTATCCCTTGGACCTTCTTATTGACGATGAAACACAGAAGTTGCATCGGAATTAAATACAAAAGGCACAATGCCGACTTAACTACAAGAAGACTGACTCATCTTACTGACTACGCTTTGAACCATTCCTGTGACACTAGTTATAGATTCCGATGCTTAACTTCAGGATTACTGCAACCCTCTCACCGTCTTAGTGGCGATGAAACACAGAAATTGCATCGGAAATAAATACAAAAAGCACAATGCCGAAATAAGTATAAGAATACTGACTCATCTTACTGTTTATGTTTTGAACCGTCCCTGTGACACTAGTTATAGATTCCGATGATTCACTCCAGGTTTACTGTATCCCTTGGACCTTCTTATTGACGGTGAAACAGAGAAATTGCATCGGAATTAAATACAAAAGGCACAATGCCTACTTAAGTACAAGAAGACTAACTCTTCTTACTGACTATGTTTTGAACCATTCCTGTGACACTAGTTGTGGATTCCGATTCTTCACTTCAGGTTTACTGTATCGCTCTGACCTTCTTATTGACGATGAAACACAGAAATTGCATCGGAATGAAATACAAAAGGCACAATGGCGAATTTAGTACAAGAAGACTGACTCTCCTTACTGTCTATTTTTGAACCATTCCCGTGCCACTAGTTATAGACTCCGATGCTTCACTCCAGGTTTACTTTACCCCTCTGATCTTGTTATTGACGATGAGACACAGAAATTGCATCGGAATTAAATAGAAAAGGCACAATGCCGGCTTAGGTACAAGAAGACTGACTCTTCTTACTGTCTATGATTTGAACCATCCCTGTGACACTAGTTATAGATTCCGATGCTTCACTTCAGGTTTACTGTATCCCTTGGACCTTCTTATTGATGATGAAACACAGAAATTGCATCGGAAATAAATACAAAAGGCACAATGCCGACTTAAGTAAAAGAGATCTGACTCTTCCTACTGTCTAAGATTTGAAAAAATTCCAGTGACACTAGTTATAGATTCCGATGCTTCACTTCAGGATTACTCCATCCCTCTGACCTTCTTATTGACGATGAAACACAGATATAGCATCGGAATGTAATACAAATGGCACAATGCCGACTTAAGTACAAGAAGACTGACTCTTCTTACTGACTATGTTCTGAACCATTCCTGTGATACAAGTTACAAATTCCGATGCTTCACTTCAGGTTTTCTGTATCCCTTGGACCTTCGTATTGACGACGAAACACAGAAATTGCATCGGAATTGAATACAAAAGGCACAGTGCAGAATTAAAAACAAGGAGACTGACTATTCTTACTGTCTATGTTTTGACCATTCCTGTAACACTAGTTATAGATTCCGATGCTTCACTCCAGGTTTTCTGTATCCCTTGTACCTTCTTATTGACGATGAAACACAGAAATTGCATCGGAATTAAATAGAAAAGGCACAATGCCGACTTAAGTACAAGAAGACTGACTCTTCTTACTGACTATGTTTTGAACCATTCCTGTGACACTAGTTATAGATTCCGATGCTTCACTTCAGGATTACTGTATCCCTCTGACCTTCTTATTGACGATGAAACACAGAAATTGCATCGGAATTAAATAGAAAAGGCACAATGCCGGCTTAGGTACAAGAAGACTGACTCTTCTTACTGTCTATGATTTGAACCATCCCTGTGACACTAGTTATAGATTCCGATGCTTCACTTCAGGTTTACTGTATCCCTTGGACCTTCTTATTGACGATGAAACACAGAAATTGCATCGCAATTAAATACAAAAGGCACAGTGCCGACATAAGTAGATGAAGACTGACTTTTCTTACTGTCTATGTTTTGAATCATCCCTGTGACACTAGTTATAGATTCCGAAGCTTCACTTCAGGTTTACTGTATCCTTTGGGCCTTCTTCTTGACGATGAAGCACAGAAATTGCATCGCAATTAAATACAACAATCAAAATGCCGACCTAAGTACAAGAAGACTGACTCTTCTTACTGTCTATGTTTGAATCATTCCTGTGACACTAGTTATAGATTCCGATGCTACACTCCAGGTTTACTGTATCCCTTGGACCTTCGTATTGACGATGAAACACAGAAATTGCATCGGAATTAAATACAACAATCAAAATGCCGACTTAAGTACAAGAAGACTGACTCTTCTTACTGTCTATGTTTTGAACCATTGCATTGACACTAGTTATAGATTCCGATGCTTCACTCCAGGTTTACTGTATCCATTGGACATTGTTATTGACGATGAAACACAGAAATTGCATCGGAATTAAATAGCAAAGGTACAATGCCGACTTAAGTACAAGAAGACTGACTCTTCTTACTGACTATGTTTTGAACCATTCCTGTGATACAAGTTACAAATTCGGATGCTTCACTTCAGGTTTACTGTATCCCTTGGACCTTCTTGTTGAAGATGAAACACAGAAATTGCATCGGAATAAAATAGCAATGGCACAATTCCGACTTAAGTACAAGAAGACGGACTCTTCTTACTGACTACGCTTTGAACCATTCCAGTGACACTAATTGTAGATTCCGATGCTTCACTCCAGGTTTACTGCATCCCTTGGACCTTCATATTGACGATGAAACACAGAAATCGCATCAGAATTAAATAGAAAATGCACAATGATGACTTAAGTACAAGAAGACTGACTATTCTCACTGACTATGATTTGAACCATTCCTGTGACACTAGTTATAGATTCCGATGCTTCACTTCAGGATTACTGTATCCCTCTGACCTTCTTATTGACGATGAAACACAGAAATTGCATCGGAGTTAAATACAAAAGGCACAATGCCGACTTAAGTACAAGAAGACTGACTCTTCTTACTGTCTATGTTTTGAACCATACCTGTGTCACTAGTTATAGATTCCGATGCTTCACTCCAGGTTTACTGTATCCCTTGGCCCGTCTTATTGACGATGAAACACAGAAATACCATCGGAATTAAATTCAAATGGCACAATGCCGACTTTAGTACAAGAAGACTGACTCTTCTTACTGACTATGTTTTGAACCATTCCTGTAATACAAGTTACAAATTCCGATGCTTCACTTCAGGTTTACTGTATCCCTTGGACCTTCTTATTGACGATGAAACACAGAAATTGCATCGGAATTAAATACAAAAGGCACAGTGGAGAATTAAGCACAAGGAGACTGACTCTTCTTACTGTCTATGTTTTGAACCATTCGTATGCCACTAGTTATAGATTCCGATGCTTCACTCCAGGTTTACTGTATCCCTTGGACCTTCTTATTGACGATAAAACACAGATATTTCATCGGAATTAAAAACAAAAGGCACAATGCAGATTTAAGTACACGAAGACTGACTCTTCTTACTGTCTATGTTTTGAACCATTCCTGTGACACTAGATATAGATTCCGATGCTTTACTTCAGGATTACTGTATCCCTCTGACCTTCTTATTGACGATGAAACATAGAAATTGCATCGGAAATTAATACAAATGGCACATTCCGACCTAAGTACATGAAGACTGACTCTTCTTACTGACTATGTTTTGAACCATTCCTGTGACACTAGTTATATATTCCGATGCTACACTCCAGGTTTACTGTATCCCTTGGAGCTTCTTATTGACGATGAAACACTGAAATTGCATCGGAATTAAATTCAAAAGGCACAATGCCGACTTAAGGACAAGTAGACTGACTCTTCTTACTGACTTTGTTTTCAACCGTTCCTGTGACACTAGTTATAGATTCCGATGGTTCCCTTCAGGATTACTGTATCCCTCTGATCTTCTTATTGACGATGAAACACAGAAATTGCATCGGAATATAAATAGAAAAGGCACAATGCCGACTTAAGTACAAGAAGACTGACTCTTCTTACGGTCTATGTTCTGAACCATCCCTGTGACACTAGTTATAGATTCCGATGCTTCACTCCAGGTTTACTGTATCCCTAGGTCCTTCTTATTGACGATGAAACACAGAAATTGCATCGGAATTAAATAGAAAAGGCACAATGCCGACTTGTACAAGAAGACTGACTCTCCTTTCTGACTATGTTTTGAACCATTCCTGTGACACTAGTTATCAATTCCGATGCTTCACTTGAGGTTTACTGTATCCCTTGGACCTTCTTATTGACGATGAAACACAGAAATTGCATCGGAATTAAATACAAAAGGCACAGTGCAGAATTAAGTACAAGGAGACTGACTATTCTTACTGTCTATGTTTTGAACCATTCCTGTAACACTAGTTATAGATTCCGATGCTTCACTTCAGGTTTACTGTATCCCTTGGAGCTTCTTATTGACGATGAAACACTGAAATTGCATCGGAATTAAATTCAAAAGGCACAATGCCGACTTAAGGACAAGTAGACTGACTCTTCTTACTGACTTTGTTTTCAACCGTTCCTGTGACACTAGTTATAGATTCCGATGGTTCCCTTCAGGATTACTGTATCCCTCTGATCTTCTTATTGACGATGAAACACAGAAATTGCATCGGAATATAAATAGAAAAGGCACAATGCCGACTTAAGTACAAGAAGACTGACTCTTCTTACGGTCTATGTTCTGAACCATCCCTGTGACACTAGTTATAGATTCCGATGCTTCACTCCAGGTTTACTGTATCCCTAGGTCCTTCTTATTGACGATGAAACACAGAAATTGCATCGGAATTAAATAGAAAAGGCACAATGCCGACTTAGGTACAAGAAGACTGACTCTCTTTTCTGACTATGTTTTGAACCATTCCTGTGACACTAGTTATCAATTCCGATGCTTCACTTGAGGTTTACTGTATCCCTTGGACCTTCTTATTGACGATGAAACACAGAAATTGCATCGGAATTAAATACAAAAGGCACAGTGCAGAATTAAGTACAAGGAGACTGACTATTCTTACTGTCTATGTTTTGAACCATTCCTGTAACACTAGTTATAGATTCCGATGCTTCACTTCAGGTTTACTGTATCCCTTGGACCTTCTTATTGACGATGAAACACAGAAATTGCATCGGAATTAAATACAAAAGGCACAGTGCCGACATAAGTAGAAGAAGACTGACTCTTCTTACTGTCTACGTTTTGAATCATCCCTGTGACACTAGTTATAGATTCCGAAGCTTCACGTCAGGTTTACTGTATCCTTTGGACCTTCTTCTTGACGATGAAGCACAGAAATTGCATCGGAATTAAATACAACAATCAAAATGCCGACTTAAGTACAAGAAGACTGACCCTTCTTACTGTCTATGTTTTGAACCATTCCTGTGACACTAGTTATAGATTCCGACGCTACACTCCAGGTTTACTGTATCCCTTGAACCTTCGTATTGACGATGAAACACAGAAATTGCCTCGGAATTAAATACAACAATCAAAATGCCGACTTAAGTACAAGAAGACTGACTCTTCCTACTGTCTATGTTTTGAACCATTCCATTGACACTAGTTATAGATTCCGATGCTTCACTCCAGGTTTACTGTATCCATTGGACCTTGTTATTGACGATGAAACACAGAAATTGCATCGGAATTAAATAGCAAAGGTACAATGCCGACTTAAGTACAGGAAGACTGACTCTTCTTACTGACTATGATTTGAACCATTCCTGTGATACAAGTTACAAACTCCGATGCTTCACTTCAGGTTTACTGTATCCCTTGGACCTTCTTGTTGACGATGAAACACAGAAATTGCATCGGAATTAAAAACAAAAGGCACAATGCAGATTTAAGTACAAGAAGACTGACTCTTCTTACTGTCTATGTATTGAACCATTCCTGTGACACTAGTTATAGATTCCGTTGCTTCACTTAAGGTTTTAGTGTATTCCTTGGAACTTCTTGTTGTTGATGAAACACAGAAATTGCATCGGAATTAAATACAAAAGGCACAATGCCGAATTAAGGACAAGACGACTTACTCTTCTTACTGACTATGTTTTAAACCATTCCTGTGACACTAGCTATACATTCCGATGCTTCACTTCAGGTTTACTGTATACCTTGGACCTTCCTATTGACGACGAAACACAGAAATTTCATCGCTATTAAATACATAAGGCAAAATGCCGACTTAAGTACAAGAAGACTGTCTCTTCTTACTGACTTTGTTTTGAACCATTTCTGTGACACTAGTTATAGATTCCGATGCTTCACTCCAGGTTTTACTGTATCCCTTGGAACTTCTTATTGTCGATGAAACACAGAAATTGCATCGGAATTAAATACAAAAGGCACAATGCCGACTTAAGGACAAGAAGACTGACTCTTCTTACTGACTTTATTTTGAACCATTTCTGTGACACTAGTTATAGATTCCGATGCTTCGCTTCAGGTTTATTATATCCCTCTGACATTCTTATTGACGATGAAACACAGAAATTGCATCGGAATTAAATAGAAAAGGCAGAATGCCCACTTAAGTACAACAAGACTGACTCTTCTTACTGACTATGTTTTGAACCATTCCTGTGACACTAGTTATCGATTCCGATGCTTCACTTCTGGATTACTGTATCCCTCTGACCTTCTTATTGACGATGAAACACTAAAATTGCATCGGAATTAAATACAAAAGGCAAATTGCCGACTGAAGTACACGAAGACTGACTCTTCTTACTGTCTATGTTTTGAACCATTCCTGTGACACTAGTTACAAATTCCGATGCTTCACTCCAGGTTTACTGTATCCCTTGGACCTTCCTATTGACGATGAAACACAGGAATTGCATCGGAATTAAATACAAAAGGCACAATGCCGACTTAAGTACAAGAAGACTAACTCTTCTTACTGACTATGATTTGAACCATTCCTGTGACACTAATTATGGATTCCGATACTTCACTTCGGGTTTACTGTATCCCCTTGACCTTCTTATTGACGATGAAACACAAAAATTGCATCGGAATTAAATACAAAAGGCAAAATGCCGACTGAAAAGCACGAAGACTGACTCTTCTTACTGTCTATGTTTTGAACCATTCCTGTGACACTAGTTACAGATTCCGATGCTTCACTCCAGGTTTACTGTATCCCTTGGACCTTCTTATTGACGATGAAACACAGAAATTGCATCGGAATTAAATACAAAACGCACTATGCAGAATTAAGTACAAAAAGACTGACTCTTCCTACTGTCTATGTTTTGAACCATTCCTGTGACGCTAGATATAGATTCCGTTGCTTCACTCCAGGTTTTAGTGTATACCTTGGACCTTCTTATTGACGACGAAACACAGAAATTGCATCGGAATTAATTCCAAACGGCACAATGCCGACTTAAGGACAAGAAGACTGACTCTTCTTACAGACTTTGCTTTGAACTATTCCTGTGACACTAGTTATAGATTCCGATGCTTCACTTCAGGTTTATTGTATACCTCTGACCCTCTTATTGACGATGAAACACAGAAATTGCATCGGAATTAAATAGAAAGGGCACAATGCCGACTTAAATACAAGAAGACTGACTCTTCTTACTGACTATGATTTGAACCATTCCTGTGACACTAGTTATAGATTCCGAAGCTTCACGTCAGGTTTACTGTATCCTTTGGACCTTCTTCTTGACGATGAAGCACAGAAATTGCATCGGAATTAAATACAACAATCAAAATGCCGACTTAAGTACAAGAAGACTGACCCTTCTTACTGTCTATGTTTTGAACCATTCCTGTGACACTAGTTATAGATTTCGACGCTACACTCCAGGTTTACTGTATCCCTTGGACCTTCTTATTGACGATGAAACACAGAAATTGCATCGGAATTAAATACGACAATCAAAATGCCGACTTAAGTACAAGAAGACTGACTCTTCCTACTGTCTATGTTTTGAACCATTCCATTGACACTAGTTATAGATTCCGATGCTTCACTCCAGGTTTACTGTATCCATTGGACCTTGTTATTGACGATGAAACACAGAAATTGCATCGGAATTAAATAGCAAAGGTACAATGCCGACTTAAGTACAAGAAGACTGACTCTTCTTACTGACTATGATTTGAACCATTCCTGTGATACAAGTTACAAATTCCGATCCTTCACTTCAGGTTTACTGTATCCCTTGGACCTTCTTGTTGACGATGAAACACAGAAATTGCATCGGAATTAAAAACAAAAGGCACAATGCAGATTTAAGTACAAGAAGACTGACTCTTCTTACTGTCTATGTATTGAACCATTCCTGTGACACTAGTTATAGATTCCGTTGCTTCACTTAAGGTTTTAGTGTATCCCTTGGAACTTCTTGTTGTTGATGAAACACAGAAATTGCATCGGAATTAAATACAAAAGGCACAATGCCGAATTAAGGACAAGACGACTTACTCTTCTTACTGACTATGTTTTAAACCATTCCTGTGAAACTAGCTATACATTCCGATGCTTCACCTCAGGTTTACTGTATACCTTGGACCTTCCTATTGACGACGAAACACAGAAATTTCATCGCAATTAAATACATAAGGCAAAATGCCGACTTAAGTACAAGAAGACTGTCTCTTCTTACTGACTTTGTTTTGAACCATTTCTGTGACACTAGTTATAGATTCCGATGCTTCACTCCAGGTTTTACTGTATCCCTTGGAACTTCTTATTGTCGATGAAACACAGAAATTGCATCGGAATTAAATACAAAAGGCACAATGCCGACTTAAGGACAAGAAGACTGACTCTTCTTACTGACTTTATTTTGAACCATTTCTGTGACACTAGTTATAGATTCCGATGCTTCGCTTCAGGTTTATTATATCCCTCTGACATTCTTATTGACGATGAAACACAGAAATTGCATCGGAATTAAATAGAAAAGGCAGAATGCCCACTTAAGTACAACAAGACTGACTCTTCTTACTGACTATGCTTTGAACCATTCATGTGACACTAGTTATCGATTCCGATGCTTCACTTCAGGATTACTGTATCCCTCTGACCTTCTTATTGACGATGAAACACAAAAATTGCATCGGAATTAAATACAAAAGGCAAATTGCCGACTGAAGTACACGAAGACTGACTCTTCTTACTGTCTATGTTTTGAACCATTCCTGTGACACTAGTTACAAATTCCGATGCTTCACTCCAGGTTTACTGTATCCCTTGGACCTTCCTATTGACGATGAAACACAGGAATTGCATCGGAATTAAATACAAAAGACACAATGCCGACTTAAGTACAAGAAGACTAACTCTTCTTACTGACTATGATTTGAACCATTCCTGTGACACTAATTATGGATTCCGATGCTTCACTTCGGGTTTACTGTATCCCTCTGACCTTCTTATTGACGACGAAACACAAAAATTGCATCGGAATTAAATACAAAAGGCAAAATGCCGACTGAAGTGCACGAAGACTGACTCTTCTTACTGTCTATGTTTTGAACCATTCCTGTGACACTAGTTACAGATTCCGATGCTTCACTCCAGGTTTACTGTATCCCTTGGTCCTTCTTATTGACGATGAAACACAGAAATTGCATCGGAATTAAATACAAAAGGCACAATGCCGACTTAAGTACAAGAAGACTGACTCTCCCTACTGACTATGTATTGAACCATTCCTGTGACACTAGTTATAAATTCCGATGCTTCACTTTAGGTTTACTGTATCCCTTGGACCTTCTTATTGACGATGAAACACAGAAAATGCATCGGAATTAAATACAAAAAGCACAATGCCGACTTAAGTAGAAGAAGACCGACGCTTCCTACTGACTATGTTTTGAACCATTCCTGTGACACCCGTTATAGATTGCGACGCTTCACTTGATGGTTACAGTATCCCTTGGACCTTCTTATTGACGATGAAACACAGAAATTGCATCGAAATTAAATACAAAAGGCACAATGATGACTTAAGTACAAGAAGACTGACTATTCTTACTGACTATGATTTGAACCTTTTCTGTGACACTAGTTATAGATTCCGATGCTTCACTTCAGGATTACTGTATCCCTCTGACCTTCTTATTGACGATGAAACACAGAAATTGCATCGGAGTTAAATACAAAAGGCACAATGCCGACTTAAGTGCAAGAAGACTGACTCTTCTTACTGTCTATGTTTTGAACCATACCTGTGTCACTAGTTATAGATTCCGATGCTTCACTCCAGGTTTACTGTGTCCCTTGGCCCGTCTTATTGACGATGAAACAAAGAAATAGCATCGGAATTAAATACAAATGGCACAATGCCGACTTAAGTACAAGAAGACTGACTCTTCTTACTGACTATGATTTGAACCATTCCTGTGATACAAGTTACAAATTCCGATGCTTCACTTCAGGTTTACTGTATTCCTTGGACCTTCTTATTGACGATGAAACACAGAAATTGCATCGGAATTAAATACAAAAGGCACAGTGCAGAATTAAGCACAAGGAGACTGACTCTTCTTACTGTATATGTTTTGAACCATTCCTGTGACACTAGTTATAGATTCCGATGCTTGACTTCAGGATTACTGTATCCCTCTGACCTTCGTATTGACGATGAAACACAGAAATTGCATCGGAGTTTAATACAAAAAGCACAATGCCGACTTAAGGACAAGAAGACTGACTCTTCATACTGACTATGCTTTGAACCATTCCTGTGACACTAGTTATGGATTCCGATGCTTCACTTCAGGTTTACTGTATACCTTGACGTTCGTATTGACGATGAAAGACAGAAATTGCATCGGAATTAAATACAAATGGCACAATGCCGACTTAAGGACAAGAAGACTGACTCTTCTTAATGACCTTGTATTGAACCATTTCTGTGACACTCGTTATAGATTCCGATGCTTCACTTGAGGTTTACTGTATCCCTTAGACCTTCTTATTGACAATGAAACACAGAAATAGCATCGGAATTAAATACAAAAGGCACAATGACGAATTAAGTACAAGAAGACTGACTCTTCTTTCTGTCTATGCTTTGAACCATTCCTGTGACACTAGTTATTAATACAGATGCTTCACTCCAGGTTTACTGTATCCCTTGGACCTTCTTATTGACGATGAAACACAGAAATTGCATCGGAATTCAATACAAAAGGCACCATGCCGACTTAACTACAAGAAGACTGACTCATCTTACTGACTACGCTGTGAACCATTCCTGCGACACTAGTTATAGATTCCGATGCTTAACTTCAGGATTACTGTAACCCTCTCACCGTCTTAGTGGCGATGAAACACAGAAATTGCATCGGAAATAAATACAAAAAGCACAATGCCGAAATAAGTATAAGAATACTGACTCATCTTACTGTTTATGTTTTGAACCGTCCCTGTGACACTAGTTATAGATTCCGATGCTTCACTCCAGGTTTACTGTATCCCTTGGACCTTCTTATTGACGGTGCAACAGAGAAATTGCATCGGAATTAAATACAAAAGGCACAATGCCTACTTAAGTACAAGAAGACTAACTCTTCTTACTGACTATGTTTTGAACCATTCCTGTGACACTAGTTGTGGATTCCGATTCTTCACTTCAGGTTTACTGTATCGCTCTGACCTTCTTATTGACGATGAAACACAGAAATTGCATCGGAATGAAATACAAAAGGCACAATGGCGAATTTAGTACAAGAAGACTGACTCTCCTTACTGTCTATTTTTGAACCATTCCCGTGCCACTAGTTATAGACTCCGATGCTTCACTCCAGGTTCACTTTACCCCTCTGATCTTGTTATTGACGATGAGACACAGAAATTGCATCGGAATTAAATACAATATGCACAATTACGACTTAAGTACAAGAAGACTGACTCTTCTTACTGTCTATGATTTGAATCATTCCATTGTCACTAGTTATAGATTCCGATGCTTCACTCCAGGTTTACTGTATCCCTTGGACCTTCTAATTGACGATGAAACACAGAAATTGCATCGGAATGAAATACAACAATCAAAATGCCAACTTAAGTACACGAAGACTGACTCTTCTTACTGTCTATGTTTTGAACCATTAATGTGACACCAGTTATAGATTCCGATGCTACACTCCAGGTTTACTGTATCCCTAGGACCTTCTTATTGACGATGAAACACAGAAATTGCATCGGAATTAAATACAAAAGGCACAATGCAGACTTAAGGACAAGAAGACTGACTCTTCTTACTGACTTTGTTATGAACCATTCCTGTGACACTAGTCATAGATTCCGATGTTTCACTTCAGGTTTATTCTATCCCTCTGACCTTCTTACTGACGATGAAACACAGAAATTGCATCGGAATTAAATAGAAAAGGCACAATGTCGACTTAAGTACAAGAAGACTGACTCTTCTTACTGACTATGTTTTGAACCATCCCTGTGACACTAGTTATAGATTCCGATGCTTCACTTCAGGTTTACTGTATCCCTTGGACCTTCTTAATGACGATGAAACACAGAAATTGCATCGGAATTAAATACAAAAAGCACAGTGCAACATAAGTAAAAGAAGACTGACTTTTCTTACTGTCTATGTTTGAACCATCCCTATGACACTAGTTATAGATTCCGATGCTTCACTTCAGGATTACTGTATCCCTCTGACCTTCTTATTGACGATGAAACACAGAAATTGCATCGGAATTAAATAGAAAAGGCAAAATGCCGGCTTAGGTACAAGAAGACTGACTCTTCTTACTGTCTATGTTTTGAGCCATCCCTGTGACACTTGTTATTGATTCCGATGCTTCACTTCAGGTTTACTGTATCCCTTGGACCTTCTTATTGGCGACGAAACACAGAAATTGCATCGGAATTTAATACAAAAGGCACAGTGCAGAATTAAAAACAAGGAGACTGACTATTCTTACTGTCTATGTTTTGACCATTCCTGTAACACTAGTTATAGATTCCGATGCTTCACTCCAGGTTTTCTGTATCCCTTGTACATTCTTATTGACGATGAAACACAGAAATTGCATCGGAATTAAATAGAAAAGGCTCAATGCCGACTTAAGTACAAGAAGACTGACTCTTCTTACTGACTATGTTTTGAACCATTCCTGTGACACTAGTTATAGATTCCGATGCTTCACTTCAGGATTACTGTATCCCTCTGACCTTCTTATTGACGATGAAACACAGAAATTGCATCGGAATTAAATAGAAAAGGCACAATGCCGGCTTAGGTACAAGAAGACTGACTCTTCTTACTGTCTATGATTTGAACCATCCCTGTGACACTAGTTATAGATTCCGATGCTTCACTTCAGGTTTACTGTATCCCTTGGACCTTCTTATTGGCGATGAAACACAGAAATTGCATCGCAATTAATTACAAAAGGCACAGTGCCGACATAAGTAGAAGAAGACTGACTCTTCTTACTGTCTATGTTTTGAATCATCCCTGTGACACTAGTTATAGATTCCGAAGCTTCGCTTCAGGTTTACTGTATCCTTTGGGCCTTCTTCTTGACGATGAAGCACAGAAATTGCATCGGAATTAAATACAACAATCAAAATGCCAACTTAAGTACAAGAAGACTGACTCTTCTTACTGTCTATGTTTTGAGTCATTCCTGTGACACTAGTTATAGATTCCGATGCTACACTCCAGGTTTACTGTATCCCTTGGACCTTCTTATTGACGATGAATCACAGAAATTGCATCGGAATTAAATACAACAATCAAAATGCCGACTTAAGTACAAGAAGACTGACTCTTCTTACTGTCTATGTTTTGAACCATTGCATTGACACTAGTTATAGATTCCGATGCTTCACTCCAGGTTTACTGTATCCATTGGACATTGTTATTGACGATGAAACACAGAAATTGCATCGGAATTAAATAGCAAAGGTACAATGCCGACTTAAGTACAAGAAGACTGACTCTTCTTACTGACTATGTTTTGAACCATTCCTGTGATACAAGTTACAAATTCCGATGCTTCACTTCAGGTTTACTGTATCCCTTGGACCTTCTTGTTGAAGATGAAACACAGAAATTGCATCGGAATATTATAGCAATGGCACAATTCCGACTTAAGTACAAGAAGACGGACTCTTCTTACTGACTACGTTTTGAACCATTCCAGTGACACTAATTATAGATTCCGATGCTTCACTCCAGGTCTACTGCATCCCTTGGACCTTCATATTGACGATGAAACACAGAAATCGCATCAGAATTAAATAGAAAATGCACAATGATGACTTAAGTACAAGAAGACTGACTATTCTTACTGACTATGATTTGAACCATTCCTGTGACACTAGTTATAGTTCCGATGCTTCACTTCAGGATTACTGTATCCCTCTGACCTTCTTATTGACGATGAAACACAGAAATTGCATCGGAGTTAAATACAAAAGGCACAATGCCGACTTAAGTACAAGAAGACTGACTCTTCTTACTGTCTATGTTTTGAACCATACCTGTGTCACTAGTTATAGATTCCGATGCTTCACTCCAGGTTTACTGTATCCCTTGGCCCGTCTTTTGACGATGAAACACAGAAATAGCATCGGAATTAAATTCAAATGGCACAATGCCGACTTTAGTACAAGAAGACTGACTCTTCTTACTGACTATGTTTTGAACCATTCCTGTAATACAAGTTACAAATTCCGATGCTTCACTTCAGGTTTACTGTATCCCTTGGACCTTCATATTGACGATGAAACACAGAAATTGCATCGGAATTAAATACAAAAGGAACAGTGCAGAATTAAGCACAAGGAGACTGACTCTTCTTACTGTCTATGATTTGAACCATTCCTGTGCCACTAGTTATAGATTCCGATGCTTCACTCCAGGTTTACTGTATCCCTTGGAGCTTCTTATTGACGATGAAACACTGAAATTGCATCGGAATTAAATTCAAAAGGCACAATGCCGACTTAAGGACAAGTAGACTGACTCTTCTTACTGACTTTGTTTTCAACCGTTCCTGTGACACTAGTTATAGATTCCGATGGTTCCCTTCAGGATTACTGTATCCCTCTGATCTTCTTATTGACGATGAAACACAGAAATTGCATCGGAATATAAATAGAAAAGGCACAATGCCGACTTAAGTACAAGAAGACTGACTCCTCTTACGGTCTATTTTCTGAACCATCCCTGTGACACTAGTTATAGATTCCGATGCTTCACTCCAGGTTTACTGTATCCCTAGGTCCTTCTTATTGACGATGAAACACAGAAATTGCATCGGAATTAAATAGAAAAGGCACAATGCCGACTTAAGTACAAGAAGACTGACTCTCCTTACTGACTATGTTTTGAACCATTCCTGTGACACTAGTTATCAATTCTGATGCTTCACTTGAGGTTTACTGTATCCCTTGGACCTTCTTATTGACGATGAAAAACAGAAATTGCATCGGAATTAAATACAAAAGGCACAGTGCCGACATAAGTAGAAGAAGACTGACTCTTCTTACTGTCTACGTTTTGAATCATCCCTGTGACACTAGTTATAGATTCCGAAGCTTCACGTCAGGTTTACTGTATCCTTTGGACCTTCTTCTTGACGATGAAGCACAGAAATTGCATCGGAATTAAATACAACAATCAAAATGCCGACTTAAGTACAAGAAGACTGACCCTTCTTACTGTCTATGTTTTGAACCATTCCTGTGACACTAGTTATAGATTCCGACGCTACACTCCAGGTTTACTGTATCCCTTGGACCTTCTTATTGACGATGAAACACAGAAATTGCATCGGAATTAAATACAACAATCAAAATGCCGACTTAAGTACAAGAAGACTGACTCTTCCTACTGTCTATGTTTTGAACCATTCCATTGACACTAGTTATAGATTCCGATGCTTCACTCCAGGTTTACAGTATCCATTGGACCTTGTTATTGACGATGAAACACAGAAATTGCATCGGAATTAAATAGCAAAGGTACAATGCCGACTTAAGTACAAGACGACTTACTCTTCTTACTGACTATGCTTTAAACCATTCCTGTGACACTAGCTATACATTCCGATGCTTCACCTCAGGTTTACTGTATACCTTGGACCTTCCTATTGACGACGAAACACAGAAATTTCATCGCAATTAAATACATAAGGCAAAATGCCGACTTAAGTACAAGAAGACTGTCTCTTCTTACTGACTTTGTTTTGAACCATTTCTGTGACACTAGTTATAGATTCCGATGCTTCACTCCAGGTTTTACTGTATCCCTTGGAACTTCTTATTGTCGATGGAACACAGAAATTGCATCGGAATTAAATACAAAAGGCACAATGCCGACTTAAGGACAAGAAGACTGACTCTTCTTACTGACTTTGTTTTGAACCATTTCTGTGACACTAGTTATAGCTTCCGATGCTTCGCTTCAGGTTTATTATATCCCTCTGACATTCTTATTGACGATGAAACACAGAAATTGCATCGGAATTAAATAGAAAAGGCACAATGCCGACTTAAGTACAACAAGACTGACTCTTCTTACTGACTATGTTTTGAACCATTCCTGTGACACTAGTTATCGATTCCGATGCTTCACTTCCGGATTACTGTATCCCTCTGACCTTCTTATTGACGATGAAACACAAAAATTGCATCGGAATTAAATACAAAAGGCAAATTGCCGACTGAAGTACACGAAGACTGACTCTTCTTACTGTCTATGTTTTGAACCATTCCTGTGACACTAGTTACAAATTCCGATGCTTCACTCCAGGTTTACTGTATCCCTTGGACCTTCCTATTGACGATGAAACACAGGAATTGCATCGGAATTAAATACAAAAGGCACAATGCCGACTTAAGTACAAGAAGACTAACTCTTCTTACTGACTATGATTTGAAACATTCCTGTGACACTAATTATGGATTCCGATGCTTCACTTTGGGTTTACTGTATCCCTCTGACCTTCTTATTGACGATGAAACACAAAAATTGCATCGGAATTAAATACAAAAGGCAAAATGCCGACTGAAGTGCACGAAGACTGACTCTTCTTACTGTCTATGTTTTGAACCATTCCTGTGACACTAGTTACAGATTCCGATGCTTCACTCCAGGTTTACTGTATCCCTTGGACCTTCTTATTGACGATGAAACACAGAAATTGCATCGGAATTAAATACAAAACGCACAATGCAGAATTAAGTACAAAAAGACTGACTCTTCCTACTGTCTATGTTTTGAACCATTCCTGTGACACTAGTTATAGATTCCGTTGCTTCACTCCAGGTTTTAGTGTATCCCTTGGAACTTCTTATTGTCGATGAAACACAGAAATTGCATCGGAATTAAATACTAAAGGCACAATGCCGACTTAAGGACAAGACGACTGACTCTTCTTACTGACTATGTTTTGAACCATTCCTGTGACACTAGCTATTGATTCCGATGCTTCACCTCAGGTTTACTGTATACCTTGGACCTTCTTATTGACGACGAAACACAGAAATTGCATCGGAATTAATTCCAAACGGCACAATGCCGACTTAAGGACAAGAAGACTGACTCTTCTTACAGACTTTGCTTTGAACTATTCCTGTGACACTAGTTATAGATTCCGATGCTTCACTTCAGGTTTATTGTATCCCTCTGACCTTCTTATTGACTTTGAAACACAGAAATTGCATCGGAACTAAATAGAAAAGGCACAATGCCGACTTAAGTACAAGAAGTCTGACTCTTCTTACTGTCTATGTTTTGAACCATCCCTGTGACACTAGTTATAGATTCCGATGTTTCACTCCAGGTTTACTGTATCCCTTGGCCCTTATTATTGACGATGAAACACAGAAATTGCATCGGAATTAAATATAAAAGGCACAATGCCGACTTAAGTACAAGAAGACTGACACACCTTCCTGGCTATGTTTTGAACCATTCCTGTGAAACTAGTTATAAATTCCGATGCTTCACTTCAGGTTTTCTGTATCGCTTGGACCTTCTTATTGACGATGAAACACAGAAATTGCATCGGAATTAAATACAAAATGCACAAAGTAGAATTAAGTACAAGAAGACTGACTCTTCTTACTGTCTATGTTTTGAAACATTCCTGTGACACTAGTTATAGATTCCGATGCTTCACTCCAGGTCTACTATATCCTCTGGACCTTCTTATTGACGATGAAACAAGAAATTGCATCGGAATTAAATACAAAAGGCACAATGCCGACTTAAGGACAAGAAGACTGACTCTTCTTACTGACTTTGTTTTGAACCATTTCTGTGACACTAGTTTAGATTCCGATGCTGCGCTTCAGGTTTATTGTATCCCTCGGACATTCTTAATGACGATGAAACACAGAAATTGCATCGGAATTAAATAGAAAAGGCACAATGCCGACGTAAGTACAACAAGACTGACTCTTCTTACTGACTATGTTTTGAACCGTTCCTGTGACACTAGTTATCGATTCCGATGCTTCACTTCAGGATTACTGTATCCCTCTGACCTTCTTATTGCCTTTGAAACACAGAAATTGCATCGGAATTAAATAGAAAAGGCACAATGCCGACTTAAGTACAAGATGACTGACTCTTCTTACTGTCTATGTTTTGAACCATCCCTGTGACACTAGTTATAGATTCCGATGCTTCACTCCAGGTCTACCGTATCCCTTGGTCCTTCTTATTGACGATGAAACACAGAAATTGCATCGGAATTAAATACAAAAGGCACAATGCCGACTTAAGTGCAAGAAGACTGACTCTTCTCACTGTCTATGTTTTGAACCATCCCTGTGTCACTAGTTATAGATTCCGATGCTTAACTCCAGGTTTACTGTATCCCTTGGTCCTTCTTATTGACAATGAAACACAGACATTGCATCGGAAATTAATACAAATGGCACATTCCGACCTAAGTACATGAAGACTGACTCTTCTTACTGACTATGGTTTGAACCATTCCTGTGACACTAGTTATAGATTCCGATGTTTCACTCCAGGTTTACTGTATCCCTTGGACCTTCTTATTGACGATGAAACACAGATATTGCATCGGAATTAAATACAAAAGGCACAATGCCGACTTAAGTACAAGAAGACTGACTCTTCGTACTGACTATGATTTGAACCATTCCTGTGACACTAGCTATAGATTCCGATGTTTCACTTCAGGTTTACTGTACCCCTCTGACCTTCTAATTGACTAAGAAACACAGAAATAGCATCGGAATTAAAATCAAAAGGCACAATGCCGACTTAAGTACAAGAAGTCTGACTCTTCTTACTATCTTTGATTTGAACCATTCCATTGACACTACTTATAGATTCCGATGCTTCACTCCAGGTTTACTGTGTCCCTTGGACCTTGTTATTGACGATGAATCACAGAAATTGCATCGGAATTAAAGTGAAAAGTACAATGCCGACTTAAGAAAAGAAGACTGACTCTTCTTACTGACTATGATTTGTACCATTCCTGTGACACTAGTTATAGATACCGATGCTACACTCCAGGTTTACTGTATCCCTTGGACCTTCTTATTGACGATGAAACACTGAAATTGCATCGGAATTAAATACAAAAGGCACAATGCCGACTTAAGTACAAGAAGACTGACTCTTCTTACTGACTATGATTTGAACCAATCCTGTGACACTAGTTATTGGTTCCGATGCTTCACTTCAGGATTACTGTATCCCTCTGACCTTCTTATTGACTTTGAAACACAGAAATTGCATCGGAACTAAATAGAAAAGGCACAATGCCGACTTAAGTACAAGAAGGCTGACTCTTCTTACTGTCTATGTTTTGAACCATCCCTGTGACACTAGTTACAGATTCCGATGTTTCACTCCAGGTTTACTGTATCCCTTGGTCCTTCTTATTGACGTTGAAACACAGAAATTGCATCGGAATTAAATACAAAAGGCACAATGCCGACTTAAGTACAAGAAGACTGACACACCTTCCTGGCTATGTTTTGAAATAATTCCTGTGAAACTAGTTATAAATTCCGATGCTTCACTTCAGGTTTACTGTATCGCTTGGACCTTCTTATTGACGATGAAACACAGAAATTGCATCGGAATTAAATACAAAATGCACAAAGTAGAATTAAGTACAGGAGGACTGACTCTTCTTACTGTCTATGTTTTGAAACATTCCTGTGACACTAGTTATGGGTTCCGATGCTTCACTCCAGGTTTACTGTATCCCTTGGACCTTCTTATTGACGATGAAACAAGAAATTGCATCGGAATTAAATACAAAAGGCACAATGCCGACTTAAGGACAAGAAGACTGCCTCTTCTTACTGACTTTGTTTTGAACCATTTCTGTGACACTAGTTTAGATTCCGATGCTTCGCTTCAGGTTTATTGTATCCCTCGGACATTCTTATTGACGATGAAACACAGAAATTGCATCGGAATTAAATACAAAAGGCACAATGCCGACTTAAGTACAAGAAGACTGACTCTCCCTACTGACTATGTATTGAACCATTCATGTGACACTAGTTATAAATTCCGATGCTTCACTTTAGGTTTACTGTATCCCTTGGACCTTCTTATTGACGATGAAACACAGAAAATGCATCGGAATTAAATACAAAAGGCACAATGCCGACTTAAGTACAAGAAGACCGACTCTTCCTACTGACTATGTTTTGAACCATTCCTGTGACACCCGTTATAGTTTGCGACGCTTCACTTGATGGTTACAGTATCCCTTGGACCTTCTTATTGACGATGAAACACAGAAATTGCATCGGGATTAAATACAAAAGGCACAATGATGACTTAAGTACAAGAAGACTGACTATTCTTACTGACTATGATTTGAACCACTCCTGTGACACTAGTTATAGATTCCGATGCTTCACTTCAGGATTACTGTATCCCTCTGACCTTCTTATTGACGATGAAACACAGAAATTGCATCGGAGTTAAATACAAAAGGCACAATGCCGACTTAAGTGCAAGAAGACTGACTCTTCTTACTGTCTATGTTTTGAACCATACCTGTGTGACTAGTTATAGATTCCGATGCTTCACTCCGGGTTTACTGTATCCCTTGGCCCGTCTTATTGACGATGAAACACAGAAATAGCATCGGAATTAAATACAAATGGCACAATGCCGACTTAAGTACAAGAAGACTGACTCTTCTTACTGACTATGATTTGAACCATTCCTGTGATACAAGTTACAAATTCCGATGCTTCACTTCAGGTTTACTGTATTCCTTGGACCTTCTTATTGACGATGAAACACTGAAATTGCATCGGAATTAAATACAAAAGGCACAGTGCAGAATTAAGCACAAGGAGACTGACTCTTCTTACTGTCTATGTTTTGAACCATTCCTGTGCCACTAGTTATAGATTCCGATGCTTCACTCTAGGTTTACTGTATCCCTTGGTCCTTCTTATTGACAATAAAACACAGAAATTTCATCGGAATTAAATAGAAACGGCACAATGCCGTTTTAAGTACAAGAAGACTGAGTCTTCTTACCGACTATGTTTTGAACAATTCCTGTGACACTAGTTATAGATTCCGATGCTTCACTTCAGGATTACTGTATCCCTCTGACCTTCGTATTGACGATGAAACACAGAAATTGCATCGGAGTTTAATACAAAAGGCACAATGCCGACTTAAGTACAAGAAGACTGACTCTTCTCACTGTCTATGTTTTGAACCATCCCTGTGTCACTAGTTATAGATTCCGATGCTTAACTCCAGGTTTACTGTATCCCTTGGTCCTTCTTATTGACAATGAAACACAGAAATTGCATCGGAAATTAATACAAATGGCACATTCCGACCTAAGTACATGAAGACTGACTCTTCTTACTGACTATGTTTTGAACCATTCCTGTGACACTAGTTATAGATTCCGATGCTTCACTCCAGGTTTACTGTATCCCTTGGACCTTCTTATTGACGATGAAACACAGAAATTGCATCGGAATTAAATACAAAAGGCACAATGCCGACTTAAGTACAAGAAGACTGACTCTTCGTACTGACTATGTTTTGAACCATTCCTGTGACACTAGCTATAGATTCCGATGTTTCACTTCAGGTTTACTGTACCCCTCTGACCTTCTAATTGACTAAGAAACACAGAAATAGCATCGGAATTAAAATCAAAAGGCACAATGCCGACATAAGTACAAGAAGTCTGACTCTTCTTCCTATCTTTGATTTGAACCATTCCATTGACACTACTTATAGATTCCGATGCTTCACTCCAGGTTTTCTGCGTCCCTTGGACCTTGTTATTGACGATGAATCACAGAAATTGCATCGGAATTAAAGTGAAAAGTACAATGCCGACTTAAGAAAAGAAGACTGACTCTTCTTACTGACTATGATTTGTACCATTCCTGTGACACTAGTTATAGATTCCGATGCTACACTCCAGGTTTACTGTATCCCTTGGACCTTCTTATTGACGATGAAACACTGAAATTGCATCGGAATTAAATACAAAAGGCTCAATGCCGACTTAAGGACAAGTAGACTGACTCTTCTTACTGACTTTGTTTTCAACCGTTCCTGTGACACTAGTTATAGATTCCGATGGTTCACTTCAGGATCACTGTATCCCTCTGATCTTCTTATTGACGATGAAACACAGAAATTGCATCGGAATATAAATAGAAAAGGCACAATGCCGACTTAAGTACAAGAAGACTGACTCTTCTTACGGTCTATGTTCTGAACCATCCCTGTGACACTAGTTATAGATTCCGATGCTTCACTCCAGGTTTACTATATCCCTTGGTCCTTCTTATTGACGATGAAACACAGAAATTCCATCGGAATTAAATAGAAAAGACACAATGCCGACTTAAGTACAAGAAGACTGACTCTCCTTACTGACTATGTTTTGAACCATTCCTGTGACACTAGTTATCAATTCCGATGCTTTACTTGAGGTTTACTGTATCCCTTGGACCTTCTTATTGACGATGAAACACAGATATTGCATCGGAATTAAATACAAAATGCACAGTGCAGAATTAAGTACAAGGAGACTGACTATTCTTACTGTCTATGTTTTGAACCATTCCTGTAACACTAGATATAGATTCCGATGCTTCACTTCAGGTTTAATGTATCCCTTGGACCTTCTTATTGACGATGAAACACAGAAATTGCATCGGAATTAAATACAAAATTCACAGTGCCGACATAAGTAGAAGAAGACTGACTCTTCTTACTGTCTACGTTTTGAATCATCCCTGTGACACTAGTTATAGATTCCGAAGCTTCACTTCAGGTTTACTGTATCCTTTGGACCTTCTTCTTGACGATGAAGCACAGAAATTGCATCGGAATTAAATACAACAATCAAAATGCCGACTTAAGTACAAGAAGACTGACACTGCATACTGTCTATGTTTTGAACCATTCCTGTGACACTAGTTATAGATTCCGACGCTACACTCCATGTTTACTGTATCCCTTGGACCTTAGTATTGACGATGAATCACAGAAATTGCATCGGAATTAAATACAACAATCAAAATGCCGACTTTAGTACAAGAAGACTGACTCTTCTTACTGTCTATGTTTTGAACCATTCCATTGACACTAATTACAGATTCCGATGCTTCACTCCAGGTTTACTGTATCCATTGGACCTTGTTATTGACGATGAAACACAGAAATTGCATCGGAATTAAATAGCAAAGGTACAATGCCGACTTAAGTACAAGAAGACTGACTCTTCTTACTGACTATGTTTTGAACCATTCCTGTGATACAAGTTACAAATTCCGATGCTTCACTTCAGGTTTACTGTATCCCTTGGACCTACTTGTTGACGATGAAACACAGAAATTGCATCGGAAATAAATACAAAAGGCACAATGCAGAATTAAGTACAAGAAGACTGACTGTTCTTACTGTCTATGTTTTGAACCATTCCTGTGACACTAGTTATAGATTCCGTTGCTTCACTCCAGGTTTCTGTGTATCCCTTGGAACTTCTTCTTGTCGATGAAACACAGAAATTGCATCGGAATTAAATACGAAAAGGCACAATGCCGACTTAAGGACAAGACGACTTACTCTTCTTACTGACTATGTTTTACCCCATTCCTGTGACACTAGCTATAGATTCCGATGCTTCACCTCAGGTTTACTGTATACCTTGGACCTTCCTATTGACGACGAAACACAGAAATTGCATCGGAATTAAATACATAAGGCAAAATGCCGACTTAAGTACAGGAAGACTGACTCTTCTTACTGACTTTGTTTTGAACCATTTCTGTGACACTAGTTATAGATTCCGATGCTTCACTCCAGGTTTTACTGTATCCCTTGGAACCTCTTATTGTCGATGAAACACAGAAATTGCATCGGAATTAAATACAAAAGGCACAATGCCGACTTAAGGACAAGAAGACTGACTCTTCTTACTGACTTTCTTTTGAACCATTTCTGTGACACTAGTTATAGATTCCGATGCTTCGCTTCAGGTTTATTGTATCCCTCTGACATTCTTATTGACGATGAAACACAGAAATTGCATCGGAATTAAATAGAAAATGCACAATGCCGACTTAAGTACAACAAGACTGACTCTTCTTACTGACTATGTTTTGAACCATTCCTGTGACACTAGTTACAAAGTCCGATGCTTCACTCCAGGTTTACTGTATCCCTTGGACCTTCCTATTGACGATGAAACACAGAAATTGCATCGGAATTAAATACAAAAGGCACAATGCCGACTTAAGGACAAGAAGACTGACTCTCCCTACTGACTATGATTTGAACCATTCATGTGACACTAGTTATAAATTCCGATGCTTCACTTTAGGTTTACTGTATCCCTTGGACCTTCTTATTGACGATGAAACACAGAAAATGCATCGGAATTAAATACAAAAGGCACAATGCCGACTTAAGTACAAGAAGACCGACTCTTCCTACTGACTATGTTTTGAACCATTCCTGTGACACCCGTTATAGTTTGCGACGCTTCACTTGATGGTTACAGTATCCCTTGGACCTTCTTATTGACGATGAAACACAGAAATTGCATCGGCATTAAATACAAAAGGCACAATGATGACTTAAGTACAAGAAGACTGACTATTCTTACTGACTATGATTTGAACCACTCCTGTGACACTAGTTATAGATTCCGATGCTTCACTTCAGGATTACTGTATCCCTCTGACCTTCTTATTGACAATAAAACACAGAAATTTCATCGGAATTAAATAGAAACGGCACAATGCCGTTTTAAGTACAAGAAGACTGAGTCTTCTTACCGACTATGTTTTGAACAATTCCTGTGACACTAGTTATAGATTCCGATGCTTCACTTCAGGATTACTGTATCCCTCTGACCTTCGTATTGACGATGAAACACAGAAATTGCATCGGAGTTTAATACAAAAGGCACAATGCCGACTTAAGTACAAGAAGACTGACTCTTCTCACTGTCTATGTTTTGAACCATCCCTGTGTCACTAGTTATAGATTCCGATGCTTAACTCCAGGTTTACTGTATCCCTTGGTCCTTCTTATTGACAATGAAACACAGAAATTGCATCGGAAATTAATACAAATGGCACATTCCGACCTAAGTACATGAAGACTGACTCTTCTTACTGACTATGTTTTGAACCATTCCTGTGACACTAGTTATAGATTCCGATGCTTCACTCCAGGTTTACTGTATCCCTTGGACCTTCTTATTGACGATGAAACACAGAAATTGCATCGGAATTAAATACAAAAGGCACAATGCCGACTTAAGTACAAGAAGACTGACTCTTCGTACTGACTATGTTTTGAACCATTCCTGTGACACTAGCTATAGATTCCGATGTTTCACTTCAGGTTTACTGTACCCCTCTGACCTTCTAATTGACTAAGAAACACAGAAATAGCATCGGAATTAAAATCAAAAGGCACAATGCCGACATAAGTACAAGAAGTCTGACTCTTCTTCCTCTCTTTGATTTGAACCATTCCATTGACACTACTTATAGATTCCGATGCTTCACTCCAGGTTTACTGCGTCCCTTGGACCTTGTTATTGACGATGAATCACAGAAATTGCATCGGAATTAAAGTGAAAAGTACAATGCCGACTTAAGAAAAGAAGACTGACTCTTCTTACTGACTATGATTTGTACCATTCCTGTGACACTAGTTATTGATTCCGATGCTACACTCCAGGTTTACTGTATCCCTCGGACCTTCTTATTGACGATGAAACACTGAAATTGCATCGGAATTAAATACAAAAGGCTCAATGCCGACTTAAGGACAAGTAGACTGACTCTTCTTACTGACTTTGTTTTCAACCGTTCCTGTGACACTAGTTATAGATTCCGATGGTTCACTTCAGGATTACTGTATCCCTCTGATCTTCTTATTGACGATGAAACACAGAAATTGCATCGGAATATAAATAGAAAAGGCACAATGCCGACTTAAGTACAAGAAGACTGACTCTTCTTACGGTCTATGTTCTGAACCATCCCTGTGACACTAGTTATAGATTCCGATGCTTCACTCCAGGTTTACTATATCCCTTGGTCCTTCTTATTGACGATGAAACACAGAAATTCCATCGGAATTAAATAGAAAAGACACAATGCCGACTTAAGTACAAGAAGACTGACTCTCCTTACTGACTATGTTTTGAACCATTCCTGTGACACTAGTTATCAATTCCGATGCTTTACTTGAGGTTTACTGTATCCCTTGGACCTTCTTATTGACGATGAAACACAGATATTGCATCGGAATTAAATACAAAATGCACAGTGCAGAATTAAGTACAAGGAGACTGACTATTCTTACTGTCTATGTTTTGAACCATTCCTGTAACACTAGATATAGATTCCGATGCTTCACTTCAGGTTTAATGTATCCCTTGGACCTTCTTATTGACGATGAAACACAGAAATTGCATCGGAATTAAATACAAAAGGCACAGTGCCGACATAAGTAGAAGAAGACTGACTCTTCTTACTGTCTACGTTTTGAATCATCCCTGTGACACTAGTTATAGATTCCGAAGCTTCACTTCAGGTTTACTGTATCCTTTGGACCTTCTTCTTGACGATGAAGCACAGAAATTGCATCGGAATTAAATACAACAATCAAAATGCCGACTTAAGTACAAGAAGACTGACACTGCATACTGTCTATGTTTTGAACCATTCCTGTGACACTAGTTATAGATTCCGACGCTACACTCCATGTTTACTGTATCCCTTGGACCTTAGTATTGACGATGAATCACAGAAATTGCATCGGAATTAAATACAACAATCAAAATGCCGACTTTAGTACAAGAAGACTGACTCTTCTTACTGTCTATGTTTTGAACCATTCCATTGACACTAATTACAGATTCCGATGCTTCACTCCAGGTTTACTGTATCCATTGGACCTTGTTATTGACGATGAAACACAGAAATTGCATCGGAATTAAATAGCAAAGGTACAATGCCGACTTAAGTACAAGAAGACTGACTCTTCTTACTGACTATGTTTTGAACCATTCCTGTGATACAAGTTACAAATTCCGATGCTTCACTTCAGGTTTACTGTATCCCTTGGACCTACTTGTTGACGATGAAACACAGAAATTGCATCGGAAATAAATACAAAAGGCACAATGCAGAATTAAGTACAAGAGGACTGACTGTTCTTACTGTCTATGTTTTGAACCATTCCTGTGACACTAGTTATAGATTCCGTTGCTTCACTCCAGGTTTTAGTGTATCCCTTGGAACTTCTTCTTGTCGATGAAACACAGAAATTGCATCGGAATTAAATACGAAAAGGCACAATGCCGACTTAAGGACAAGACGACTTACTCTTCTTACTGACTATGTTTTACCCCATTCCTGTGACACTAGCTATAGATTCCGATGCTTCACCTCAGGTTTACTGTATACCTTGGACCTTCCTATTGACGACGAAACACAGAAATTGCATCGGAATTAAATACATAAGGCAAAATGCCGACTTAAGTACAGGAAGACTGACTCTTCTTACTGACTTTGTTTTGAACCATTTCTGTGACACTAGTTATAGATTCCGATGCTTCACTCCAGGTTTTACTGTATCCCTTGGAACCTCTTATTGTCGATGAAACACAGAAATTGCATCGGAATTAAATACAAAAGGCACAATGCCGACTTAAGGACAAGAAGACTGACTCTTCTTACTGACTTTCTTTTGAACCATTTCTGTGACACTAGTTATAGATTCCGATGCTTCGCTTCAGGTTTATTGTATCCCTCTGACATTCTTATTGACGATGAAACACAGAAATTGCATCGGAATTAAATAGAAAATGCACAATGCCGACGTAAGTACAACAAGACTGACTCTTCTTACTGACTATGTTTTGAACCATTCCTGTGACACTAGTTACAAAGTCCGATGCTTCACTCCAGGTTTACTGTATCCCTTGGACCTTCCTATTGACGATGAAACACAGAAATTGCATCGGAATTAAATACAAAAGGCACAATGCCGACTTAAGGACAAGAAGACTGATTCTTCTTACTGACTATGATTTGAACCATTCCTGTGACACTAATTATGGTTTCCGATGCTTCACTTCGGGTTTACTGTATCCCTCTGACCTTCTTAATGACGATGAAACACAAAAATTGCATCGGTATTAAATACAAAAGGCAAAATGCCGACTGAAGTACACGTAGACTGACTCTTCTTACTGTCTATGATTTGAACCATTCCTGTGACACTAGTTACAGATTCCGATGCTTCACTCCAGGTTTACTGTATCCCTTGGACCTTCTTATTGACGATGAAACACAGAAATTGCATCGGAATTAAATACAAAAGGCACAATGCAGAATTAAGTACAAGAAGACTGACTCTTCTTACTGTCTATGTTTTGAACCATTCCTGTGACACTAGTTATAGATTCCGTTGCTTCACTCCAGGTTTTAGTGTATCCCTTGGAACTTCTTATTGTCGATGAAACACAGAAATTGCATCGGAATTAAATACAAAAGGCACAATGCCGACTTAAGGACAAGACGACTGACTCTTCTTACTGACTATGTTTTGAACCATTCCTGTGACACTAGCTATAGATTCCGATGCTTCACCTCATGTTTACTGTATACCTTGGACCTTCTTATTGACGACGAAACACAGAAATTGCATCGGAATTAATTCCAAACGGCACAATGCCGACTTAAGGACAAGAAGACTGACTCTTCTTACTGACTTTGCTTTGAACTATTCCTGTGACACTAGTTGTAGATTCCGATGCTTCACTTCAGGTTTATTGTATACCTCTGACCTTCTTATTGACGATGAAACACAGAAATTGCATCGGAATTAAATAGAAAAGGCACAATGTCGACGTAAGTACAAGAAGACTGACTCTTCTTACTGTCTATGTTTGAACCATTCCTGTGACACTAGTTAAAGATTCCGATGCTTCACTCCAGGTTTACAGTATCCCTTGGACCCTCTTATTGACGATGAAACAAGAAATTGCATCGGAATTAAATACAAAAGGCACAATGCCGACTTAAGGACAAGAAGACTGACTCTTCTTACTGACTTTGTTTTGAACCATTTATGTGACACTAGTTTAGATTCCGATGCTTCGCTTCAGGTTCATTGTATCCCTCGGACAATCTTATTGACGATGAAACACAGAAATTGCATCGGAATTATATACAAAAGGCACAATGCCGACTTAAGTACAAGAAGACTGACTCTTCTTACTGACTCTGTTTTGAACCATTCCTGTGACACTAGCTATAGATTCCGATGCTTCACTTCAGGTTTACTGTATCCCTCTGACCTTCTTATTGACGATGAAACACAGAAATTGCATCGGAATTAAATACAAAAGGCACAATGCCGACTTAAGTACAAGAAGACTGACTCTTCTTACTGTCTATGTTTTGAACCATACCATTGACACTATTTATAGATTCCGATGCTTCACTCTAGGTGTACTGTATCCCTTGGACCTTTTTATTGACGATGAAACACAGAAATTGCATCGGAATTAAATAGAAAAGGCACTATGCCGACTTAAGTACAAGAAGACTGCCTCTTCTTACTGACTATGTTTTGAACGATTCCTGTGACACTAGTTATAGATCCCGATGCTTCACTTCAGGTTAACTGTATCCCTTGGACCTTCTTATTGACGATGAAACACAGAAATTGCATCGGAATTAAATACAAAAGCACAATGCCGACTTAAGGACAAGAGGACTGACTCCTCTTGCTGACTTAGTTTTGAACCATTCCTGTGACACTAGTTATAGATTCCGATGCGTCACTCCAGGTTTACTGTATCCCTTGGACCTTCTTATTAAACGGTGAAACACAGAAATTGGATCGGAATTAATTACAAAATGCACAATGCCGACTTTAGTACAAGAAGACTAACTCTTCTAACTGTGTTGTGAACCATTCCTGTGACACTAGCTATAGATTCCGAAGCTTCACCTCAGGTTTACTGTATCCCTTGGACCTTCTTATTGACGATGAAACACAGAAATTGCATCGGAATTAAATAGAATAGGCACAATGTCGACGTAAGTACAAGAAGACTGACTCTTCTTACTGTCTATGTTTTGAAATATTCCTGTGACACTAGTTATAAATTCCGATGCTTCACTCCAGGTTTACTGTATCCCTTGGACCTTCTTATTGACGATGAAACACAGAAATTGCATCGGAATTAAATAGAAAAGGCACAATGCAGACGTAAGTACAAGAAGACTGACTCTTCTTAATGACTATGTTTTGAACCATTCCTGTGACACTAGTTATGGATTCCGATGCTTCACTTCAGGTTTACTGTATCCCTCTGACCTTCTTATTGGCGATGAAACACAGAAATTGCATCGGAATTAAATACTAAAGGCACAATGCCGACTTAAGTAAAAGAAGTCTGACTCTTCTTACTGTCTATGATTTGAACCATTCCTGTGGCACAAGTTATAGATTCCGATGCTTCACTCCAGGTTTACTGTATCGGTTGGACCTTCATATTGACGATGAAACACAGAAATTGCATCAGAAATAAATAGAAAATGCACAATGATGACTTAAGTACAATAAGACTGACTATTCTTACTGACTATTTTTTGAACCATTCCTCTGACACTAGTTATAGATTCCGATGCTTCACTCCAGGTTTACTATATACCTTGGACATTCTTATTGACGATGAAACAAAAGGCACAATGCCGACTTAAGGACAAGAGGACTGTCTCCTCTTACTGACTTAGTTTTGAACCATTATTGTGACACTAGTTATAGATTCCGATGCGTCACTCCAGGTTTACTGTACCCCTTGGACCGTCTTATTAAACGATGAAACACAGAAATTGCATCGGAATTAATTACAAAAGGCACAATGCCGACTTAAGTACAAGAAGACTGACTCTTCTAACTGACTATGTTTTGAACCATTCCTGTGACACTAGCTATAGATTCCGAAGCTTCACTTCAGGTTTACTGTATCTATGGACCTTCTTATTGACGATGAAACACAGAAATTGCATCGGAATCAAATACAAAAGGCACAATGCCGACTTAAGGACAAGAAGACTGACTCTTCTTACTGACTTTGTTATGAACCATTCCAATGACACTAGTTATAGATTCCGATGCTTCACTCCAGGTTTACTGTATCCCTTGGACCTTCTTATTGACGATGAAAGACAGAAATTGCATCGGAATTAAATAGAAAATGCACAATGCCGACTTAAGTACAAGAAGACTGACTCTTCTTACTGACCATGTTTTGAACCATCCCAGTGACACTAGTTATGGATTCCGATGCTTCACTCCAGGTCTACTGTATCCCTTGGTCCTTCGTATTGACGATGAAACACAGAAATTGCATCGGAATTAAATACAAAAGGCACAATGAAGACTTAAGTACAAGAAGACTGACTCTCCTTACTGACTATGTTTTGAACGATTCCTGTGACACTAGTTATAAATTCCGATGCTTCACTTCAGGTTTACTGTATCCCTTGGACCTTCTTATTGACGATGAAACACAGAAAATGCATCGGAATTAAATACAAAAGGCACAATGCCGACTTAAGTACAAGAAGACCGACTCTTCCTACTGACTATGCTTTGAATCATTCCTGTGACACCCGTTATAGATTCCGACGCTTCACATGATGTTTACTGTATCCCTTGGAACTTCTTATTGACGATGAAAGACAGAAATTGCATCGGAATTAAATAGAAAATGCACAATGCCGACTTAAGTACAAGAAGACTGACTCTTCTTACTGTCTATGCTTTGAACCATTATTGTGACACTAGTTACAGATTCCAATGCTTCACTCCAGGTTTACTGTATCCCTTGGACCTACGTATTGACGATGAAACACAGAAATTGCATCGGAATTATATACAAAAGGCACAATGCCGACTTAAGGACAAGAAGACTGACTCTTCTTACTGACTCTGTTTTGAACCATTCCTGTGACACTAGCTATAGATTCCGATGCTTCACTTCAGGTTTACTGTATCCCTCTGACCTTCTTATTGACGATGAAACACAGAAATTGCATCGGAATTAAATACAAGAGGCACAATGCCGACTTAAGTACAAGAAGACTGACTCTTCTTACTGTCTATGTTTTGAACCATACCATTGACACTATTTATAGATTCCGATGCTTCACTCTAGGTGTACTGTATCCCTTGGACCTTCTTATTGACGATGAAACACAGAAATTGCATCGGAATTAAATAGAAAAGGCACTATCCCGACTTAAGTACAAGAAGACTGCCTCTTCTTACTGACTATGTTTTGAACGATTCCTGTGACACTAGTTATAGATCCCGATGCTTCACTTCAGGTTAACTGTATCCCTTGGACCTTCTTATTGACGATGAAACACAGAAATTGCATCGGAATTAAATACAAAAGGCACAATGCCGACTTAAGGACAAGAGGACTGACTCCTCTTACTGACTTAGTTTTGAACCATTCCTGTGACACTAGTTATAGATTCCGATGCGTCACTCCAGGTTTACTGTATCCCTTGGACCTTCTTATTAAACGGTGAAACACAGAAATTGGATCGGAATTAATTACAAAAGGCACAATGCCGACTTTAGTACAAGAAGACTAACTCTTCTAACTATGTTTTGAACCATTCCTGTGACACTAGCTATAGATTCCGAAGCTTCACTTCAGGTTTACTGTATCCCTAGGACCATCTTATTGACGATGAAACACAGAAATTGCATCGGAATTAAATACAAAAGGCACAATGCCGACTTAAGGACTAGAAGACTGACTCTTCTTACTGACTTTGTTTTGAACCATTCCTCTGACACTAGTTATACATTCCGATGCTTCACTTCAGGTTTATTGTATCCCTCTGACCTTCGTATTGACGATGAAACACAGAAATTGCATCGGAATTAAATAGAATAGGCACAATGTCGACGTAAGTACAAGAAGACTGACTCTTCTTACTGTCTATGTTTTGAAATATTCCTGTGACACTAGTTATAAATTCCGATGCTTCACTCAAGGTTTACTATATCCCTTGGACCTTCTTATTGACGATGAAACACAGAAATTACATCGGAATTAAATAGAAAAGGCACAATGCCGACGTAAGTACAAGAAGACTGACTCTTCTTAATGACTATGTTTTGAACCATTCCAATGACACTAGTTATAGATTCCGATGCTTCACTCCAGGTTTACTGTATCCCTTGGACCTTCTTATTGACGATGAAACACAGAAATTGCATCGGAATTAAATAGAAAATGCACAATGCCGACTTAAGTACAAGAAGACTGACTCTTCTTACAGACTATGTTTTGAACCATCCCTGTGACACTAGTTATAGATTCCGATGCTTCACTTCATGTTTACTGTATCCCTCTGACCTTCTTATTGACGATGAAACACAGAAATTGCATCGGAATTAAATACAAAAGGCACAATGCCGACTTAAGTACAAGAAGACTGACTCTTCTTACTGTTTATGTTTTGAACCATACCATTGACACTATTTATAGATTCCGATGCTTCACTCCAGGTGTACTGTATCTCTTGGACCTTCTTATTGACGATGAAACACAGAAATTGCATCGGAATTAAATACAAAAGGCACAATGCCGACTTAAGGACAAGAGGACTGACTCCTCTTACTGACTTAGTTTTGAACCATTCCTGTGACACTAGTTATAGATTCCGATGCGTCACTCCAGGTTTACTGTATCCTTGGACCTTCTTATTAAACGATGAAACACAGAAATTGGATCGGAATAAATTACAAAAGGCACAATGCCGACTTAAGTACAAGAAGACTAACTCTTCTAACTATGTTTGAACCATTCCTGTGACACTAGCTATGGATTCCGAAGCTTCACTTCAGGTTTACTGTATCCCTTGGACCTTCTTATTGACGATGAAACACAGAAATTGCATCGGAATTAAATACAAAAGGCACAATGCCGACTTAAGTACTAGAAGACTGACTCTTCTTACTGACTATGGTTTGTACCATTCCTGTGACACTAGTTATAGATTCCGATGGATCACCTCAGGTTTACTGTATTTCTTGGACCTTCTTCATGACGATGAAACACAGAAATTGCATCGGAATTAAATACAAAAGGCAAAATGCCGACTTAAGTACACGAAGACTGCCTCTTCTTACTGTCTATGTTTTGAACCATTCCTGTGACACTAGTTATAGATTCCGATGCTACACTCCAGGTTTACTGTATCCCTTGGAGCTTCTTATTGACGATGAAACACTGAAATTGCATCGGAATTAAATTCAAAAGGCACAATGCCGACTTAAGGACAAGTAGACTGACTCTTCTTACTGACTTTGTTTTCAACCGTTCCTGTGACACTAGTTATAGATTCCGATGGTTCCCTTCAGGATTACTGTATCCCTCTGATCTTCTTATTGACGATGAAACACAGAAATTGCATCGGAATATAAATAGAAAAGGCACAATGCCGACTTAAGTACAAGAAGACTGACTCCTCTTACGGTCTATTTTCTGAACCATCCCTGTGACACTAGTTATAGATTCCGATGCTTCACTCCAGGTTTACTGTATCCCTAGGTCCTTCTTATTGACGATGAAACACAGAAATTGCATCGGAATTAAATAGAAAAGGCACAATGCCGACTTAAGTACAAGAAGACTGACTCTCCTTACTGACTATGTTTTGAACCATTCCTGTGACACTAGTTATCAATTCTGATGCTTCACTTGAGGTTTACTGTATCCCTTGGACCTTCTTATTGACGATGAAAAACAGAAATTGCATCGGAATTAAATACAAAAGGCACAGTGCCGACATAAGTAGAAGAAGACTGACTCTTCTTACTGTCTACGTTTTGAATCATCCCTGTGACACTAGTTATAGATTCCGAAGCTTCACGTCAGGTTTACTGTATCCTTTGGACCTTCTTCTTGACGATGAAGCACAGAAATTGCATCGGAATTAAATACAACAATCAAAATGCCGACTTAAGTACAAGAAGACTGACCCTTCTTACTGTCTATGTTTTGAACCATTCCTGTGACACTAGTTATAGATTCCGACGCTACACTCCAGGTTTACTGTATCCCTTGGACCTTCTTATTGACGATGAAACACAGAAATTGCATCGGAATTAAATACAACAATCAAAATGCCGACTTAAGTACAAGAAGACTGACTCTTCCTACTGTCTATGTTTTGAACCATTCCATTGACACTAGTTATAGATTCCGATGCTTCACTCCAGGTTTACAGTATCCATTGGACCTTGTTATTGACGATGAAACACAGAAATTGCATCGGAATTAAATAGCAAAGGTACAATGCCGACTTAAGTACAAGACGACTTACTCTTCTTACTGACTATGTTTTAAACCATTCCTGTGACACTAGCTATACATTCCGATGCTTCACCTCAGGTTTACTGTATACCTTGGACCTTCCTATTGACGACGAAACACAGAAATTTCATCGCAATTAAATACATAAGGCAAAATGCCGACTTAAGTACAAGAAGACTGTCTCTTCTTACTGACTTTGTTTTGAACCATTTCTGTGACACTAGTTATAGATTCCGATGCTTCACTCCAGGTTTTACTGTATCCCTTGGAACTTCTTATTGTCGATGGAACACAGAAATTGCATCGGAATTAAATACAAAAGGCACAATGCCGACTTAAGGACAAGAAGACTGACTCTTCTTACTGACTTTGTTTTGAACCATTTCTGTGACACTAGTTATAGATTCCGATGCTTCGCTTCATGTTTATTATATCCCTCTGACATTCTTATTGACGATGAAACACAGAAATTGCATCGGAATTAAATAGAAAAGGCACAATGCCGACTTAAGTACAACAAGACTGACTCTTCTTACTGACTATGTTTTGAACCATTCCTGTGACACTAGTTATCGATTCCGATGCTTCACTTCAGGATTACTGTATCCCTCTGACCTTCTTATTGACGATGAAACACAAAAATTGCATCGGAATTAAATACAAAAGGCAAATTGCCGACTGAAGTACACGAAGACTGACTCTTCTTACTGTCTATGTTTTGAACCATTCCTGTGACACTAGTTACAAATTCCGATGCTTCACTCCAGGTTTACTGTATCCCTTGGACCTTCCTATTGACGATGAAACACAGGAATTGCATCGGAATTAAATACAAAAGGCACAATGCCGACTTAAGTACAAGAAGACTAACTCTTCTTACTGACTATGATTTGAAACATTCCTGTGACACTAATTATGGATTCCGATGCTTCACTTCGGGTTTACTGTATCCCTCTGACCTTCTTATTGACGATGAAACACAAAAATTGCATCGGAATTAAATACAAAAGGCAAAATGCCGACTGAAGTGCACGAAGACTGACTCTTCTTACTGTCTATGTTTTGAACCATTCCTGTGACACTAGTTACAGATTCCGATGCTTCACTCCAGGTTTACTGTATCCCTTGGACCTTCTTATTGACGATGAAACACAGAAATTGCATCGGAATTAAATACAAAACGCACAATGCAGAATTAAGTACAAAAAGACTGACTCTTCCTACTGTCTATGTTTTGAACCATTCCTGTGACACTAGTTATAGATTCCGTTGCTTCACTCCAGGTTTTAGTGTATCCCTTGGAACTTCTTATTGTCGATGAAACACAGAAATTGCATCGGAATTAAATACTAAAGGCACAATGCCGACTTAAGGACAAGACGACTGACTCTTCTTACTGACTATGTTTTGAACCATTCCTGGGACACTAGCTATTGATTCCGATGCTTCACCTCAGGTTTACTGTATACCTTGGACCTTCTTATTGACGACGAAACACAGAAATTGCATCGGAATTAATTCCAAACGGCACAATGCCGACTTAAGGACAAGAAGACTGACTCTTCTTACAGACTTTGCTTTGAACTATTCCTGTGACACTAGTTATAGATTCCGATGCTTCACTTCAGGTTTATTGTATCCCTCTGACCTTCTTATTGACTTTGAAACACAGAAATTGCATCGGAACCAAATAGAAAAGGCACAATGCCGACTTAAGTACAAGAAGACTGACACACCTTCCTGGCTATGTTTTGAACCATTCCTGTGAAACTAGTTATAAATTCCGATGCTTCACTTCAGGTTTTCTGTATCGCTTGGACCTTCTTATTGACGATGAAACACAGAAATTGCATCGGAATTAAATACAAAATGCACAAAGTAGAATTAAGTACAAGAAGACTGACTCTTCTTACTGTCTATGTTTTGAAACATACCTGTGACACTAGTTATAGATTCCGATGCTTCACTCCAGGTTTACTATATCCACTGGACCTTCTTATTGACGATGAAACAAGAAATTGCATCGGAATTAAATACAAAAGGCACAATGCCGACTTAAGGACAAGAAGACTGACTCTTCTTACTGACTTTGTTTTGAACCATTTCTGTGACACTAGTTTAGATTCCGATGCTGCGCTTCAGGTTTATTGTATCCCTCGGACATTCTTAATGACGATGAAACACAGAAATTGCATCGGAATTAAATAGAAAAGGCACAATGCCGACGTAAGTACAACAAGACTGACTCTTCTTACTGACTATGTTTTGAACCGTTCCTGTGACACTAGTTATCGATTCCGATGCTTCACTTCAGGATTACTGTATCCCTCTGACCTTCTTATTGCCTTTGAAACACAGAAATTGCATCGGAATTAAATAGAAAAGGCACAATGCCGACTTAAGTACAAGATGACTGACTCTTCTTACTGTCTATGTTTTGAACCATCCCTGTGACACTAGTTATAGATTCCGATGCTTCACTCCAGGTCTACCGTATCCCTTGGTCCTTCTTATTGACGATGAAACACAGAAATTGCATCGGAATTAAATACAAAAGGCACAATGCCGACTTAAGTGCAAGAAGACTGACTCTTCTCACTGTCTATGTTTTGAACCATCCCTGTGTCACTAGTTATAGATTCCGATGCTTAACTCCAGGTTTACTGTATCCCTTGGTCCTTCTTATTGACAATGAAACACAGACATTGCATCGGAAATTAATACAAATGGCACATTCCGACCTAAGTACATGAAGACTGACTCTTCTTACTGACTATGGTTTGAACCATTCCTGTGACACTAGTTATAGATTCCGATGTTTCACTCCAGGTTTACTGTATCCCTTGGACCTTCTTATTGACGATGAAACACAGATATTGCATCGGAATTAAATACAAAAGGCACAATGCCGACTTAAGTACAAGAAGACTGACTCTTCGTACTGACTATGATTTGAACCATTCCTGTGACACTAGCTATAGATTCCGATGTTTCACTTCAGGTTTACTGTACCCCTCTGACCTTCTAATTGACTAAGAAACACAGAAATAGCATCGGAATTAAAATCAAAAGGCACAATGCCGACTTAAGTACAAGAAGTCTGACTCTTCTTACTATCTTTGATTTGAACCATTCCATTGACACTACTTATAGATTCCGATGCTTCACTCCAGGTTTACTGTGTCCCTTGGACCTTGTTATTGACGATGAATCACAGAAATTGCATCGGAATTAAAGTGAAAAGTACAATGCCGACTTAAGAAAAGAAGACTGACTCTTCTTACTGACTATGACTTGTACCATTCCTGTGACACTAGTTATAGATACCGATGCTACACTCCAGGTTTACTGTATCCCTTGGACCTTCTTATTGACGATGAAACACTGAAATTGCATCGGAATTAAATACAAAAGGCACAATGCCGACTTAAGTACAAGAAGACTGACTCTTCTTACTGACTATGATTTGAACCAATCCTGTGACACTAGTTATTGGTTCCGATGCTTCACTTCAGGATTACTGTATCCCTCTGACCTTCTTATTGACTTTGAAACACAGAAATTGCATCGGAACTAAATAGAAAAGGCACAATGCCGACTTAAGTACAAGAAGGCTGACTCTTCTTACTGTCTATGTTTTGAACCATCCCTGTGACACTAGTTACAGATTCCGATGTTTCACTCCAGGTTTACTGTATCCCTTGGTCCTTCTTATTGACGTTGAAACACAGAAATTGCATCGGAATTAAATACAAAAGGCACAATGCCGACTTAAGTACAAGAAGACTGACACACCTTCCTTTCTATGTTTTGAACCATTCCTGTGAAACTAGTTATAAATTCCGATGCTTCACTTCAGGTTTACTGTATCGCTTGGACCTTCTTATTGACGATGAAACACAGAAATTGCATCGGAATTAAATACAAAATGCACAAAGTAGAATTAAGTACAGGAGGACTGACTCTTCTTACTGTCTATGTTTTGAAACATTCCTGTGACACTAGTTATGGGTTCCGATGCTTCACTCCAGGTTTACTGTATCCCTTGGACCATCTTATTGACGATGAAACAAGAAATTGCATCGGAATTAAATACAAAAGGCACAATGCCGACTTAAGGACAAGAAGACTGCCTCTTCTTACTGACTTTGTTTTGAACCATTTCTGTGACACTAGTTTAGATTCCGATGCTTCGCTTCAGGTTTATTGTATCCCTCGGACATTCTTATTGACGATGAAACACAGAAATTGCATCGGAATTAAATAGAAAAGGCACAATGCCGACGTAAGTACAACAAGACTGACTCTTCTTACTGACTATGTTTTGAACCGTTCCTGTGACACTAGTTATCGATTCCGATGCTTCACTTCAGGATTACTGTATCCCTCTGACCTTCTTATTGACTATGAAACACAGAAATTGCATCGGAATTAAATAGAAAAGGCACAATGCCGACTTAAGTACAAGATGACTGACTCTTCTTACTGTCTATGTTTTGAACCATCCCTGTGACACTAGTTATAGATTCCGATGCTTCACTCCAGGTCTACCGTATCCCTTGGTCCTTCTTGTTGACGATGAAACACAGAAATTGCATCGGAATTAAATACAAAAGGCACAATGCCGACTTAAGTACAAGAAGACTGACTCTCCCTACTGACTATGTATTGAACCATTCATGTGACACTAGTTATAAATTCCGATGCTTCACTTTAGGTTTACTGTATCCCTTGGACCTTCTTATTGACGATGAAACACAGAAAATGCATCGGAATTAAATACAAAAGGCACAATGCCGACTTAAGTACAAGAAGACCGACTCTTCCTACTGACTATGTTTTGAACCATTCCTGTGACACCCGTTATAGTTTGCGACGCTTCACTTGATGGTTACAGTATCCCTTGGACCTTCTTATTGACGATGAAACACAGAAATTGCATCGGGATTAAATACAAAAGGCACAATGATGACTTAAGTACAAGAAGACTGACTATTCTTACTGACTATGATTTGAACCACTCCTGTGACACTAGTTATAGATTCCGATGCTTCACTTCAGGATTACTGTATCCCTCTGACCTTCTTATTGACGATGAAACACAGAAATTGCATCGGAGTTAAATACAAAAGGCACAATGCCGACTTAAGTGCAAGAAGACTGACTCTTCTTACTGTCTATGTTTTGAACCATACCTGTGTGACTAGTTATAGATTCCGATGCTTCACTCCAGGTTTACTGTATCCCTTGGTCCGTCTTATTGACGATGAAACACAGAAATAGCATCGGAATTAAATACAAATGGCACAATGCCGACTTAAGTACAAGAAGACTGACTCTTCTTACTGACTATGATTTGAACCATTCCTGTGATACAAGTTACAAATTCCGATGCTTCACTTCAGGTTTACTGTATTCCTTGGACCTTCTTATTGACGATGAAACACTGAAATTGCATCGGAATTAAATACAAAAGGCACAGTGCAGAATTAAGCACAAGGAGACTGACTCTTCTTACTGTCTATGTTTTGAACCATTCCTGTGCCACTAGTTATAGATTCCGATGCTTCACTCCAGGTTTACTGTATCCCTTGGTCCTTCTTATTGACAATAAAACACAGAAATTTCATCGGAATTAAATAGAAACGGCACAATGCCGTTTTAAGTACAAGAAGACTGAGTCTTCTTACCGACTATGTTTTGAACAATTCCTGTGACACTAGTTATAGATTCCGATGCTTCACTTCAGGATTACTGTATCCCTCTGACCTTCGTATTTACGATGAAACACAGAAATTGCATCGGAGTTTAATACAAAAGGCACAATGCCGACTTAAGTACAAGAAGACTGACTCTTCTCACTGTCTATGTTTTGAACCGTCCCTGTGTCACTAGTTATAGATTCCGATGCTTAACTCCAGGTTTACTGTATCCCTTGGTCCTTCTTATTGACAATGAAACACAGAAATTGCATCGGAAATTAATACAAATGGCACATTCCGACCTAAGTACATGAAGACTGACTCTTCTTACTGACTATGTTTTGAACCATTCCTGTGACACTAGTTATAGATTCCGATGCTTCACTCCAGGTTTACTGTATCCCTTGGACCTTCTTATTGACGATGAAACACAGAAATTGCATCGGAATTAAATACAAAAGGCACAATGCCGACTTAAGTACAAGAAGACTGACTCTTCGTACTGACTATGTTTTGAACCATTCCTGTGACACTAGCTATAGATTCCGATGTTTCACTTCAGGTTTACTGTACCCCTCTGACCTTCTAATTGACTAAGAAACACAGAAATAGCATCGGAATTAAAATCAAAAGGCACAATGCCGACATAAGTACAAGAAGTCTGACTCTTCTTCCTATCTTTGATTTGAACCATTCCATTGACACTACTTATAGATTCCGATGCTTCACTCCAGGTTTACTGCGTCCCTTGGACCTTGTTATTGACGATGAATCACAGAAATTGCATCGGAATTAAAGTGAAAAGTACAATGCCGACTTAAGAAAAGAAGACTGACTCTTCTTACTGACTATGATTTGTACCATTCCTGTGACACTAGTTATAGATTCCGATGGTTCACTTCAGGATTACTGTATCCCTCTGATCTTCTTATTGACGATGAAACACAGAAATTGCATCGGAATGTAAATAGAAAAGGCACAATGCCGACTTAAGTACAAGAAGACTGACTCTTCTTACGGTCTATGTTCTGAACCATCCCTGTGACACTAGTTATAGATTCCGATGCTTCACTCCAGGTTTACTATATCCCTTGGTCCTTCTTATTGACGATGAAACACAGAAATTCCATCGGAATTAAATAGAAAAGACACAATGCCGACTTAAGTACAAGAAGACTGACTCTCCTTACTGACTATGTTTTGAACCATTCCTGTGACACTAGTTATCAATTCCGATGCTTTACTTGAGGTTTACTGTATCCCTTGGACCTTCTTATTGACGATGAAACACAGATATTGCATCGGAATTAAATACAAAATGCACAGTGCAGAATTAAGTACAAGGAGACTGACTATTCTTACTGTCTATGTTTTGAACTATTCCTGTAACACTAGATATAGATTCCGATGCTTCACTTCAGGTTTAATGTATCCCTTGGACCTTCTTATTGACGATGAAACACAGAAATTGCATCGGAATTAAATACAAAATTCACAGTGCCGACATAAGTAGAAGAAGACTGACTCTTCTTACTGTCTACGTTTTGAATCATCCCTGTGACACTAGTTATAGATTCCGAAGCTTCACTTCAGGTTTACTGTATCCTTTGGACCTTCTTCTTGACGATGAAGCACAGAAATTGCATCGGAATTAAATACAACAATCAAAATGCCGACTTAAGTACAAGAAGACTGACACTGCATACTGTCTATGTTTTGAACCATTCCTGTGACACTAGTTATAGATTCCGACGCTACACTCCATGTTTACTGTATCCCTTGGACCTTAGTATTGACGATGAATCACAGAAATTGCATCGGAATTAAATACAACAATCAAAATGCCGACTTTAGTACAAGAAGACTGACTCTTCTTACTGTCTATGTTTTGAACCATTCCATTGACACTAATTACAGATTCCGATGCTTCACTCCAGGTTTACTGTATCCATTGGACCTTGTTATTGACGATGAAACACAGAAATTGCATCGGAATTAAATAGCAAAGGTACAATGCCGACTTAAGTACAAGAAGACTGACTCTTCTTACTGACTATGTTTTGAACCATTCCTGTGATACAAGTTACAAATTCCGATGCTTCACTTCAGGTTTACTGTATCCCTTGGACCTACTTGTTGACGATGAAACACAGAAATTGCATCGGAAATAAATACAAAAGGCACAATGCAGAATTAAGTACAAGAAGACTGACTGTTCTTACTGTCTATGTTTTGAACCATTCCTGTGACACTAGTTATAGATTCCGTTGCTTCACTCCAGGTTTTAGTGTATCCCTTGGAACTTCTTCTTGTCGATGAAACACAGAAATTGCATCGGAATTAAATACGAAAAGGCACAATGCCGACTTAAGGACAAGACGACTTACTCTTCTTACTGACTATGTTTTACCCCATTCCTGTGACACTAGCTATAGATTCCGATGCTTCACCTCAGGTTTACTGTATACCTTGGACCTTCCTATTGACGACGAAACACAGAAATTGCATCGGAATTAAATACATAAGGCAAAATGCCGACTTAAGTACAGGAAGACTGACTCTTCTTACTGACTTTGTTTTGAACCATTTCTGTGACACTAGTTATAGATTCCGATGCTTCACTCCAGGTTTTACTGTATCCCTTGGAACCTCTTATTGTCGATGAAACACAGAAATTGCATCGGAATTAAATACAAAAGGCACAATGCCGACTTAAGGACAAGAAGACTGACTCTTCTTACTGACTTTCTTTTGAACCATTTCTGTGACACTAGTTATAGATTCCGATGCTTCGCTTCAGGTTTATTGTATCCCTCTGACATTCTTATTGACGATGAAACACAGAAATTGCATCGGAATTAAATAGAAAATGCACAATGCCGACTTAAGTACAACAAGACTGACTCTTCTTACTGACTATGTTTTGAACCATTCCTGTGACACTAGTTACAAAGTCCGATGCTTCACTCCAGGTTTACTGTATCCCTTGGACCTTCCTATTGACGATGAAACACAGAAATTGCATCGGAATTAAATACAAAAGGCACAATGCCGACTTAAGGACAAGAAGACTGACTCTCCCTACTGACTATGATTTGAACCATTCATGTGACACTAGTTATAAATTCCGATGCTTCACTTTAGGTTTACTGTATCCCTTGGACCTTCTTATTGACGATGAAACACAGAAAATGCATCGGAATTAAATACAAAAGGCACAATGCCGACTTAAGTACAAGAAGACCGACTCTTCCTACTGACTATGTTTTGAACCATTCCTGTGACACCCGTTATAGTTTGCGACGCTTCACTTGATGGTTACAGTATCCCTTGGACCTTCTTATTGACGATGAAACACAGAAATTGCATCGGCATTAAATACAAAAGGCACAATGATGACTTAAGTACAAGAAGACTGACTATTCTTACTGACTATGATTTGAACCACTCCTGTGACACTAGTTATAGATTCCGATGCTTCACTTCAGGAATACTGTATCCCTCTGACCTTCTTATTGACGATGAAACACAGAAATTGCATCGGAGTTAAATACAAAAGGCACAATGCCGACTTAAGTGCAAGAAGACTGACTCTTCTTACTGTCTATGTTTTGAACCATACCTGTGTGACTAGATATAGATTCCGATGCTTCACTCCAGGTTTACTGTATCCCTTGGCCCGTCTTATTGACGATGAAACACAGAAATAGCATCGGAATTAAATACAAATGGCACAATGCCGACTTAAGTACAAGAAGACTGACTCTTCTTACTGACTATGATTTGAACCATTCCTGTGATACAAGTTACAAATTCCGATGCTTCACTTCAGGTTTACTGTATTCCTTGGACCTTCTTATTGACGATGAAACACTGAAATTGCATCGGAATTAAATACAAAAGGCACAGTGCAGAATTAAGCACAAGGAGACTGACTCTTCTTACTGTCTATGTTTTGAACCATTCCTGTGCCACTAGTTATAGATTCCGATGCTTCACTCCAGGTTTACTGTATCCCTTGGTCCTTCTTATTGACAATAAAACACAGAAATTTCATCGGAATTAAATAGAAACGGCACAATGCCGTTTTAAGTACAAGAAGACTGAGTCTTCTTACCGACTATGTTTTGAACAATTCCTGTGACACTAGTTATAGATTCCGATGCTTCACTTCAGGATTACTGTATCCCTCTGACCTTCGTATTGACGATGAAACACAGAAATTGCATCGGAGTTTAATACAAAAGGCACAATGCCGACTTAAGTACAAGAAGACTGACTCTTCTCACTGTCTATGTTTTGAACCATCCCTGTGTCACTAGTTATAGATTCCGATGCTTAACTCCAGGTTTACTGTATTCCTTGGTCCTTCTTATTGACAATGAAACACAGAAATTGCATCGGAAATTAATACAAATGGCACATTCCGACCTAAGTACATGAAGACTGACTCTTCTTACTGACTATGATTTGAACCATTCCTGTGACACTAGTTATAGATTCCGATGCTTCACTCCAGGTTTACTGTATCCCTTGGACCTTCTTATTGACGATGAAACACAGAAATTGCATCGGAATTAAATACAAAAGGCACAATGCCGACTTAAGTACAAGAAGACTGACTCTTCGTACTGACTATGTTTTGAACCATTCCTGTGACACTAGCTATAGATTCCGATGTTTCACTTCAGGTTTACTGTACCCCTCTGACCTTCTAATTGACTAAGAAACACAGAAATAGCATCGGAATTAAAATCAAAAGGCACAATGCCGACATAAGTACAAGAAGTCTGACTCTTCTTCCTATCTTTGATTTGAACCATTCCATTGACACTACTTATAGATTCCGATGCTTCACTCCAGGTTTACTGCGTCCCTTGGACCTTGTTATTGACGATGAATCACAGAAATTGCATCGGAATTAAAGTGAAAAGTACAATGCCGACTTAAGAAAAGAAGACTGACTCTTCTTACTGACTATGATTTGTACCATTCCTGTGACACTAGTTATAGATTCCGATGCTACACTCCAGGTTTACTGTATCCCTTGGACCTTCTTATTGACGATGAAACACTGAAATTGCATCGGAATTAAATACAAAAGGCTCAATGCCGACTTAAGGACAAGTAGACTGACTCTTCTTACTGACTTTGTTTTCAACCGTTCCTGTGACACTAGTTATAGATTCCGATGGTTCACTTCAGGATTACTGTATCCCTCTGATCTTCTTATTGACGATGAAACACAGAAATTGCATCGGAATATAAATAGAAAAGGCACAATGCCGACTTAAGTACAAGAAGACTGACTCTTCTTACGGTCTATGTTCTGAACCATCCCTGTGACACTAGTTATAGATTCCGATGCTTCACTCCAGGTTTACTATATCCCTTGGTCCTTCTTATTGACGATGAAACACAGAAATTCCATCAGAATTAAATAGAAAAGACACAATGCCGACTTAAGTACAAGAAGACTGACTCTCCTTACTGACTATGTTTTGAACCATTCCTGTGACACTAGTTATCAATTCCGATGCTTTACTTGAGGTTTACTGTATCCCTTGGACCTTCTTATTGACGATGAAACACAGATATTGCATCGGAATTAAATACAAAATGCACAGTGCAGAATTAAGTACAAGGAGACTGACTATTCTTACTGTCTATGTTTTGAACCATTCCTGTAACACTAGATATAGATTCCGATGGTTCACTTCAGGTTTAATGTATCCCTTGGACCTTCTTATTGACGATGAAACACAGAAATTGCATCGGAATTAAATACAAAAGGCACAGTGCCGACATAAGTAGAAGAAGACTGACTCTTCTTACTGTCTACGTTTTGAATCATCCCTGTGACACTAGTTATAGATTCCGAAGCTTCACTTCAGGTTTACTGTATCCTTTGGACCTTCTTCTTGACGATGAAGCACAGAAATTGCATCGGAATTAAATACAACAATCAAAATGCCGACTTAAGTACAAGAAGACTGACACTGCATACTGTCTATGTTTTGAACCATTCCTGTGACACTAGTTATAGATTCCGACGCTACACTCCATGTTTACTGTATCCCTTGGACCTTAGTATTGACGATGAATCACAGAAATTGCATCGGAATTAAATACAACAATCAAAATGCCGACTTTAGTACAAGAAGACTGACTCTTCTTACTGTCTATGTTTTGAACCATTCCATTGACACTAATTACAGATTCCGATGCTTCACTCCAGGTTTACTGTATCCATTGGACCTTGTTATTGACGATGAAACACAGAAATTGCATCGGAATTAAATAGCAAAGGTACAATGCCGACTTAAGTACAAGAAGACTGACTCTTCTTACTGACTATGTTTTGAACCATTCCTGTGATACAAGTTACAAATTCCGATGCTTCACTTCAGGTTTACTGTATCCCTTGGACCTACTTGTTGACGAGGAAACACAGAAATTGCATCGGAAATAAATACAAAAGGCACAATGCAGAATTAAGTACAAGAAGACTGACTGTTCTTACTGTCTATGTTTTGAACCATTCCTGTGACACTAGTTATAGATTCCGTTGCTTCACTCCAGGTTTTAGTGTATCCCTTGGAACTTCTTCTTGTCGATGAAACACAGAAATTGCATCGGAATTAAATACGAAAAGGCACAATGCCGACTTAAGGACAAGACGACTTACTCTTCTTACTGACTATGTTTTACCCCATTCCTGTGACACTAGCTATAGATTCCGATGCTTCACCTCAGGTTTACTGTATACCTTGGACCTTCCTATTGACGACGAAACACAGAAATTGCATCGGAATTAAATACATAAGGCAAAATGCCGACTTAAGTACAGGAAGACTGACTCTTCTTACTGACTTTGTTTTGAACCATTTCTGTGACACTAGTTATAGATTCCGATGCTTCACTCCAGGTTTTACTGTATCCCTTGGAACCTCTTATTGTCGATGAAACACAGAAATTGCATAGGAATTAAATACAAAAGGCACAATGCCGACTTAAGGACAAGAAGACTGACTCTTCTTACTGACTTTCTTTTGAACCATTTCTGTGACACTAGTTATAGATTCCGATGCTTCGCTTCAGGTTTATTGTATCCCTCTGACATTCTTATTGACGATGAAACACAGAAATTGCATCGGAATTAAATAGAAAATGCACAATGCCGACTTAAGTACAACAAGACTGACTCTTCTTACTGACTATGTTTTGAACCATTCCTGTGACACTAGTTACAAAGTCCGATGCTTCACTCCAGGTTTACTGTATCCCTTGGACCTTCCTATTGACGATGAAACACAGAAATTGCATCGGAATTAAATACAAAAGGCACAATGCCGACTTAAGGACAAGAAGACTGACTCTTCTTACTGACTATGATTTGAACCATTCCTGTGACACTAATTATGGTTTCCGATGCTTCACTTCGGGTTTACTGTATCCCTCTGACCTTCTTAATGACGATGAAACACAAAAATTGCATCGGTATTAAATACAAAAGGCAAAATGCCGACTGAAGTACACGTAGACTGACTCTTCTTACTGTCTATGATTTGAACCATTCCTGTGACACTAGTTACAGATTCCGATGCTTCACTCCAGGTTTACTGTATCCCTTGGACCTTCTTATTGACGATGAAACACAGAAATTGCATCGGAATTAAATACAAAAGGCACAATGCAGAATTAAGTACAAGAAGACTGACTCTTCTTACTGTCTATGTTTTGAACCATTCCTGTGACACTAGTTATAGATTCCGTTGCTTCACTCCAGGTTTTAGTGTATCCCTTGGAACTTCTTATTGTCGATGAAACACAGAAATTGCATCGGAATTAAATACAAAAGGCACAATGCCGACTTAAGGACAAGACGACTGACTCTTCTTACTGACTATGTTTTGAACCATTCCTGTGACACTAGCTATAGATTCCGATGCTTCACCTCATGTTTACTGTATACCTTGGACCTTCTTATTGACGACGAAACACAGAAATTGCATCGGAATTAATTCCAAACGGCACAATGCCGACTTAAGGACAAGAAGACTGACTCTTCTTACTGACTTTGCTTTGAACTATTCCTGTGACACTAGTTGTAGATTCCGATGCTTCACTTCAGGTTTATTGTATACCTCTGACCTTCTTATTGACGATGAAACACAGAAATTGCATCGGAATTAAATAGAAAAGGCACAATGTCGACGTAAGTACAAGAAGACTGACTCTTCTTACTGTCTATGTTTTGAACCATTCCTGTGACACTAGTTAAAGATTCCGATGCTTCACTCCAGGTTTACAGTATCCCTTGGACCCTCTTATTGACGATGAAACAAGAAATTGCATCGGAATTAAATACAAAAGGCACAATGCCGACTTAAGGACAAGAAGACTGACTCTTCTTACTGACTTTGTTTTGAACCATTTATGTGACACTAGTTTAGATTCCGATGCTTCGCTTCAGGTTCATTGTATCCCTCGGACAATCTTATTGACGATGAAACACAGAAATTGCATCGGAATTAAATAGAAAAGGCACAATGCCGACTTAAGTACAACAAGACTGACTCTTCTTACTGACTATGTTTTGAACCGTTCCTGTGACACTAGTTATCGATTCCGATGCTTCACTTCAGGATTACTGTTTCCCTCTGACCTTCTTATTGACTATGAAACACAGAAATTGCATCGGAATTAAATAGAAAAAGGCACAATGCCGACTCAAGTACAAGAAGACTGACTCTTCTTACTGTCTATGTTTTGAACCATCCCTGTGACACTAGTTATAGATTCCGATGCTTCACTCCAAGTCTACTGTATCCCTTGGTCCTTCTTATTGACGATGAAACACAGAAATTGCATCGGAATTAAATACAAAAGGCACAACGCCGACTTAAGTACAAGAAGAATGACTCTTCCTACTGACTATGCTTTGAATCATTCCTGTGACACCCGTTATAGATTCCGACGTTTCACATGATGTTTACTGTATCCCTTGGAACTTCTTATTGACGATGAAACACAGAAATTGCATCGGAATTAAATACTAAAGGCACAATGCCGAATTAAGTACTAGAAGACTGACTCTTCTTACTGTCTATGATTTGAACCATTATTGTGACACTAGTTACAGATTCCAATGCTTCACTCCAGGTTTACTGTATCCCTTGGACCTTCGTATTGACGATGAAACACAGAAATTGCATCGGAATTATATACAAAAGGCACAATGCCGACTTAAGTACAAGAAGACTGACTCTTCTTACTGACTCTGTTTTGAACCATTCCTGTGACACTAGCTATAGATTCCGATGCTTCACTTCAGGTTTACTGTATCCCTCTGACCTTCTTATTGACGATGAAACACAGAAATTGCATCGGAATTAAATACAAAAGGCACAATGCCGACTTAAGTACAAGAAGACTGACTCTTCTTACTGTCTATGTTTTGAACCATACCATTGACACTATTTATAGATTCCGATGCTTCACTCTAGGTGTACTGTATCCCTTGGACCTTTTTATTGACGATGAAACACAGAAATTGCATCGGAATTAAATAGAAAAGGCACTATGCCGACTTAAGTACAAGAAGACTGCCTCTTCTTACTGACTATGTTTTGAACGATTCCTGTGACACTAGTTATAGATCCCGATGCTTCACTTCAGGTTAACTGTATCCCTTGGACCTTCTTATTGACGATGAAACACAGAAATTGCATCGGAATTAAATACAAAAGCACAATGCCGACTTAAGGACAAGAGGACTGACTCCTCTTGCTGACTTAGTTTTGAACCATTCCTGTGACACTAGTTATAGATTCCGATGCGTCACTCCAGGTTTACTGTATCCCTTGGACCTTCTTATTAAACGGTGAAACACAGAAATTGGATCGGAATTAATTACAAAATGCACAATGCCGACTTTAGTACAAGAAGACTAACTCTTCCAACTGTGTTGTGAACCATTCCTGTGACACTAGCTATAGATTCCGAAGCTTCACCTCAGGTTTACTGTATCCCTTGGACCTTCTTATTGACGATGAAACACAGAAATTGCATCGGAATTAAATAGAATAGGCACAATGTCGACGTAAGTACAAGAAGACTGACTCTTCTTACTGTCTATGTTTTGAAATATTCCTGTGACACTAGTTATAAATTCCGATGCTTCACTCCAGGTTTACTGTATCCCTTGGACCTTCTTATTGACGATGAAACACAGAAATTGCATCGGAATTAAATAGAAAAGGCACAATGCAGACGTAAGTACAAGAAGACTGACTCTTCTTAATGACTATGTTTTGAACCATTCCTGTGACACTAGTTATGGATTCCGATGCTTCACTTCAGGTTTACTGTATCCCTCTGACCTTCTTATTGATGATGAAACACAGAAATTGCATCGAAATTAAATACAAAAGGCACAATGCCGAATTAAGTTCAAGAAGACTGACTCATCTTACTGTCTATTTTTGAACCAGTCCTGTGACACTAGTGAAAGACTCCGATGCTTAACTCCAGGTTTACTGTATCCCTTGGACCTTGTTATTGGCGATGAAACACAGAAATTGCATCGGAATTAAATACTAAAGGCACAATGCCGACTTAAGTAAAAGAAGTCTGACTCTTCTTACTGTCTATGATTTGAACCATTCCTGTGGCACAAGTTATAGATTCCGATGCTTCACTCCAGGTTTACTGTATCGGTTGGACCTTCATATTGACGATGAAACACAGAAATTGCATCAGAAATAAATAGAAAATGCACAATGATGACTTAAGTACAATAAGACTGACTATTCTTACTGACTATTTTTTGAACCATTCCTCTGACACTAGTTATAGATTCCGATGCTTCACTCCAGGTTTACTATATACCTTGGACATTCTTATTGACGATGAAACAAAAGGCACAATGCCGACTTAAGGACAAGAGGACTGTCTCCTCTTACTGACTTAGTTTTGAACCATTATTGTGACACTAGTTATAGATTCCGATGCGTCACTCCAGGTTTACTGTACCCCTTGGACCGTCTTATTAAACGATGAAACACAGAAATTGCATCGGAATTAATTACAAAAGGCACAATGCCGACTTAAGTACAAGAAGACTGACTCTTCTAACTGACTATGTTTTGAACCATTCCTGTGACACTAGCTATAGATTCCGAAGCTTCACTTCAGGTTTACTGTATCTATGGACCTTCTTATTGACGATGAAACACAGAAATTGCATCGGAATCAAATACAAAAGGCACAATGCCGACTTAAGGACAAGAAGACTGACTCTTCTTACTGACTTTGTTATGAACCATTCCAATGACACTAGTTATAGATTCCGATGCTTCACTCCAGGTTTACTGTATCCCTTGGACCTTCTTATTGACGATGAAAGACAGAAATTGCATCGGAATTAAATAGAAAATGCACAATGCCGACTTAAGTACAAGAAGACTGACTCTTCTTACTGACCATGTTTTGAACCATCCCAGTGACACTAGTTATGGATTCCGATGCTTAACTCCAGGTCTACTGTATCCCTTGGTCCTTCGTATTGACGATGAAACACAGAAATTGCATCGGAATTAAATACAAAAGGCACAATGAAGACTTAAGTACAAGAAGACTGACTCTCCTTACTGACTATGTTTTGAACGATTCCTGTGACACTAGTTATAAATTCCGATGCTTCACTTCAGGTTTACTGTATCCCTTGGACCTTCTTATTGACGATGAAACACAGAAAATGCATCGGAATTAAATACAAAAGGCACAATGCCGACTTAAGTACAAGAAGACCGACTCTTCCTACTGACTATGCTTTGAATCATTCCTGTGACACCCGTTATAGATTCCGACGCTTCACATGATGTTTACTGTATCCCTTGGAACTTCTTATTGACGATGAAACACAGAAATTGCATCGGAATTAAATACTAAACTCACAATGCCGAATTAAGTACTAGAAGACTGACTCTTCTTACTGTCTATGTTTTGAACCATTATTGTGACACTAGTTACAGATTCCAATGCTTCACTCCAGGTTTACTGTATCCCTTGGACCTACGTATTGACGATGAAACACAGAAATTGCATCGGAATTATATACAAAAGGCACAATGCCGACTTAAGGACAAGAAGACTGACTCTTCTTACTGACTCTGTTTTGAACCATTCCTGTGACACTAGCTATAGATTCCGATGCTTCACTTCAGGTTTACTGTATCCCTCTGACCTTCTTATTGACGATGAAACACAGAAATTGCATCGGAATTAAATACAAGAGGCACAATGCCGACTTAAGTACAAGAAGACTGACTCTTCTTACTGTCTATGTTTTGAACCATACCATTGACACTATTTATAGATTCCGATGCTTCACTCTAGGTGTACTGTATCCCTTGGACCTTCTTATTGACGATGAAACACAGAAATTGCATCGGAATTAAATAGAAAAGGCACTATGCCGACTTAAGTACAAGAAGACTGCCTCTTCTTACTGACTATGTTTTGAACGATTCCTGTGACACTAGTTATAGATCCCGATGCTTCACTTCAGGTTAACTGTATCCCTTGGACCTTCTTATTGACGATGAAACACAGAAATTGCATCGGAATTAAATACAAAAGGCACAATGCCGACTTAAGGACAAGAGGACTGACTCCTCTTACTGACTTAGTTTTGAACCATTCCTGTGACACTAGTTATAGATTCCGATGCGTCACTCCAGGTTTACTGTATCCCTTGGACCTTCTTATTAAACGGTGAAACACAGAAATTGGATCGGAATTAATTACAAAAGGCACAATGCCGACTTTAGTACAAGAAGACTAACTCTTCTAACTATGTTTTGAACCATTCCTGTGACACTAGCTATAGATTCCGAAGCTTCACTTCAGGTTTACTGTATCCCTAGGACCATCTTATTGACGATGAAACACAGAAATTGCATCGGAATTAAATACAAAAGGCACAATGCCGACTTAAGGACTAGAAGACTGACTCTTCTTACTGACTTTGTTTTGAACCATTCCTCTGACACTAGTTATACATTCCGATGCTTCACTTCAGGTTTATTGTATCCCTCTGACCTTCGTATTGACGATGAAACACAGAAATTGCATCGGAATTAAATAGAATAGGCACAATGTCGACGTAAGTACAAGAAGACTGACTCTTCTTACTGTCTATGTTTTGAAATATTCCTGTGACACTAGTTATAAATTCCGATGCTTCACTCAAGGTTTACTATATCCCTTGGACCTTCTTATTGACGATGAAACACAGAAATTGCATCGGAATTAAATAGAAAAGGCACAATGCCGACGTAAGTACAAGAAGACTGACTCTTCTTAATGACTATGTTTTGAACCATTCCAATGACACTAGTTATAGATTCCGATGCTTCACTCCAGGTTTACTGTATCCCTTGGACCTTCTTATTGACGATGAAACACAGAAATTGCATCGGAATTAAATAGAAAATGCACAATGCCGACTTAAGTACAAGAAGACTGACTCTTCTTACAGACTATGTTTTGAACCATCCCTGTGACACTAGTTATAGATTCCGATGCTTCACTTCATGTTTACTGTATCCCTCTGACCTTCTTATTGACGATGAAACACAGAAATTGCATCGGAATTAAATACAAAAGGCACAATGCCGACTTAAGTACAAGAAGACTGACTCTTCTTACTGTTTATGTTTTGAACCATACCATTGACACTATTTATAGATTCCGATGCTTCACTCCAGGTGTACTGTATCTCTTGGACCTTCTTATTGACGATGAAACACAGAAATTGCATCGGAATTAAATACAAAAGGCACAATGCCGACTTAAGGACAAGAGGACTGACTCCTCTTACTGACTTAGTTTTGAACCATTCCTGTGACACTAGTTATAGATTCCGATGCGTCACTCCAGGTTTACTGTATCCTTGGACCTTCTTATTAAACGATGAAACACAGAAATTGGATCGGAATAAATTACAAAAGGCACAATGCCGACTTAAGTACAAGAAGACTAACTCTTCTAACTATGTTTGAACCATTCCTGTGACACTAGCTATGGATTCCGAAGCTTCACTTCAGGTTTACTGTATCCCTTGGACCTTCTTATTGACGATGAAACACAGAAATTGCATCGGAATTAAATACAAAATGCACAAAGCAGAATTAAGTACAAGAAGACTGACTCTTCTTACTGTCTATGTTTTGAACCATTACTGTGACACTAGTTACAGATTCCGATGCTTCACTCCACGTTTACTGTATCCCTTGGACCTTCTTATTGACGATGAAACACAGAAATTGCATCGGAATTATATACAAAAGGCACAATGCCGACTTAAGGACAAGATGACTGACTCTTCTTACTGACTTTGTTCTGAACCATTCCTGTGACACTAGTTATACATTCCGATGCTTCACTTCAGGTTTATTGTATCCCTCTGACCTTCTTATTGACGATGAAACACAGAAATTGCATCGGAATTAAATAGAATAGGCACAATGTCGACGTAAGTACAAGAAGACTGACTCTTCTTACTGTCTATGTTATGAAATATTCCTGTGACACTAGTTATAAATTCCGATGCTACACTCCAGGTTTACTATATCCCTTGGACCTTCTTATTGACGATGAAACACAGAAATTGCATCGGAATTAAATAGAAAAGGCACAATGCCGACGTAAGTACAAGAAGACTGACTCTTCTTAATGACTATGTTTTGAACCATTCCAATGACACTACTTATAGATTCCGATGCTTCACTCCAGGTTTACTGTATCCCTTGGACCTTCTTATTGACGATGAAACACAGAAATTGCATCGGAATTAGTACAAAAGTCACAATGCCGACTTAAATACAAGAAGACTGACTCTTCTTACTGACTATGTTTGAACCATTCCCGTGACTCTAGTTATAGATCCCGATGCTTCACTTCAGGTTTACTGTATCCCTCTGACCTTCTTATTGACGACGAAATACAGAAATTGCATCGGAATTAAATAAAAAAGGCACAATGCCGACTTAAGTACAAGAAGAGTGACTCTTCTTACAGACTATGTTTTGAACCATCCCTGTGACACTAGTTATTGATTCCGATGCTTCACTCCAGGTTTACTGTATCCCTTGGTCGTTCTTATTGACGATGAAACACAGAAATTGCATCGGAATTAAATACAAAAGGCACAATGCCGACTTAAGTACAAGAAGACTGACACTCCTTACTGACTATGTTTTGAACCATTCCTGTGACACTAGTTATAAACTCCGATGCTTTACTTCAGGTCTACTGTATCGCTTGGACCTTCTTATTGACGTTGAAACACAGAAATTGCATCGGAATTAAATACAAAATGCACAAAGCAGAATTAAGTACAAGAAGACTGACTCTTCTTACTGTCTATGTTTTGAACCATTCCTGTGACACTAGTTAAAGATTCCGATGCTTCACTCCAGGTTTACAGTATCCCTTGGACCTTATTAATGACGATGAAACACAGAAATTGCATCGGAATTAAATTTAAAAGGCGCAATGCCGACTTAAGTACAAGAAGACTGACTCTTCTTACTGACTATGTTTAGAACCATTCCTGTGACACTAGTTATAGATTCCGATGCTTCACTTCAGGATTACTGTATCACTCTGACCTTCTTATTGACTTTGAAACACAGAAATTGCATCGGAACTAAATAGAAAAGGCACAATGCCGACTTAAGTACAAGAAGTCTGACTCTTCTTACTGTCTATGCTTTGAACCATCCCTGTGACACTAGTTATAGTTTCCGATGTTTCACTCCAGGTTTACTGTACCCCTTGGTCCTTCTTATTGACGATGAAACACAGAAAATACATCGGAATTAAATACAAAAGCCACAATGCCGACTTAAGTACAAGAAGACTGACACACCTTCCTGGCTATGTTTTGAACCATTCCTGAGACACTAGTTATAAATTCCGATGCTTCACTTTAGGTTTACTGTATCGCATGGTCCTTCTTATTGACGATGAAACACATAAATTGCATCGGAATTAAATACAAAATGCACAAAGTAGAATTAAGTACAAGAAGACTGACTCTTCTTACTGTCTATGTTTTGAAACATTCCTGTGACACTAGTTATAGATTCCGATGCTTCACTCCAGGTTTACTGTATCCCTTGGACCCTCTTATTGACAATGAAACAAGAAATTGCATCGGAATTAAATACAAAAGGCACAATGCCGACTTAAGGACAAGAAGACTGACTCTTCTTACTGACTTTGTTTTGAACCATTTATGTGACACTAGTTTAGATTCCGATGCTTCGCTGCAGGTTCATTGTATCCCTCGGACAATCTTAATGACGATGAAACACAGAAATTGCATCGGAATTAAATAGAAAAGGCACAATGCCGACTTAAGTACAACAAGACTGACTCTTCTTACTGACTATGTTTTGAACCGTTCCTGTGACACTAGTTATCGATTCCGATGCTTCACTTCAGGATTACTGTATCCCTCTGACCTTATTGACTATGAAACACAGAAATTGCATCGGAATTAAATAGAAAAGGCACAATGCCGACTTAAGTACAAGAAGACTGACTCTTCTTACTGTCTATGTTTTGAACCATCCCTGTGACACTAGTTATAGATACCGATGCTTCACTCCAAGTCTACTGTATCCCTTGGTCCTTCTTATTGACGATGAAACACAGAAATTGCATCGGAATTAAATACAAAAGGCACAACGCCGACTTAAGTACAAGAAGAATGACTCTTCCTACTGACTATGCTTTGAATCATTCCTGTGACACCCGTTATAGATTCCGACGCTTCACATGATGTTTACTGTATCCCTTGGAACTTCTTATTGACGATGAAACACAGAAATTGCATCGGAATTAAATACTAAAGGCACAATGCCGAATTAAGTACTAGAAGACTGACTCTTCTTACTGTCTATGTTTTGAACCATTATTGTGACACTAGTTACACATTCCAATGCTTCACTCCAGGTTTACTGTATCCCTTGGACCTTCGTATTGACGATGAAACACAGAAATTGCATCGGAATTAAATACAAAAGGCACAATGCCGACTTAAGGACAAGAAGACTGACTCTTCTTAATGACTCTGTTTTGAACCATTCCTGTGACACTAGCTATAGATTCCGATGCTTCACTTCAGGTTTACTGTATCCCTCTGACCTTCTTATTGACGATGAAACACAGAAATTGCATCGGAATTAAATACAAAAGGCACAATGCCGACTTAAGTACAAGAAGACTGACTCTTCTTACTGTCTATGTTTTGAACCATACCATTGACACTATTTATAGATTCCGATGCTTCACTCTAGGTGTACTGTACCCCTTGGACCTTCTTAATGACGATGAAACACAGAAATTGCATCGGAATTAAATAGAAAAGGCACTATGCCGACTTAAGTACAAGAAGACTGCCTCTTCTTACTGACTATGTTTTGAACGATTCCTGTGACACTAGTTATAGATCCCGATGCTTCACTTCAGGTTAACTGTATCCCTTGGACCTTCTTATTGACGATGAAACACAGAAATTGCATCGGAATTAAATACAAAAGCACAATGCCGACTTAAGGACAAGAGGACTGACTCCTCTTACTGACTTAGTTTTGAACCATTCCTGTGACACTAGTTATAGATTCCGATGCGTCACTCCAGGTTTACTGTATCCCTTGGACCTTCTTATTAAACGGTGAAACACAGAAATTGGATCGGAATTAATTACAAAAGGCACAATGCCGACTTTAGTACAAGAAGACTAACTCTTCTAACTGTGTTTTGAACCATTCCTGTGACACTAGCTATAGATTCCGAAGCTTCACCTCAGGTTTACTGTATCCCTTGGACCTTCTTATTGACGATGAAACACAGAAATTGCATCGGAATTAAATAGAATAGGCACAATGTCGACGTAAGTACAAGAAGACTGACTCTTCTTACTGTCTATGTTTTGAAATATTCCTGTGACACTAGTTATAAATTCCGATGCTTCACTCCAGGTTTACTGTATCCCTTGGACCTTCTTATTGACGATGAAACACAGAAATTGCATCGGAATTAAATAGAAAAGGCACAATGCCGACGTAAGTACAAGAAGACTGACTCTTCTTAATGACTATGTTTTGAACCATTCCTGTGACACTAGTTATGGATTCCGAAGCTTCACTTCAGGTTTACTGTATCCCTCTGACCTTCTTATTGATGATGAAACACAGAAATTGCATCGGAATTAAATACAAAAGGCACAATGCCGAATTAAGTTCAAGAAGACTGACTCATCTTACTGTCAATTTTTGAACCAGTCCTGTGACACTAGTGAAAGACTCCGATGCTTAACTCCAGGTTTACTGTATCCCTTGGACCTTGTTATTGGCGATGAAACACAGAAATTGCATCGGAATTAAATACTAAAGGCACAATGCCGACTTAAGTAAAAGAAGTCTGACTCTTCTTACTGTCTATGATTTGAACCATTCCTGTGGCACTAGTTATAGATTCCGATGCTTCACTCCAGGTTTACTGTATCGGTTGGACCTTCTTATTGACGATGAAACACAGAAATTGCATCAGAAATAAATAGAAAATGCACAATGATGACTTAAGTACAATAAGACTGACTATTCTTACTGACTATGTTTTGAACCATTCCTCTGACACTAGTTATAGATTCCGATGCTTCACTCCAGGTTTACTATATACCTTGGACATTCTTATTGACGATGAAACAAAAGGCACAATGCCGACTTAAGGACAAGAGGACTGTCTCCTCTTACTGACTTAGTTTTGAACCATTATTGTGACACTAGTTATAGATTCCGATGCGTCACTCCAGGTTTACTGTACCCCTTGGACCGTCTTATTAAACGATGAAACACAGAAATTGCATCGGAATTAATTACAAAAGGCACAATGCCGACTTAAGTACAAGAAGACTGACTCTTCTAACTGACTATGTTTTGAACCATTCCTGTGACACTAGCTATAGATTCCGAAGCTTCACTTCAGGTTTACTGTATCCCATGGACCTTCTTATTGACGATGAAACACAGAAATTGCATCGGAATTAAATACAAAAGGCACAATGCCGACTTAAGGACAAGAAGACTGACTCTTCTAACTGACTTTGTTTTGAACCATTCCAATGACACTAGTTATAGATTCCAATGCTTCACTCCAGGTTTACTGTATCCCTTGGACCTTCTTATTGACGATGAAAGACAGAAATTGCATCGGAATTAAATAGAAAATGCACAATGCCGACTTAAGTACAAGAAGACTGACTCTTCTTACTGACCATGTTTTGAACCATCCCAGTGACACTAGTTATAGATTCCGATGCTTCACTCCAGGTCTACTGTATCCCTTGGTCCTTCGTATTGACGATGAAACACAGAAATTGCATCGGAATTAAATACAAAAGGCACAATGCCGACTTAAGTACAAGAAGACTGACTCTCCTTACTGACTATGTTTTGAACGATTCCTGTGACACTAGTTATAAATTCCGATGCTTCACTTCAGGTTTACTGTATCCCTTGGACCTTCTTATTGACGATGAAACACAGAAAATGCATCGGAATTAAATACAAAAGGCACAATGCCGACTTAAGTACAAGAAGACCGACTCTTCCTACTGACTATGCTTTGAATCATTCCTGTGACACCCGTTATAGATTCCGACGCTTCACATGATGTTTACTGTATCCCTTGGAACTTCTTATTGACGATGAAACACAGAAATTGCATCGGAATTAAATACTAAAGGCACAATGCCGAATTAAGTACTAGAAGACTGACTCTTCTTACTGTCTATGTTTTGAACCATTATTGTGACACTAGTTACAGATTCCAATGCTTCACTCCAGGTTTACTGTATCCCTTGGACCTTCGTATTGACGATGAAACACAGAAATTGCATCGGAATTATATACAAAAGGCACAATGCCGACTTAAGTACAAGAAGACTGACTCTTCTTACTGTCTATGTTTTGAACCATACCATTGACACTATTTATAGATTCCGATGCTTCACTCTAGGTGTACTGTATCCCTTGGACCTTCTTATTGACGATGAAACACAGAAATTGCATCGGAATTAAATAGAAAAGGCACTATGCCGACTTAAGTACAAGAAGACTGCCTCTTCTTACTGACTATGTTTTGAACGATTCCTGTGACACTAGTTATAGATCCCGATGCTTCACTTCAGGTTAACTGTATCCCTTGGACCTTCTTATTGACGATGAAACACAGAAATTGCATCGGAATTAAATACAAAAGGCACAATGCCGACTTAAGGACAAGAGGACTGACTCCTCTTACTGACTTAGTTTTGAACCATTCCTGTGACACTAGTTATAGATTCCGATGCGTCACTGCAGGTTTACTGTATCCCTTGGACCTTCTTATTAAACGGTGAAACACAGAAATTGGATCGGAATTAATTACAAAAGGCACAATGCTGACTTTAGTACAAGAAGACTAACTCTTCTAACTATGTTTTGAACCATTCCTGTGACACTAGCTATAGATTCCGAAGCTTCACTTCAGGTTTACTGTATCCCTTGGACCTTCTTATTGACGATGAAACACAGAAATTGCATCGGAATTAAATACAAAAGGCACAATGCCGACTTAAGGACTAGAAGACAGACTCTTCTTACTGACTTTGTTTTGAACCATTCCTCTGACACTAGTTATACATTCCGATGCTTCACTTCAGGTTTATTGTATCCCTCTGACCTTCGTGTTGACGATGAAACACAGAAATTGCATCGGAATTAAATAGAATAGGCACAATGTCGACGTAAGTACAAGAAGACTGACTCTTCTTACTGTCTATGTTTTGAAATATTCCTGTGACACTAGTTATAAATTCCGATGCTTCACTCAAGGTTTACTATATCCCTTGGACCTTCTTATTGACGATGAAACACAGAAATTGCATCGGAATTAAATAGAAAAGGCACAATGCCGACGTAAGTACAAGAAGACTGACTCTTCTTAATGACTATGTTTTGAACCATTCCAATGACACTAGTTATAGATTCCGATGCTTCACTCCAGGTTTACTGTATCCCTTGGACCTTCTTATTGACGATGAAACACAGAAATTGCATCGGAATTAAATAGAAAATGAACAATGCCGACTTAAGTACAAGAAGACTGACTCTTCTTACAGACTATGTTTTGAACCATCCCTGTGACACTAGTTATAGATTCCGATGCTTCACTTCATGTTTACTGTATCCCTCTGACCTTCGTATTGACGATGAAACACAGAAATTGCATCGGAATTAAATACAAAAGGCACAATGCCGACTTAAGTACAAGAAGACTGACTCTTCTTACTGTTTATGTTTTGAACCATACCATTGACACTATTTATAGATTCCGATGCTTCACTCCAGGTGTACTGTATCTCTTGGACCTTCTTATTGACGATGAAACACAGAAATTGCATCGGAATTAAATAGAAAAAGCACTATGCCGACTTAAGTCCAAGAAGACTGACTCTTCTTACTGACTATGTTTTGAACGATTCCTGTGACACTAGTTATAGATCCCGATGCTTCACTTCAGGTTAACTGTATCCCTTGGACCTTCTTATTGACGATTAAACACAGAAATTGCATCGGAATTAAATACAAAAGGCACAATGCCGACTTAAGGACAAGAGGACTGACTCCTCTTACTGACTTAGTTTTGAACCATTCCTGTGACACTAGTTATAGATTCCGATGCGTCACTCCAGGTTTACTGTATCCTTGGACCTTCTTATTAAAAGATGAAACACAGAAATTGGATCGGAATAAATTACAAAAGGCACAATGCCGACTTAAGTACAAGAAGACTAACTCTTCTAACTATGTTTTGAACCATTCCTGTGACACTAGCTATGGGTTCCGAAGCTTCACTTCAGGTTTACTGTATCCCTTGGACCTTCTTATTGACGATGAAACACAGAAATTGCATCGGAATTAAATACAAAATGCACAAAGCAGAATTAAGTACAAGAAGACTGACTCTTCTTACTGTCTATGTTTTGAAACATTCCTGTGACACTAGTTATAGATTCCGATGCTTCACTCCAGGTTTACTGTATCCCTTGGACCTTCTTATTGACGATGAAACACAGAAATTGCATCGGAATTAAATAGAAAAAGCACTATGCCGACTTAAGTCCAAGAAGACTGCCTCTTCTTACTGACTATGTTTTGAACGATTCCTGTGACACTAGTTATAGATCCCGATGCTTCACTTCAGGTTAACTGTATCCCTTGGACCTTCTTATTGACGATTAAACACAGAAATTGCATCGGAATTAAATACAAAAGGCACAATGCCGACTTAAGGACAAGAGGACTGACTCCTCTTACTGACTTAGTTTTGAACCATTCCTGTGACACTAGTTATAGATTCCGATGCGTCACTCCAGGTTTACTGTATCCTTGGACCTTCTTATTAAAAGATGAAACACAGAAATTGGATCGGAATAAATTACAAAAGGCACAATGCCGACTTAAGTACAAGAAGACTAACTCTTCTAACTATGTTTTGAACCATTCCTGTGACACTAGCTATGGGTTCCGAAGCTTCACTTCAGGTTTACTGTATCCCTTGGACCTTCTTATTGACGATGAAACACAGAAATTGCATCGGAATTAAATACAAAAGGCACAATGGCGAATTAAGTACAACAAGACTGACTCTTCTTACTGACTATGTTTTGAACCATTCCTGTGACACTAGTTATCGATTCCGATGCTTCACTTCAGGTTACTGTATCCCTCTAACATTCTTATTGACGATGAAACACAGAAATTGCATCGGAATTAAATAGAAAAGGCACAATGCCGACATAAGTACAAGAAGACTGACTCTTCTGACGGTCTATGCTTTGAACCATCCATGTGACACTAGTTATAGATTCCGATGCTTCACTCCAGGTCTACTGTATCCCTTGGTCCTTCTTATTGACGATGAAACACAGAAATTCCATCGGAAGTAAATACAAAAGGCACAATGCCGACTTAAGTACAAGAAGACTGACTCTCCTTAATGACTATGTTTTGAACCATTCCTGTGACACTAGTTATAAATTCCGATGCTTCACTTCAGGTTTACTGTATCCCTTGGACCTTCTTATTGACGATGAAACACAGAAAATTCATCGGAATTAAATACAAAAGGCACAATGCCGACTTAAGTACAAGAAGACCGACTCTTCCTACTGACTATGTTTGAACCATTCCTGTGACACCCGTTGTAGATTCCGACGCTTCACTTGATGTTTACTGTATCCATTGGAACTTCTTATTGTCGATGAAACACAGAAATTGCATCGGAATTAAATACTAAAGGCACAATGCCGAATTAAGTACAAGAAGACTGACTCTTCTTACTGTCTATGTTTTGAACCATTACTGTGACACTAGTTACAGATTCCGATGCTTCACTCCACGTTTACTGTATCCCTTGGACCTTCTTATTGACGATGAAACACAGAAATTGCATCGGAATTATATACAAAAGGCACAATGCCGACTTAAGGACAAGATGACTGACTCTTCTTACTGACTTTGTTCTGAACCATTCCTGTGACACTAGTTATACATTCCGATGCTTCACTTCAGGTTTATTGTATCCCTCTGACCTTCTTATTGACGATGAAACACAGAAATTGCATCGGAATTAAATAGAATAGGCACAATGTCGACGTAAGTACAAGAAGACTGACTCTTCTTACTGTCTATGTTTTGAAATATTCCTGTGACAGTAGTTATAAATTCCGATGCTACACTCCAGGTTTACTATATCCCTTGGACCTTCTTATTGACGATGAAACACAGAAATTGCATCGGAATTAAATAGAAAAGGCACAATGCCGACGTAAGTACAAGAAGACTGACTCTTCTTAATGACTATGTTTTGAACCATTCCAATGACACTACTTATAGATTCCGATGCTTCACTCCAGGTTTACTGTATCCCTTGGACCTTCTTATTGACGATGAAACACAGAAATTGCATCGGAATTAGTACAAAAGTCACAATGCCGACTTAAATACAAGAAGACTGACTCTTCTTACTGACGATGTTTGAACCATTCCCGTGACTCTAGTTATAGATCCCGATGCTTCACTTCAGGTTTACTGTATCCCTCTGACCTTCTTATTGACGACGAAACACAGAAATTGCATCGGAATTATATACAAAAGGCACAATGCCGACTTAAGGACAAGAAGACTGACTCTTCTTACTGACTATGTTTTGAACCATTCCTGTGACACTAGCTATAGATTCCGATGCTTCACTTCAGGTTTACTGTATCCCTCTGACCTTCTTATTGACGATGAAACACAGAAATTGCATCGGAATTAAATACAAGAGGCACAATGCCGACTTAAGTACAAGAAGACTGACTCTTCTTACTGTCTATGTTTTGAACCATACCATTGACACTATTTATAGATTCCGATGCTTCACTCTAGGTGTACTGTATCCCTTGGACCTTCTTATTGACGATGAAACACAGAAATTGCATCGGAATTAAATAGAAAAGGCACTATGCCGACTTAAGTACAAGAAGACTGCCTCTTCTTACTGACTATGTTTTGAACGATTCCTGTGACACTAGTTATAGATCCCGATGCTTCACTTCAGGTTAACTGTATCCCTTGGACCTTCTTATTGACGATGAAACACAGAAATTGCATCGGAATTAAATACAAAAGGCACAATGCCGACTTAAGGACAAGAGGACTGACTCCTCTTACTGACTTAGTTTTGAACCATTCCTGTGACACTAGTTATAGATTCCGATGCGTCACTCCAGGTTTACTGTATCCCTTGGACCTTCTTATTAAACGGTGAAACACAGAAATTGGATCGGAATTAATTACAAAAGGCACAATGCCGACTTTAGTACAAGAAGACTAACTCTTCTAACTATGTTTTGAACCATTCCTGTGACACTAGCTATAGATTCCGAAGCTTCACTTCAGGTTTACTGTATCCCTAGGACCATCTTATTGACGATGAAACACAGAAATTGCATCGGAATTAAATACAAAAGGCACAATGCCGACTTAAGGACTAGAAGACTGACTCTTCTTACTGACTTTGTTTTGAACCATTCCTCTGACACTAGTTATACATTCCGATGCTTCACTTCAGGTTTATTGTATCCCTCTGACCTTCGTATTGACGATGAAACACAGAAATTGCATCGGAATTAAATAGAATAGGCACAATGTCGACGTAAGTACAAGAAGACTGACTCTTCTTACTGTCTATGTTTTGAAATATTCCTGTGACACTAGTTATAAATTCCGATGCTTCACTCAAGGTTTACTATATCCCTTGGACCTTCTTATTGACGATGAAACACAGAAATTGCATCGGAATTAAATAGAAAAGCCACAATGCCGACGTAAGTACAAGAAGACTGACTCTTCTTAATGACTATGTTTTGAACCATTCCAATGACACTAGTTATAGATTCCGATGCTTCACTCCAGGTTTACTGTATCCCTTGGACCTTCTTATTGACGATGAAACACAGAAATTGCATCGGAATTAAATAGAAAATGCACAATGCCGACTTAAGTACAAGAAGACTGACTCTTCTTACAGACTATGTTTTGAACCATCCCTGTGACACTAGTTATAGATTCCGATGCTTCACTTCATGTTTACTGTATCCCTCTGACCTTCTTATTGACGATGAAACACAGAAATTGCATCGGAATTAAATACAAAAGGCACAATGCCGACTTAAGTACAAGAAGACTGACTCTTCTTACTGTTTATGTTTTGAACCATACCATTGACACTATTTATAGATTCCGATGCTTCACTCCAGGTGTACTGTATCTCTTGGACCTTCTTATTGACGATGAAACACAGAAATTGCATCGGAATTAAATACAAAAGGCACAATGCCGACTTAAGGACAAGAGGACTGAGTCCTCTTACTGACTTAGTTTTGAACCATTCCTGTGACACTAGTTATAGATTCCGATGCGCCACTCCAGGTTTACTGTATCCTTGGACCTTCTTATTAAACGATGAAACACAGAAATTGGATCGGAATAAATTACAAAAGGCACAATGCCGACTTAAGTACAAGAAGACTAACTCTTCTAACTATGTTTGAACCATTCCTGTGACACTAGCTATGGATTCCGAAGCTTCACTTCAGGTTTACTGTATCCCTTGGACCTTCTTATTGACGATGAAACACAGAAATTGCATCGGAATTAAATACAAAATGCACAAAGCAGAATTAAGTACAAGAAGACTGACTCTTCTTACTGTCTATGTTTTGAACCATTACTGTGACACTAGTTACAGATTCCGATGCTTCACTCCACGTTTACTGTATCCCTTGGACCTTCTTATTGACGATGAAACACAGAAATTGCATCGGAATTATATACAAAAGGCACAATGCCGACTTAAGGACAAGATGACTGACTCTTCTTACTGACTTTGTTCTGAACCATTCCTGTGACACTAGTTATACATTCCGATGCTTCACTTCAGGTTTATTGTATCCCTCTGACCTTCTTATTGACGATGAAACACAGAAATTGCATCGGAATTAAATAGAATAGGCACAATGTCGACGTAAGTACAAGAAGACTGACTCTTCTTACTGTCTATGTTATGAAATATTCCTGTGACACTAGTTATAAATTCCGATGCTACACTCCAGGTTTACTATATCCCTTGGACCTTCTTATTGACGATGAAACACAGAAATTGCATCGGAATTAAATAGAAAAGGCACAATGCCGACGTAAGTACAAGAAGACTGACTCTTCTTAATGACTATGTTTTGAACCATTCCAATGACACTACTTATAGATTCCGATGCTTCACTCCAGGTTTACTGTATCCCTTGGACCTTCTTATTGACGATGAAACACAGAAATTGCATCGGAATTAGTACAAAAGTCACAATGCCGACTTAAATACAAGAAGACTGACTCTTCTTACTGACTATGTTTGAACCATTCCCGTGACTCTAGTTATAGATCCCGATGCTTCACTTCAGGTTTACTGTATCCCTCTGACCTTCTTATTGACGACGAAATACAGAAATTGCATCGGAATTAAATAAAAAAGGCACAATGCCGACTTAAGTACAAGAAGAGTGACTCTTCTTACAGACTATGTTTTGAACCATCCCTGTGACACTAGTTATTGATTCCGATGCTTCACTCCAGGTTTACTGTATCCCTTGGTCGTTCTTATTGACGATGAAACACAGAAATTGCATCGGAATTAAATACAAAAGGCACAATGCCGACTTAAGTACAAGAAGACTGACACTCCTTACTGACTATGTTTTGAACCATTCCTGTGACACTAGTTATAAACTCCGATGCTTTACTTCAGGTCTACTGTATCGCTTGGACCTTCTTATTGACGTTGAAACACAGAAATTGCATCGGAATTAAATACAAAATGCACAAAGCAGAATTAAGTACAAGAAGACTGACTCTTCTTACTGTCTATGTTTTGAACCATTCCTGTGACACTAGTTAAAGATTCCGATGCTTCACTCCAGGTTTACAGTATCCCTTGGACCTTATTAATGACGATGAAACACAGAAATTGCATCGGAATTAAATTTAAAAGGCGCAATGCCGACTTAAGTACAAGAAGACTGACTCTTCTTACTGACTATGTTTAGAACCATTCCTGTGACACTAGTTATAGATTCCGATGCTTCACTTCAGGATTACTGTATCACTCTGACCTTCTTATTGACTTTGAAACACAGAAATTGCATCGGAACTAAATAGAAAAGGCACAATGCCGACTTAAGTACAAGAAGTCTGACTCTTCTTACTGTCTATGCTTTGAACCATCCCTGTGACACTAGTTATAGTTTCCGATGTTTCACTCCAGGTTTACTGTACCCCTTGGTCCTTCTTATTGACGATGAAACACAGAAAATACATCGGAATTAAATACAAAAGCCACAATGCCGACTTAAGTACAAGAAGACTGACACACCTTCCTGGCTATGTTTTGAACCATTCCTGAGACACTAGTTATAAATTCCGATGCTTCACTTTAGGTTTACTGTATCGCATGGTCCTTCTTATTGACGATGAAACACATAAATTGCATCGGAATTAAATACAAAATGCACAAAGTAGAATTAAGTACAAGAAGACTGACTCTTCTTACTGTCTATGTTTTGAAACATTCCTGTGACACTAGTTATAGATTCCGATGCTTCACTCCAGGTTTACTGTATCCCTTGGACCCTCTTATTGACGATGAAACAAGAAATTGCATCGGAATTAAATACAAAAGGCACAATGCCGACTTAAGGACAAGAAGACTGACTCTTCTTACTGACTTTGTTTTGAACCATTTATGTGACACTAGTTTAGATTCCGATGCTTCGCTGCAGGTTCATTGTATCCCTCGGACAATCTTAATGACGATGAAACACAGAAATTGCATCGGAATTAAATAGAAAAGGCACAATGCCGACTTAAGTACAACAAGACTGACTCTTCTTACTGACTATGTTTTGAACCGTTCCTGTGACACTAGTTATCGATTCCGATGCTTCACTTCAGGATTACTGTATCCCTCTGACCTTATTGACTATGAAACACAGAAATTGCATCGGAATTAAATAGAAAAGGCACAATGCCGACTTAAGTACAAGAAGACTGACTCTTCTTACTGTCTATGTTTTGAACCATCCCTGTGACACTAGTTATAGATACCGATGCTTCACTCCAAGTCTACTGTATCCCTTGGTCCTTCTTATTGACGATGAAACACAGAAATTGCATCGGAATTAAATACAAAAGGCACAACGCCGACTTAAGTACAAGAAGAATGACTCTTCCTACTGACTATGCTTTGAATCATTCCTGTGACACCCGTTATAGATTCCGACGCTTCACATGATGTTTACTGTATCCCTTGGAACTTCTTATTGACGATGAAACACAGAAATTGCATCGGAATTAAATACTAAAGGCACAATGCCGAATTAAGTACTAGAAGACTGACTCTTCTTACTGTCTATGTTTTGAACCATTATTGTGACACTAGTTACACATTCCAATGCTTCACTCCAGGTTTACTGTATCCCTTGGACCTTCGTATTGACGATGAAACACAGAAATTGCATCGGAATTATATACAAAAGGCACAATGCCGACTTAAGGACAAGAAGACTGACTCTTCTTACTGACTCTGTTTTGAACCATTCCTGTGACACTAGCTATAGATTCCGATGCTTCACTTCAGGTTTACTGTATCCCTCTGACCTTCTTATTGACGATGAAACACAGAAATTGCATCGGAATTAAATACAAAAGGCACAATGCCGACTTAAGTACAAGAAGACTGACTCTTCTTACTGTCTATGTTTTGAACCATACCATTGACACTATTTATAGATTCCGATGCTTCACTCTAGGTGTACTGTACCCCTTGGACCTTCTTAATGACGATGAAACACAGAAATTGCATCGGAATTAAATAGAAAAGGCACTATGCCGACTTAAGTACAAGAAGACTGCCTCTTCTTACTGACTATGTTTTGAACGATTCCTGTGACACTAGTTATAGATCCCGATGCTTCACTTCAGGTTAACTGTATCCCTTGGACCTTCTTATTGACGATGAAACACAGAAATTGCATCGGAATTAAATACAAAAGCACAATGCCGACTTAAGGACAAGAGGACTGACTCCTCTTACTGACTTAGTTTTGAACCATTCCTGTGACACTAGTTATAGATTCCGATGCGTCACTCCAGGTTTACTGTATCCCTTGGACCTTCTTATTAAACGGTGAAACACAGAAATTGGATCGGAATTAATTACAAAAGGCACAATGCCGACTTTAGTACAAGAAGACTAACTCTTCTAACTGTGTTTTGAACCATTCCTGTGACACTAGCTATAGATTCCGAAGCTTCACCTCAGGTTTACTGTATCCCTTGGACCTTCTTATTGACGATGAAACACAGAAATTGCATCGGAATTAAATAGAATAGGCACAATGTCGACGTAAGTACAAGAAGACTGACTCTTCTTACTGTCTATGTTTTGAAATATTCCTGTGACACTAGTTATAAATTCCGATGCTTCACTCCAGGTTTACTGTATCCCTTGGACCTTCTTATTGACGATGAAACACAGAAATTGCATCGGAATTAAATAGAAAAGGCACAATGCCGACGTAAGTACAAGAAGACTGACTCTTCTTAATGACTATGTTTTGAACCATTCCTGTGACACTAGTTATGGATTCCGAAGCTTCACTTCAGGTTTACTGTATCCCTCTGACCTTCTTATTGATGATGAAACACAGAAATTGCATCGGAATTAAATACAAAAGGCACAATGCCGAATTAAGTTCAAGAAGACTGACTCATCTTACTGTCAATTTTTGAACCAGTCCTGTGACACTAGTGAAAGACTCCGATGCTTAACTCCAGGTTTACTGTATCCCTTGGACCTTGTTATTGGCGATGAAACACAGAAATTGCATCGGAATTAAATACTAAAGGCACAATGCCGACTTAAGTAAAAGAAGTCTGACTCTTCTTACTGTCTATGATTTGAACCATTCCTGTGGCACTAGTTATAGATTCCGATGCTTCACTCCAGGTTTACTGTATCGGTTGGACCTTCTTATTGACGATGAAACACAGAAATTGCATCAGAAATAAATAGAAAATGCACAATGATGACTTAAGTACAATAAGACTGACTATTCTTACTGACTATGTTTTGAACCATTCCTCTGACACTAGTTATAGATTCCGATGCTTCACTCCAGGTTTACTATATACCTTGGACATTCTTATTGACGATGAAACAAAAGGCACAATGCCGACTTAAGGACAAGAGGACTGTCTCCTCTTACTGACTTAGTTTTGAACCATTATTGTGACACTAGTTATAGATTCCGATGCGTCACTCCAGGTTTACTGTACCCCTTGGACCGTCTTATTAAACGATGAAACACAGAAATTGCATCGGAATTAATTACAAAAGGCACAATGCCGACTTAAGTACAAGAAGACTGACTCTTCTAACTGACTATGTTTTGAACCATTCCTGTGACACTAGCTATAGATTCCGAAGCTTCACTTCAGGTTTACTGTATCCCATGGACCTTCTTATTGACGATGAAACACAGAAATTGCATCGGAATTAAATACAAAAGGCACAATGCCGACTTAAGGACAAGAAGACTGACTCTTCTAACTGACTTTGTTTTGAACCATTCCAATGACACTAGTTATAGATTCCGATGCTTCACTCCAGGTTTACTGTATCCCTTGGACCTTCTTATTGACGATGAAAGACAGAAATTGCATCGGAATTAAATAGAAAATGCACAATGCCGACTTAAGTACAAGAAGACTGACTCTTCTTACTGACCATGTTTTGAACCATCCCAGTGACACTAGTTATAGATTCCGATGCTTCACTCCAGGTCTACTGTATCCCTTGGTCCTTCGTATTGACGATGAAACACAGAAATTGCATCGGAATTAAATACAAAAGGCACAATGCCGACTTAAGTACAAGAAGACTGACTCTCCTTACTGACTATGTTTTGAACGATTCCTGTGACACTAGTTATAAATTCCGATGCTTCACTTCAGGTTTACTGTATCCCTTGGACCTTCTTATTGACGATGAAACACAGAAAATGCATCGGAATTAAATACAAAAGGCACAATGCCGACTTAAGTACAAGAAGACCGACTCTTCCTACTGACTATGCTTTGAATCATTCCTGTGACACCCGTTATAGATTCCGACGCTTCACATGATGTTTACTGTATCCCTTGGAACTTCTTATTGACGATGAAACACAGAAATTGCATCGGAATTAAATACTAAAGGCACAATGCCGAATTAAGTACTAGAAGACTGACTCTTCTTACTGTCTATGTTTTGAACCATTATTGTGACACTAGTTACAGATTCCAATGCTTCACTCCAGGTTTACTGTATCCCTTGGACCTTCGTATTGACGATGAAACACAGAAATTGCATCGGAATTATATACAAAAGGCACAATGCCGACTTAAGTACAAGAAGACTGACTCTTCTTACTGTCTATGTTTTGAACCATACCATTGACACTATTTATAGATTCCGATGCTTCACTCTAGGTGTACTGTATCCCTTGGACCTTCTTATTGACGATGAAACACAGAAATTGCATCGGAATTAAATAGAAAAGGCACTATGCCGACTTAAGTACAAGAAGACTGCCTCTTCTTACTGACTATGTTTTGAACGATTCCTGTGACACTAGTTATAGATCCCGATGCTTCACTTCAGGTTAACTGTATCCCTTGGACCTTCTTATTGACGATGAAACACAGAAATTGCATCGGAATTAAATACAAAAGGCACAATGCCGACTTAAGGACAAGAGGACTGACTCCTCTTACTGACTTAGTTTTGAACCATTCCTGTGACACTAGTTATAGATTCCGATGCGTCACTGCAGGTTTACTGTATCCCTTGGACCTTCTTATTAAACGGTGAAACACAGAAATTGGATCGGAATTAATTACAAAAGGCACAATGCTGACTTTAGTACAAGAAGACTAACTCTTCTAACTATGTTTTGAACCATTCCTGTGACACTAGCTATAGACTCCGAAGCTTCACTTCAGGTTTACTGTATCCCTTGGACCTTCTTATTGACGATGAAACACAGAAATTGCATCGGAATTAAATACAAAAGGCACAATGCCGACTTAAGGACTAGAAGACAGACTCTTCTTACTGACTTTGTTTTGAACCATTCCTCTGACACTAGTTATACATTCCGATGCTTCACTTCAGGTTTATTGTATCCCTCTGACCTTCGTGTTGACGATGGAACACAGAAATTGCATCGGAATTAAATAGAATAGGCACAATGTCGACGTAAGTACAAGAAGACTGACTCTTCTTACTGTCTATGTTTTGAAATATTCCTGTGACACTAGTTATAAATTCCGATGCTTCACTCAAGGTTTACTATATCCCTTGGACCTTCTTATTGACGATGAAACACAGAAATTGCATCGGAATTAAATAGAAAAGGCACAATGCCGACGTAAGTACAAGAAGACTGACTCTTCTTAATGACTATGTTTTGAACCATTCCAATGACACTAGTTATAGATTCCGATGCTTCACTCCAGGTTTACTGTATCCCTTGGACCTTCTTATTGACGATGAAACACAGAAATTGCATCGGAATTAAATAGAAAATGAACAATGCCGACTTAAGTACAAGAAGACTGACTCTTCTTACAGACTATGTTTTGAACCATCCCTGTGACACTAGTTATAGATTCCGATGCTTCACTTCATGTTTACTGTATCCCTCTGACCTTCGTATTGACGATGAAACACAGAAATTGCATCGGAATTAAATACAAAAGGCACAATGCCGACTTAAGTACAAGAAGACTGACTCTTCTTACTGTTTATGTTTTGAACCATACCATTGACACTATTTATAGATTCCGATGCTTCACTCCAGGTGTACTGTATCTCTTGGACCTTCTTATTGACGATGAAACACAGAAATTGCATCGGAATTAAATAGAAAAAGCACTATGCCGACTTAAGTCCAAGAAGACTGACTCTTCTTACTGACTATGTTTTGAACGATTCCTGTGACACTAGTTATAGATCCCGATGCTTCACTTCAGGTTAACTGTATCCCTTGGACCTTCTTATTGACGATTAAACACAGAAATTGCATCGGAATTAAATACAAAAGGCACAATGCCGACTTAAGGACAAGAGGACTGACTCCTCTTACTGACTTAGTTTTGAACCATTCCTGTGACACTAGTTATAGATTCCGATGCGTCACTCCAGGTTTACTGTATCCTTGGACCTTCTTATTAAAAGATGAAACACAGAAATTGGATCGGAATAAATTACAAAAGGCACAATGCCGACTTAAGTACAAGAAGACTAACTCTTCTAACTATGTTTTGAACCATTCCTGTGACACTAGCTATGGGTTCCGAAGCTTCACTTCAGGTTTACTGTATCCCTTGGACCTTCTTATTGACGATGAAACACAGAAATTGCATCGGAATTAAATACAAAATGCACAAAGCAGAATTAAGTACAAGAAGACTGACTCTTCTTACTGTCTATGTTTTGAAACATTCCTGTGACACTAGTTATAGATTCCGATGCTTCACTCCAGGTTTACTGTATCCCTTGGACCTTCTTATTGACGATGAAACACAGAAATTGCATCGGAATTAAATACAAAAGGCACAATGCCGACTTAAGGACAAGAAGACTGACTCTTCTTACTGACTTTGTTTTGAACCATTTCTGTGACACTACTTATAGATTCCGATGCTTCGCTTCAGGTTTATTGTAACCCTCTGACATTCTTATTGACGATGAAACACAGAAATTGCATCGGAATTAAATAGAAATGGCACAATGGCGAATTAAGTACAACAAGACTGACTCTTCTTACTGACTATGTTTTGAACCATTCCTGTGACACTAGTTATCGATTCCGATGCTTCACTTCAGGTTACTGTATCCCTCTAACATTCTTATTGACGATGAAACACAGAAATTGCATCGGAATTAAATAGAAAAGGCACAATGCCGACATAAGTACAAGAAGACTGACTCTTCTGACGGTCTATGCTTTGAACCATCCATGTGACACTAGTTATAGATTCCGATGCTTCACTCCAGGTCTACTGTATCCCTTGGTCCTTCTTATTGACGATGAAACACAGAAATTCCATCGGAAGTAAATACAAAAGGCACAATGCCGACTTAAGTACAAGAAGACTGACTCTCCTTAATGACTATGTTTTGAACCATTCCTGTGACACTAGTTATAAATTCCGATGCTTCACTTCAGGTTTACTGTATCCCTTGGACCTTCTTATTGACGATGAAACACAGAAAATTCATCGGAATTAAATACAAAAGGCACAATGCCGACTTAAGTACAAGAAGACCGACTCTTCCTACTGACTATGTTTGAACCATTCCTGTGACACCCGTTGTAGATTCCGACGCTTCACTTGATGTTTACTGTATCCATTGGAACTTCTTATTGTCGATGAAACACAGAAATTGCATCGGAATTAAATACTAAAGGCACAATGCCGAATTAAGTACAAGAAGACTGACTCTTCTTACTGTCTATGTTTTGAACCATTACTGTGACACTAGTTACAGATTCCGATGCTTCACTCCACGTTTACTGTATCCCTTGGACCTTCTTATTGACGATGAAACACAGAAATTGCATCGGAATTATATACAAAAGGCACAATGCCGACTTAAGGACAAGATGACTGACTCTTCTTACTGACTTTGTTCTGAACCATTCCTGTGACACTAGTTATACATTCCGATGCTTCACTTCAGGTTTATTGTATCCCTCTGACCTTCTTATTGACGATGAAACACAGAAATTGCATCGGAATTAAATAGAATAGGCACAATGTCGACGTAAGTACAAGAAGACTGACTCTTCTTACTGTCTATGTTTTGAAATATTCCTGTGACAGTAGTTATAAATTCCGATGCTACACTCCAGGTTTACTATATCCCTTGGACCTTCTTATTGACGATGAAACACAGAAATTGCATCGGAATTAAATAGAAAAGGCACAATGCCGACGTAAGTACAAGAAGACTGACTCTTCTTAATGACTATGTTTTGAACCATTCCAATGACACTACTTATAGATTCCGATGCTTCACTCCAGGTTTACTGTATCCCTTGGACCTTCTTATTGACGATGAAACACAGAAATTGCATCGGAATTAGTACAAAAGTCACAATGCCGACTTAAATACAAGAAGACTGACTCTTCTTACTGACGATGTTTGAACCATTCCCGTGACTCTAGTTATAGATCCCGATGCTTCACTTCAGGTTTACTGTATCCCTCTGACCTTCTTATTGACGACGAAACACAGAAATTGCATCGGAATTAAATAGAAAAGGCACAATGCTGACTTAAGTACAAGAAGAGTGACTCTTCTTACAGACTATGTTTTGAACCATCCCTGTGACACTAGTTATTGATTCCGATGCTTCACTCCAGGTTTACTGTATCCCTTGGTCGTTCTTATTGACGATGAAACACAGAAATTGCATCGGAATTAAATACAAAAGGCACAATGCCGACTTAAGTACAAGAAGACTGACACTCCTTACTGACTATGTTTTGAACCATTCCTGTGACACTAGTTATAAACTCCGATGCTTTACTTCAGGTCTACTGTATCGCTTGGACCTTCTTATTGACGTTGAAACACAGAAATTGCATCGGAATTAAATACAAAATGCACAAAGCAGAATTAAGTACAAGAAGACTGACTCTTCTTACTGTCTATGTTTTGAAACATTCCTGTGACACTAGTTATAGATTCCGATGCTTCACTCCAGGTTTACTGTATCCCTTGGACCTTCTTATTGACGATGAAACACAGAAATTGCATCGGAATTAAATTCAAAAGGCACAATGCCGACTTAAGGACAAGAAGACTGACTCTTCTTACTGACTTTGTTTTGAACCATTTCTGTGACACTAGTTATAGATTCCGATGCTTCGCTTCAGGTTTATTGTAACCCTCTGACATTCTTATTGACGATGAAACACAGAAATTGCATCGGAATTAAATAGAAAAGGCACAATGCCGAATTAAGTACAACAAGACTGACTCTTCTTACTGACTATGTTTTGAACCATTCCTGTGACACTAGTTATCGATTCCGATGCTTCACTTCAGGATTACTGTATCCCTCTGACATTCTTATTGACGATGAAGCACAGAAATTGCATCGGAATTAAATAGAAAAGGCACAATGCCGACATAAGTACAAGAAGAGTGACTCTTCTGACTGTCTATGCTTTGAACCATCCATGTGACACTAGTTATAGATTCCGATGCTTCACTCCAGGTCTACTGTATCCCTTGGTCCTTCTTATTGACGATGAAACACAGATATTCCATCGGAATTAAATACAAAAGGCACAATGCCGACTTAAGTACAAGAAGACTGACTCTCCTTACTGACTATGTTTTGAACCATTCCTGTGACACTAGTTATAAATTCCGATGCTTCACTTCAGGTTTACTGTATCCCTTGGACCTTCTTATTGACGATGAAACACAGAAAATTCATCGGAATTAAATACAAAAGGCACAATGCCGACTTAAGTACAAGAAGACCGACTCTTCCTACTGACTATGTTTGAACCATTCCTGTGACACCCGTTGTAGATTCCGACGCTTCACTTGATGTTTACTGTATCCATTGGAACTTCTTATTGTCGATGAAACACAGAAATTGCATCGGAATTAAGTACTAAAGGCACAATGCCGAATTAAGGACAAGAAGACTGACTCTTGTTACTGACTTTGTTTTGAACCATTGCTGTGACACTAGTTATAGATTCCGATGCTTCGCTTCAGGTTTACTGTATCCCTCTGACCTTCTTATTGACGATGAAACACAATAATTGCATCGGAATTAAATACAAAAGGCACAATGCATACTTAAGTACAAGAAGACTGACTCTTCTGACTGTCTATGTTTTGAACCATACCATTGACACTATTTATAGATTCCGATGCTTCACTCCAGGTTTACTGTATCCCTTGGACCTTCTTATTGACGAGGAAACACAGAAATTGCATCGGAATTAAATAGAAAAGGCAGTATGCCGACTTAAGTACAAGAAGACTGACTCTTCTTACTGACTATGTTTTGAACGTTTCCTGTGACACTAGTTATAGATCCCGATGCTTCACTTCAGGTTTACTGTATCTCTTGGACCTTCTCATTGACGATGAAACACAAAAATTGCATCGGAATTAAATACAAAAGGCAAAATGCCGACTGAAGTACACGAAGACCGACTCTTCTCACTGTCTATGATTTGAACCATTCCTGTGACAGTAGTTACAGATTCCGATGCTTCACTCCAGGTTTACTGTATCCCTTGGACCTTCTTATTGACGATGATACACAGAAATTGCATCGGAATTAAATACAAAAGGCACAACGCCGACTTAAGTACAAGAAGACTAACTCTTCTTACTGACTATGCTTTGAACCATTCCTGTGACACTAGTTATGGGTTCCGATGCTTCACTTCAGGTTTACTGTATCCCTCTGACCTTCTTATTGATGATGAAACACAGAAATTGCATCGGATTTAAATACAAAAGGCACAATGCCGACTTAAGGACAAGAAGACTGACTCTTGTTACTGACTTTGCTTTGAACCATTTCTGTGACACTAGTTATATATTCCGATGCTTCGCTTCAGGTTTATTGTATACCTCTGACATTCTTATTGACGATGAAACACAGAAATTGCATCGGAATTAAATAGAAAAGGCACAATGCCGAATAAACAACAAGACTGACTCTTCTTACTGACTATGCTTTGAACCATTCCTGTGACACTAGTTATCGATTCCGATGCTTCACTTCAGGATTACTGTATCCCGCTGACATTCTTATTGACGATGAAACACAGAAATTGCATCGGAATTAAATAGAAAAGGCACAATGCCGACTTAAGTACAAGAAGACTGACTCTTCTGACTGTCTGTGCTTTGAACCATCCCTGTGACACTAGTTATAAATTCCGATGCTTCACTCCAGGTCTACTGTATCCCTTCATCCTTCTTATTGACGATGAAACACAGAAATTGCATCGGAATTAAATAGAAAAGGCACAATGCCGACTTAAGTACAAGAAGACTTACTCTCCTTACTGACTATGATTTGAACAATTCCTGTGACACTAGTTATTAATTCCGATGCTTCACTTCAGGTTTACTGTATCCCTTGGACCTTCTTATTGACGATGAAACACAGAAAATGCATCAGAATTAAATACAAAAGGCACAATGCCGACTTAAGTACAAGAAGAGCGACTCTTCCTACTGACTATGTTTAAAACCATTCCTCTGACACCCGTTATATATTCCGACGCTTCACTTGATGTTTACTGTATCCCTTGGAACTTCTTATTGACGATGAAACACAGAAATTGCATCGGAATTAAATACTAAAGGCACAATGCCGAATTAAGGACAAGAAGACTGACTCTTCTTACTGTCAATGTTTTGAATTATCACTGTGACACTAGTTACAGACACCGATGCTTCACTCCAGGTTTACTGTATCCCTTGGACCTTCTTATTGACGATGAAACACAGAAATTACATCGGAAATATATACAAAAGGCACAATGCCGACTTAAGGACAAGAAGACTGACTCTTCTTACTGACTATGTTTTGAACCATTCCTGTGACACTAGCTAAAGATTCCGATGCTTCACTTCACGTTTACTGTATCCCTCTGACCTTCTTATTGACGATGAAACACAGAAATTGCATCGGAATTAAATACAAAAGGCACAATGCCGACATAAGTACAAGAAGACTGACTCTTCTTACTGTCTATGTTTTGAACCATACCATTGACACTATTTATAGATTCCGATGCTTCACTCCAGGTTTACTGTATCCCTTGGACCTTCTTATTGACGATGAAACACAGAAATTGCATCGGAATAAAATAGAAAAGGCACTATGCCGACTTAAGTACAAGAAGAATGACTCTTCTTACTGACTATGTTTTGAACGATTCCTGTGACACTAGTTATAGATCCCGATGCTTCACTTCAGGTTTACTGTATCTCTTGGACCTTCTCATTGACGATGAAACACAAAAATTGCATCGGAATTAAATACAAAAGGCAAAATGCCGACTGAAGTACACGAAGACCGACTCTTCTCACTGTCTATGATTTGAACCATTCCTGTGACAGTAGTTACAGATTCCGATGCTTCACTCCAGGTTTACTGTCTCCCTTGGACCTTCTTATTGACGATGATACTCAGAAATTGCATCGGAATTAAATACAAAAGGCACAATGCCGACTTAAGGACAAGAAGACAGACTCTTGTTAATGACTTTGTTTTGAACCATTTCTGTGACACTAGTTATATATTCCGATGCTTCGCTTCATGTTTATTGTATCCCTCTGACATTCTTATTGACGATGAAACACAGAAATTGCATCGGAATTAAATAGAAAAGGCACAATGCCGAATTAAGTACAACAAGACTGACTTTTCTTACTGACTATGTTTTGAACCATTCCTGTGACACTAGTTATCGATTCCGATGCTTCACTTCCGGATTACTGTATCCCTCTGACATTCTTATTGACGATGAAACACAGAAATTGCATCGGAATTAAATAGAAAAGGCACAATGTCGACTTAAGTACAAGAAGACTGACTCTTCTGACTGTCTATGTTTTGAACCATCCCAGTGACACTAGTTATAGATTCCGATGCTTCACTCCAGGTCTACTGTATCCCTTGGACCTTCTTACTGACGATGAAACACAGAAAATGCATCGGAAATAAATACAAAAGGCACAATGCCGACTTAAGTACAAGAAGACCGACTCTTCCTACTGACTATGCTTTGAATCATTCCTGTGACAATCGTTATAGATTCCGACGCTTCACTTGATAATTACTGTATCCCTTGGAACTTCTTATTGACGATGAAACACAGAAATTGCATCGGAATTAAATACTAAAGGCACAATGCCGAATTAAGTACAAGAAACTGACTCTCCTTACTGTCTATGTTTTGAACCATTATTGTGACACTAGTTACAGATTTCGATGCTTCACTCCAGGTTTACTGTATCCCTTGGACCTTCTTATTGACGATGAAACACAGAAATTGCATCGAAATTATATACAAAAGGCACAATGCCAACTTAAGGACAAGAAGACTGACTCTTCTTACTGACTATGTTTTGAACCATTCCTGTGACACTAGCTATAGATTCCGATGCTTCACTTCAGGTTTACTGTATCCCTCTGACCTTCTTATTGACGATGAAACACAGAAATTGCATCGGAATTAAATACAAAAGGCACAATGCCGACTTAAGTGCAAGAAGACTGACTCTTCTTACTGTCTATGTTTTCAACCCTACCATTGACACTATTTATACATTCCGATGCTTCACTCCAGGTTTACTGTATCCCTTGGACCTTCTTATTGACGATGAAACACAGAAATTGCATCGGAATTAAATATAAAAGGCACTATGCCGACTTAAGTACAAGAAGACTGACTCTTCTAACTGACTATGTTTTGAACCATTCCTGTGACACTAGCTATAGATCCCGATGCTTCACTTCAGGTTTACTGTATCCCTTGGACCTTCTTATTGACGATGAAACACAGAAATTGCATCGGAATTAAATACAAAAGGCACAATGCCGACTTAAGGACAAGAGGAATGACTCCTCTTACTGACTTAGCTTTGAACCATTCCTGTGACACTAGTTATAGATTCCGATGCGTCACTCCAGGATTACTGTATCCCTTGGACCTCCTTATTAAACGATGAAACACAGAAATTGCATCGGAATTAATTACAAAAGGCACAATGCCGACTTAAGTACAAGAAGACTGACTCTTCTAACTGACTATGTTTTGAACCATTCCTGTGACACTAGCTATAGATTCCGAAGCTTCACTTCAGGTTTACTGTATCCCTTGGACCTTCTTATTGACGATGAAACACAGAAATTGCATCGGAATTAAATACAAAAGGCACAATGCCGACTTAAGGACAAGAAGACTGACTCTTCTTACTTACATTGTTTTGAACCATTCCTGTGACACTAGTTATACATTCCGATGCTTCACTTCAGGTTTATTGTATTCCTCTGACCTTCTTATTGACGATGAAACACAGAAATTGCATCGGAATTAAATAGAATAGGCACAATGTCGACGTAAGTACAAGAAGACTGACTCTTCTTACTGTCTATGTTTGAAATATTCCTGTGACACTAGTTATAGATTCTGATGCTTCACTCCAGGTTTACTATATCCCTCGGACCTTCTTATTGACGATGAAACACAGAAATTGCATCGGAATTAAATAGAAAAGGCACAATGCCGACTTAAGTACAAGAAGACTGACTCTTCTTAATGACTATGTTTTGAACCATTCCATTGACACTAGTTATAGATTCCGATGCTTCACTCCAGGTTTTCTGTATCCCTTGGACCTTCTTATTGACGATGAAACACAGAAATTGCATCGGATTTAAATACAAAAGGCACAATGCCGACTTAAGGACAAGAAGACTGACTCTTGTTACTGACTTTGTTTTGAACAATTGCTGTGACACTAGTTATAGATTCCGATGCTTCGCTTCAGGTTTATTGTAACCCTCTGACATTCTTATTGACGATGAAACACAGAAATTGCATCGGAATTAAATAGAAAAGGCACAATGCCGAATTAAGTACAACAAGACTGACTCTTCTTACTGACTATGTTTTGAACCATTCCTGTGACACTAGTTATCGATTCCGATGCTTCACTTCAGAATTACTGTATCCCTCTGACATTCCTATTGACGATGAAACACAGAAATTGCATCGGAATTAAATAGAAAAGGCACAATGCCGACTTAAGTACAAGAAGACTGACTCTTCTGACTGTCTATGTTTTGAACCATCCATGTGACACTAGTTATAGATTCCGATGCTTCCCTCCAGGTCTACTGTATCCCTTGGTCCTTCTTATTGACGATGAAACACAGAAATTGGATCGGAATTAAATACAAAAGGCACAATGCCGACTTAAGTACAAGAAGACTGACTCTCCTTACTGACTACGTTTTGAACCATTCCTGTGACACTAGTTATAAATTCCGATGCTTCACTTCAGGTTTACTGTATCCTTGGACCTCCTTATTGACGATGAAACACAGAAAATGCATCGGAATTATATACAAAAGGCACAATGCCGACTTAAGTACAAGAAGACCGACTCTTCCTACTGACTATACTTGAACCATTCCTGTGACACCCGTTGTTGATTCCGACGCTTCACTTGATGTTTACTGTATCCCTTGGAACTTCTTATTGACGATGAAACAGAAATTGCATCGGAATTAAATACTAAAGGCAGAATGCCGAATTTATTTACAAGAAGACTGACTCTTCTTACTGTCTATGTTTGATCCATTACTGTGACACTAGTTACAGATTCCGATGCTTCACTCCAGGTTTACTGTATCCCTTGGACCTTCTTATTGACGATGAAACACAGAAATTGCATCGGAATTATATACAAAAGGCACAATGCAGACTTAAGGACAAGAAGACTGACTCTTCTTACAGACTATGTTTTGAACCATTCCTGTGACACTAGCTATAGATTCCGATGCTTCACTTCAGGTTTACTGTATCCCTCTGACCTTCTTATTGACGATGAAACACAATAATTGCATCGGAATTAAATACAAAAGGCACAATGCCGACTTAAGTACAAGAAGACTGACTCTTCTGACTGTCTATGTTTTGAACCATACCATTGACACTATTTATAGATTCCGATGCTTCACTCCAGGTTCACTGTATCCCTTGGACCTTCTTATTGACGAGGAAACACAGAAATTGCATCGGAATTAAATAGAAAAGGCACTATGCCGACTTAAGTACAAGAAGACTGACTCTTCTCACTGTCTATGATTTGAACCATTCCTGTGACAGTAGTTACAGATTCCGATGCTTCACTCCAGGTTTACTGTATCCCTTGGACCTTCTTATTGACGATGATACACAGAAATTGCATCGGAATTAAATAGAATAGGCACAATGTCGACGTAAGTACAAGAAGACTGACTCTTCTTACTGTCTATGTTTGAAATATTCCTGTGACACTAGTTATAGATTCTGATGCTTCACTCCAGGTTTACTATATCCCTCGGACCTTCTTATTGACGATGAAACACAGAAATTGCATCGGAATTAAATAGAAAAGGCACAATGCCGACTTAAGTACAAGAAGACTGACTCTTCTTAATGACTATGTTTTGAACCATTCCATTGACACTAGTTATAGATTCCGATGCTTCACTCCAGGTTTACTGTATCCCTTGGACCTTCTTAATGACGATGAAACACAGAAATTGCATCGGAATTGAATAGAAAATGCACAATGCCGGCTTAAGTACAAGAAGACTGACTCTTCTTACTGACTATGTTTTGAACCATCCCTGTGACACTAGTTATAGATTCGGATGCTTCACTCCAGGTTTACTGTATCTCTTGGTCCTTCTTATTGACGACGAAACACAGATATTGCATCGGAATTAAATACAAAAGGCACAATGCCGACTTAAGTACAAGAAGACTGACACTCCTTACTGACTATGTTTTGAACCATTCCAGTGACACTAGTTATAAACTCCGATGCTTTACTTCAGGTTTACTGTATCGCTTGGACCTTCTTATTGACGTTGAAACACAGAAATTGCATCGGAATCAAATACAAAATGCACAAAGCAGAATTAAGTACAAGAAGACTGACTCTTCTTACTGTCTATGTTTTGAAACATTCCTGTGACACTAGTTATAGATTCCGATGCTTCACTCCAGGTTTATTGTATCCCTAGGAACCTTCTTATTGACGATGAAACACAGAAATTGCATCGGATTTAAATACAAAAGGCACAATGCCGACTTAAGGACAAGAAGACTGACTCTTGTTACTGACTTTGTTTTGAACCATTGCTGTGACACTAGTTATAGGTTCCGATGCTTCGCTTCAGGTTTATTGTAACCCTCTGACATTCTTATTGACGATGAAACACAGAAATTGCATCGGAATTAAATAGAAAAGGCACAATGCCGAATTAAGTACAACAAGACTGACTCTTCTTACTGACTATGTTTTGAACCATTCCTGTGACACTAGTTATCGATTCCGATGCTTCACTTCAGGATTACTGTATCCCTCTGACATTCTTATTGACGATGAAACACAGAAATTGCATCGGAATTAAATAGAAAAGGCACAATGCCGACTTAAGTACAAGAAGACTGACTCTTCCGACTGTCTATGTTTAGAACCATCCATGTGACACTAGTTATAGATTCCGATGCTTCACTCCAGGTCTACTGTATCCCTTGGTCCTTCTTATTGACGATGAAACACAGACATTGCATCGGAATTAAATACAAAAGGCACAATGCCAACTTAAGTACAAGAAGACTGACTCTCCTTACTGACTACGTTTTGAACCATTCCTGTGACACTAGTTATAAATTCCGATGCTTCACTTCAGGTTTACTGTATCCCTTGGACCTCCTTATTGACGATGAAACACAGAAAATGCATCAGAATTAAATACAAAAGGCACAATGCCGACTTAAGTACAAGAAGACCGACTCTTCCTACTGACTATACTTGAACCATTCCTGTGACACCCGTTGTTGATTCCGACGCTTCACTTGATGTTTACTGTATCACTTGGTACTTCTTATTGACGATGAAACACAGAAATTGCATCGGAATTAAATACTAAAGGCAGAATGCCGAATTTATTTACAAGAAGACTGACTCTTCTTACTGTCTATGTTTGAACCATTACTGCGACACTAGTTACAGATTCCGATGCTTCACTCCAGGTTTACTGTATCCCTTGGACCTTCTTATTGACGATGAAACACAGAAATTGCATCGGAATTATATACAAAAGGCACAATGCAGACTTAAGGACAAGAAGACTGACTCTTCTTACAGACTATGTTTTGAACCATTCCTGTGACACTAGCTATAGATTCCGATGCTTCACTTCAGGTTTACTGTATCCCTCTGACCTTCTTATTGACGATGAAACACAATAATTGCATCGGAATTAAATACAAAAGGCACAATGCATACTTAAGTACAAGAAGACTGACTCTTCTGACTGTCTATGTTTTGAACCATACCATTGACACTATTTATAGATTCCGATGCTTCACTCCAGGTTTACTGTATCCCTTGGACCTTCTTATTGACGAGGAAACACAGAAATTGCATCGGAATTAAATAGAAAAGGCAGTATGCCGACTTAAGTACAAGAAGACTGACTCTTCTTACTGACTATGTTTTGAACGATTCCTGTGACACTAGTTATAGATCCCGATGCTTCACTTCAGGTTTACTGTATCTCTTGGACCTTCTCATTGACGATGAAACACAAAAATTGCATCGGAATTAAATACAAAAGGCAAAATGCCGACTGAAGTACACAAAGACCGACTCTTCTCACTGTCTATGATTTGAACCATTCCTGTGACAGTAGTTACAGATTCCGATGCTTCACTCCAGGTTTACTGTATCCCTTGGACCTTCTTATTGACGATGATACACAGAAATTGCATCGGAATTAAATACAAAAGGCACAACGCCGACTTAAGTACAAGAAGACTAACTCTTCTTACTGACTATGTTTTGAACCATTCCTGTGACACTAGTTATGGGTTCCGATGCTTCACTTCAGGTTTACTGTATCCCTCTGACCTTCTTATTGATGATGAAACACAGAAATTGCATCGGATTTAAATACAAAAGGCACAATGCCGACTTAAGGACAAGAAGACTGACTCTTGTTACTGACTTTGCTTTGAACCATTTCTGTGACACTAGTTATATATTCCGATGCTTCGCTTCAGGTTTATTGTATACCTCTGACATTCTTATTGACGATGAAACACAGAAATTGCATCGGAATTAAATAGAAAAGGCACAATGCCGAATAAACAACAAGACTGACTCTTCTTACTGACTATGCTTTGAACCATTCCTGTGACACTAGTTATCGATTCCGATGCTTCACTTCAGGATTACTGTATCCCGCTGACATTCTTATTGACGATGAAACACAGAAATTGCATCGGAATTAAATAGAAAAGGCACAATGCCGACTTAAGTACAAGAAGACTGACTCTTCTGACTGTCTGTGCTTTGAACCATCCCTGTGACACTAGTTATGAATTCCGATTCTTCACTCCAGGTCTACTGTATCCCTTCATCCTTCTTATTGACGATGAAACACAGAAATTGCATCGGAATTAAATAGAAAAGGCACAATGCCGACTTAAGTACAAGAAGACTTACTCTCCTTACTGACTATGATTTGAACAATTCCTGTGACACTAGTTATTAATTCCGATGCTTCACTTCAGGTTTACTGTATCCCTTGGACCTTCTTATTGACGATGAAACACAGAAAATGCATCAGAATTAAATACAAAAGGCACAATGCCGACTTAAGTACAAGAAGAGCGACTCTTCCTACTGACTATGTTTAAAACCATTCCTCTGACACCCGTTATATATTCCGACGCTTCACTTGATGTTTACTGTATCCCTTGGAACTTCTTATTGACGATGAAACACAGAAATTGCATCGGAATTAAATACTAAAGGTACAATGCCGAATTAAGGACAAGAAGACTGACTCTTCTTACTGTCAATGTTTTGAATTATCACTGTGACACTAGTTACAGATACCGATGCTTCACTCCAGGTTTACTGTATCCCTTGGACCTTCTTATTGACGATGAAACACAGAAATTACATCGGAAATATATACAAAAGGCACAATGCCGACTTAAGGACAAGAAGACTGACTCTTCTTACTGACTATGTTTTGAACCATTCCTGTGACACTAGCTATAGATTCCGATGCTTCACTTCACGTTTACTGTATCCCTCTGACCTTCTTATTGACGATGAAACACAGAAATTGCATCGGAATTAAATAGAAAGGCTCTATGCCGACTTAAGTACAAGAAGACTGACTCTTCTTACTGACTATGTTTTGAACGATCCCTGTGACACTAGTTATAGATCCCGATGCTTCACTTCAGGTTTACTGTACCCCTTGGACCTTCTCATTGACGATGAAACACAAAAATTGCATCGGAATTAAATACAAAAGGCAAAATGCCGACTGAAGTACACGAAGACAGACTCTTCTTACTGTCTATGATTTGAACCATTCCTGTGACACTAGTTACAGATTCCGATGCTTCACTCCAGGTTTACTGTATCCCTTGGACCTTCTTATTGACGATGATACACAGAAATTGCATCGGAATTAAATACAAAAGGCACAACGCCGACTTAAGTACAAGAAGACTAACTCTTCTTACTGACTATGATTTGTACCATTCCTGTGACACTAGTTATAGATTCCGATGCTTCACTTCAGGTTTACTGTATCCCTCTGACCTTCTTATAGATGATGAAACACAGAAATTGCATCGGAATTAAATACAAACGGCACAATGCCGAATTAAGTTCAAGAAGACTGACACTTCTTACTGTCTATATTTAAACCAGTCCTGTGACACTAGTGATACACTCCGATGCTTCACTCCAGGTTTACTGTATCCCGTGGACCTTCTTATTGACGATGAAACACAGAAATTGAATCGGAATTAAATACAAAAGGCACAATGCCGACTTAAGTAAAAGAAGTCTGACTCTTCTTACTGTCTATGATTTGAACCATTCCTGTGACACTAGTTATTGATTCCGATGCTTCACTCCAGGTTTACTGTATCGGTTGGACCTTCATATTGACGATGAAACAAAGAAATTGCATCAGAATTAGATAGAAAATGCACAATGATGACTTCAGTACAATAAGACTGACTATTCTTACTGACCTTGTTTTGAACCATTCCTGTGACACTAGTTATAGATTCCGATGCTTCACTCCAGGTTTACTGTATCCCTCGGACCTTCTTAATGACGATGAAACACAGAAATTGCATCGGAATTAATTACAAAAGGCACAATGCCGACTTAAGGACAAGAAGACTGATTCATCTTACTGACTTTGTTTTGAACCATTCCTGTGACACTAGTTATACATTGCGATGCTTCACTTCAGGTTTATTGTATCCCTCTGACCTTCTTATTGACGATGAAACACAGAAATTGCATCGGAATGAAATAGAATAGACACAATGTCGACGTAAGTACAAGAAGACTGACTCTTCTTTCTGTCTATGTTTTGAACCATTCCTGTGACACTAGTTATTGATTCCGATGCTTCACTCCAGGTTTACTATATCCCTTGGACCTTCTTATTGACGATGAAACACAGAAATCGCATCGGAATTAAATAGAATAGGCACAATGTCGACGTAAGTACAAGAAGACTGACTCTTCTTACTTTCTATGTTTTGAACCATTCCTATGACACTAGTTATAGTTTCCGATGCTTCGCTTCAGATTAATTGTATCCCTCTGACATTCTTATTGACGATGAAACACAGAAATTGCATCGGAATTAAATAGAAAAGGCACAATGCCGAATTAAGTACAACAAGACTGACTCTCCTTACTGACTATGTTTTGAACCATTCCTGTGACACTAGTTATCGATTCCGATGCTTCACTTCAGGATTACTGTATCCCTCTGACATTCGTATTGACGATGAAACACAGAAATTGCATCGGAATTAAATAGAAAAGGCACAATGCCGACTTAAGTACAAGAAGACTGACTCTTCTGACTGTCTATGTTTTGAACCATCCATGTGACACTAGTTATAGATTCCGATGCTTCACTCCAGGTCTACTGTATCCCTTGGTCCTTCTTATTGACGATGAAACACAGATATTGCATCGGAATTAAATACAAAAGGCACAACGCCGACTTAAGTACAAGAAGACTGACTCTCCTTACTGACTATGTTTTGAACCATTCCTGTGACACTAGTTATAAATTCCGATGCTTCACTTCAGGTTTACTGTATCCCTTGGACCTTCTTATTTACGATGAAACACAGAAAATGCATCGGAATTAAATACAAAAGGCACAATGCCGACTTAAGTACAAGAAGAACGACTATTCCTACTGACTATGTTTTGAACCATTCCTGTGACACCCATTATAGATTCCGACGCTTCACTTGATGTTTACTGTATCCCTTGGAACCTCTTATTGACGATGAAACACAGAAATTGCATCGGAGTTAAATACTAAAGGCAAAATGCCGAATTAAGTACAAGAAGACTGACTCTTCTTACAGACTATGTTTTGAACCATTCCTGTGACACTAGCTATAGATTCCGATGCTTCACTTCAGGTTTACTGTATCCCTCTGACCTTCTTATTGACGATGAAACACAGAAATAGCATCGGAATTAAATACAAAAGGCACAATGCCGACTTAAGTACAAGAAGACTGACTCTTCTTACTATCTATGTTTTGAACCATACCATTGACACTATTTATAGATTGCGATGCTTCACTCCAGGTTTTCTGTATCCCTTGGACCTTCTTATTGACGATGAAACACAAAAATTGCATCGGAATTAAATAGAAAAGGCACTATGCCGACTTAAGTACAAGAAGACTGACTCTTCTTACTGATTATGTTTTGAACGATTCCTGTGACACTAGTTATAGATCCCGATGCTTCACTTCAGGTTTACTGTATCTCTTGGACCTTCTCATTGACGATGAAACACAAAAATTGCATCGGAATTAAATACAAAAGGCAAAATGCCGACTGAAGTACACGAAGACCGACTCTACTCACTGTCAATGATTTGAACCATTCCTGTGACACTAGTTACAGATTCCGCTGCTTCACTCCAGGTTTAATGTATCCCTTGGACCTTCTTATTGACGATGTAACACAGAAATTGCATTTGAATTAAATACAAAAGGCACAACGCCGACTTAAGTACAAGAAGACTAACTCTTCTTACTGACTATGTTTTGAACCATTCCTGTGACACTAGTTATGGATTCCGATGCTTCACTTCAGGTTTACCGTATCCCTCTGACCTTCTTATTGATGATGAAACACAGAAATTGCATCGGAATTAAATACAAAAGGCACAATGCCGAACTAAGTTCAAGAAGACTGACTCTTCTTACTGTCTATCTTTGAACCAGTCCTGTGACACTAGTGATAGACTCCGATGCGTCACTCCAGGTTTACTGTATCCCTTGGACCTTCATATTGACGATGAAACACAGAAATTGCATCGGAATTAAATACAAAAGGCACAATGCCGGCTGAAGGACAAGAAGACTGACTCTTGTTACTGACTTTGTTTTGAACCATTTCTGTGACACTAGTTATAGATTCCGATGCTTCGCTTTAGGTTTATTGTATCCCTCTGACATTCTCATTGACGATGAAACACAGAAATTGCATCGGAATTAAATAGAAAAGGCACAATGCCGAATAAACAACAAGACTGACTCTTCTTACTGACTATGTTTTGAACCATTCCAGTGACACTAGTTATCGATTCTGATGCTTCACTTCACGATTACTGTATCCCTCTGACATTCTTATTGACGATGAAACACAGAAATTGCATTGGAATTAAATACAAAAGGCACAATGCCGACTTAAGTACAAGAAGACTGATTCTTCTTACTGTCGTTGTTTTGAACCATACCATTGACACTATTTATAGATTCCGATGCTTCACTCCAGGTTTGCTGTATCGGTTGAAGCTTCATATTGACGATGAAACACAGAAATTGCATCAGAATTAGATAGCAAATGCACAATGATGACTTAAGTACAATAAGACTGACTATTCTTACTGACTATGTTTTGAACCATGCCTGTGACACTAGCTATAGATTCCGATGCTTCACTTCAGGTTTATTGTATCCCTCTGACCTGCCTGTTGACGATGAAACACAGAAATTGCATCGGAATTAAATAGAAAAGGCACAATGTCGACGTAAGCACAAGAAGACTGACGCTTCTTACTGTCTATGTTTTGAACCATTCCTGTGACACTAGTTATAGATTCCCATGCTTCACTCCAGGTTTACTATATCCCTTGGACATTCTTATTGACGATTAAACACAGAAATTGCATCGGAATTAAATACAACAGGCACAATTCCCACTTAACTACAAGAAGACTGACTCTTCAGACTGTCTATGTTTTGAACCATTCCTGTGACACTAGTTATAGATTCCGATGCTTCACTCCAGGTCTACTGTATCCCTTGGTCCTTCTTATTGACGATGAAACACAGAAATTGCATCGGAATTAAATACAAAAGGCACAATGCCGACTTAAGTACAAGAAGACCGACTCTTCCTACTGACTATGTTTTGAACCATTCCTGTGACACCCGTTATATATTCCGACGCTTCACTTTATGTTTACTGTATCCCTTGGAACTTCTTACTGACGATGAAACACAGAAATTGCATCGGAATTAAATTCTAAAGGCACTAAGCCGAATTAAGTACAAGAAGACTGACTCTTCTTACTGTATATGTTTTGAACCATTACTGTGACACTAGTTACAGATTCCGATGCTTCACTCCAGGTTTAGTGTATCCCTTGGACCTTCTTATTGACGATGAAACACAGAAATTGCATCGGAATTATATGCAAAAGTCACAATGCCGACTTAAGGACAAGAAGACTGACTCTTCTTACTGACTATGTTTTGAACCATTACTGTGACACTAGCTATAGATTCCGATGCTTCACTTCAGGTTTACTGTATCCCTCTGACGCTCTAATTGACGATGAAACACAGAAATTGCATCGGAATTAAATACAAAAGGCACAATGCCGACTTAAGTACAAGAAGACTGACTCCTCTTACTGTCAATGTTTTGAACCAAACCATTGACACTATTTATAGATTCCGATGCTTCACTCCAGGTTTACTGTATCCCTTGGACCTTCTTATTGACGATGAAACACAGAAATTGCATCGGAATTAAATAGAAAAGGCACTATGCCGACTTAAGTACAAGAAGACTGACTCTTCTTACTGACTATGTTTTGAACGATTCCTGTGACACTAGTTATAGATCCCGATGCTTCACTTCAGGTTTACTGTATCCCTTGGACCTTCTCATTGACGATGAAACACAAAAATTGCATCGGAATTAAATACAAAAGGCAAAATGCAGACTGAAGTACACGAAGACCGACTCTTCTTACTGTCTATGATTTGAACCATTCCTGTGACACTAGTTACAGATTCCGATGCTTCACTCCAGGTTTACTGTATCCCTTGGACCTTCTTATTGACGATGAAACACAGATATTGCATCGGAATTAAATACAAAAGGCACAATGCCGACTTAAGTAAAAGAAGTCTCACTCTTCTTACTGTCTATGATTTGAACCATTCCTGTGACACTAGTTATAGATTCCGATGCTTCACTCCAGGTTTACTGTATCGGTTGGACCTTTATATTGACGATGAAACACAGAAATTGCATCAGAATTAGATAGAAAATGCACAATGATGACTTAAGTACAATAAGACTGACTATTCTTACTGACTATGTTTTGAACCATCCCTGTGACACTAGTTATAGATTCCGATGCTTCACTCCAGGTTTACTGTATCCCTTGGACCTTCTTATTGACGATGAAACACAGAAATTGCATCGGAATTAATTACAAAAGGCACAATGCCGACTTATGGACAAGAAAACTGACTCTTCTTACTGGCTATGCTTTGAACCATTCCTGTGACACTAGCTATAGATTCCGATGCTTCACTTCAGGGTTATTGTATCCCTCTGACCTTCTTATTGACGATGAAACACACAAATTGCATCGGAATAGAATAGTAAAGGCACTATGCCGACTTAAGTACAAGAAGACTGACTCTTCTTACTGACTATGTTTTGAACGATTCCGGTGACACTAGTTATAGATCCCGATGCTTCACTTGAGGTGTACTGTATCCCTTGGACCTTCTCATTGACGATGAAACACAAAAATTGCATCGGCATTAAATACAAAAGGCAAAATGCCGACTGAAGTACACGAAGACCGACTCTTCTTACTGTCTATGATTTGAACCATTCCTGTGACACTAGTTACAGATTCCGATGCTTCACTCCTGGTTTACTGTATCCCTTGGACCTTCTTATTAACGATGATACACAGAAATTGCATCGGAATTAAATACAAAAAGCACAACGCCGACCTAAGTACAAGAAGACTAACTCTTCTTACTGACTATGCTTTGAACCATTCCTGTGACACTAGTTATAGATTCCGATGCTTCACTTCAGGTTTACTGTATCCCTCTGACCTTCTTATTGATGGTGAAATACAGAAATTGATTCGGAATTAAATACAAAAGGCACAATGCCGAATTAAGTTCAGGAAGACTGACTCTTCTAACTGTCTATTTTTGAACCAGTCCTGTGACATAGTGATAGACTCCGATTCTTCACCACAGGTTTATTGTATCCCTTGGACCTTCTTATTGACGATGAAACACAGAAATTGCATCGGAATTAAATGCAAAAGGCACAATGCCGACTTAAGTAAAAGAAGTCTGACTCTTCTTACTGTCTGTGATTTGAACCATTCCTGTGACACTACTTATAGATTCCGATGATTCACTCCAGGTTTACTGTATCGGTTGGACCTTCATATTGACGATGAAACACAGAAATTGCATCAGAATTAGATAGAAAATGCACAATGATGACTTAAGTACATTAAGACTGACTATTCTTACTGACTATGTTTTGAACCATTCCTGTGACACTAGTTACAGATTCCGATGCTTCACTCCAGGTTTACTGTATCCCTTGGACCTTCTTATTGACGATGAAACACAGAAATTGCATCGGAATTAATTACTAAAGGCACAATGCCGACTTAAGGACAAGAAGACTGACTCTTCTTACTGGCTATGTTTGAACCATTCCTGTGACACTAGCTATAGATTCTGATGCTTCACTTCAGCTTTATTGTATTCCTCTGACCTTATTATTGACGATGAAACACAGAAATTGCATCGGAATTAAATAGAAAAGGCACAATGTCGACGTAAGTACAAGAAGACTGACTCTTATTACTGTATATGTTTTGAACCTTTCCTGTGACACTAGTTATAGATTCCGATGCTTCACTCCAGGTTTACTATATCTCTTGGACATTCTTACTGACGATGAAACACAGAAATTGCATCGGAATTAAATACAAAAGGCACAATGCCGACTTAAGTACAAGAACACTGACTCTTCTGATTGTATATGTCTTGAACCATTCCTGTGACACTAGTTATAGATTCCGATGCTTCACTCCAGGTCTACTGTATCCCTTGGTCCTTCTTATTGACGATGAAACACAGAAATTGCATCGGAATTAAATACAAAAGGGACAATGCCGACTTAAGTACAAGAAGGCTGACTCTCCTTACTGACTATCTTTTGGACCATTCCTGTGACACTAGTTATTAATTCCGATGCTTCACTTCAGGTTTACTGTATCCCTTGGACCTTCTTATTGACGATGAAACACAGAAAATGGATCGGAATTAAATACAAAAGGCACAATGCCGACTTAAGTTCAAGAAGACCGACTCTTCCTACTGACTATGTTTTGAACCATTCCTGTGACACCCGTTATAGATTCCGACGCTTCACTTGATGTTTACTGTATCCCTTGGAACTTCTTATTGACGATGAAACACAGAAATTGCATCGAAGTTAAATACTAAAGGCACAATGCCGAATTAAGTACAAGAAGACTGACTCTTCTTACTGTATATGTTTTGAACCATTACTGTGACACTAGTTACAGATTCCGATGCTTCACTCCAGGTTCACCGTATCCCTACGACCTTCTTATTGACGATGAAACACAGAAATTGCATCGGAATTAAATAGAAAAGGCACTATGCCGACTTAAGTACAAGAAGACTGACTCTTCTTACTGACTATGTTTTGAACGATTCCTGAGACACTAGTTATAGAACCCGATGCCTCACTTCAGGTTTACTGTATCTCTTGGACCTTCTCATTGACGATGAAACACAAAAATTGCATCGGAATTAAATACAAAAGGCAAAATGCCGACTGAAGTACACGAAGACCGACTATTCTCACTGTCAATGATTTGAACCATTCCTGTGACACTAGTTACAGATTCCGATGCTTCACTCCAGGTTTACTGTATCCCTTGGACCTTCTTATTGACGATGTAACACAGAAATTGCATCGGAATTAAATACAAAAGGCCAACGCCGACTTAAGTACAAGAAGACTAACTCTTCTTACTGACTATGTTTTGAACCATTCCTGTGACGCTAGTTATGGATTCCGATGCTTCACTTCAGGTTTACTGTACCCCTCTGACCTTCTTATTGATGATGAAACACAGAAATTGCATCGGAATTAAATACAAAAGGCACAATGCGAACTAAGTTCAAGAAGACTGACTCTTCTTACTGTCTATTTTTGAACCAGTCCTGTGACACTAGTGATAGACTCCGATGCTTCACTCCAGGTTTACTGTATCCCTTGGACCTTCTTATTGACGATGAAACACAGAAAATGCATCGGAATTAAATAGAAAAGGCACAATGCCGAATAAACAACAAGACTGACTCTTCTTACTGACTATGTTTTGAACCATTCCAGTGACACTAGTTATCGATTCCGATGCTTCACTTCACGATTACTGTATCCCTCTGACATTCTTATTGACGATGAAACACAGAAATTGCATTGGAATTAAATACAAAAGGCACAATGCCGACTTAAGTACAAGAAGACTGATTCTTCTTACTGTCGTTGTTTTGAACCATACCATTGACTCTATTTATAGATTCCGATGCTTCACTCCAGGTTTGCTGTATCGGTTGGACCTTCATATTGACGATGAAACACAGAAATTGCATCAGAATTAGATAGAAAATGCACAATGATGACTTAAGTACAATAAGACTGACTATTCTTACTGACTATGTTTTGAACCATTCCTGTGACACTAGTTATAGATTCCGATGCTTCACTCGAGGTTTACTGTTTCCTTCGGACCTTCTTATTGACGATGAAACACAGAAATTGCATCGGAATTAATTACAAAAGGCACAATGCCGACTTAGGGACAAGAAGACTGACTCTTCTTACTGGCTATGTTTTGAACCATTCATGTGACACTAGCTATAGATTCCGATGCTTCACTTCAGGTTTATTGTATCCCTCTGACCTTCTTGTTGACGATGAAACACAGAAATTGCATCGGAATTAAATACAAAAGGCACAATGTCGACGTAAGCACAAGAAGACTGACGCTTCTTACTGTTTATGTTTTGAACCATTCCTGTGACACTAGTTATAGATTCCCATGCTTCACTCCAGGTTTACTATATCCCTTGGACATTCTTATTGACGATGAAACACAGAAATTGCATCGGAATTAAATACAAAAGGCACAATTCCGACTTAAGTACAAGAAGACTGACTCTTCTGACTGTCTATGTTTTGAACCATTCCTGTGACACTAGTTATAGATTCCGATGCTTCACTCCAGGTCTACTGTATCCCTTGGTCCTTCTTATTGACGATGAAACACAGAAATTGCATCGGAATTAAATACAAAAAGCACAATGCCGACTTAAGTACAAGAAGACTGACTCTCCTTACTGACTATGTTTTGAACCATTCCTGTGACACTAGTTATAAATTACGATGCTTCACTTCAGGTTTACTGCATCCCTTGGACCATCTTATTGACGATGAAACACAGAAAATGCATCGGAATTAAATACAAAAGGCACAATGCCGACTTAAGTACAAGAAGACCGACTCTTCCTACTGACTATGTTTTGAACCATTCCTGTGACACCCGTTATATATTCCGACGCTTCACTTTATGTTTACTGTATCCCTTGGAACTTCTTATTGACGATGAAACACAGAAATTGCATCGGAATTAAATAGTAAAGGCACAAAGCCGAATTAAGTACAAGAAGACTGACTCTTCTTACTGTATATGTTTTGAACCATTACTGTGACACTAGTTACAGATTCCGATGCTTCACTCCAGGTTTAGTGTATCCCTTGGACCTTCTTATTGACGATGAAACACAGAAATTGCATCGGAATTATATACAAAAGTCACAATGCCGACTTAAGGACAAGAAGACTGACTCTTCTTACTGACTATGTTTTGAACCATTACTGTGACACTAGCTATAGATTCCGATGCTTCACTTCAGGTTTACTGTATCCCTCTGACGCTCTAATTGACGATGAAACACAGAAATTGCATCGGAATTAAATACAAAAGGCACAATGCCGACTTAAGTACAAGAAGACTGACTCTTCTTACTGTCAATGTTTTGAACCATACCATTGACACTATTTATAGATTCCGATGCTTCACTCCAGGTTTACTGTATCCCTTGGACCTTCATATTGACGATGAAACACAGAAATTGCATCAGAATTAGATAGAAAATGCACAATGATGACTTAAGTACAATAAGACTGACTATTCTTACTGACTATGTTTTGAACCATTCCTGTGACACTAGTTATAAATTACGATGCTTCACTTCAGGTTTACTGCATCCCTTGGACCATCTTATTGACGATGAAACACAGAAAATGCATCGGAAATAAATACAAAAGGCACAATGCCGACTTAAGTACAAGAAGACCGACTCTTCCTACTGACTATGTTTTGAACCATTCCTGTGACACCCGTTATATATTCCGACGCTTCACTTTATGTTTACTGTATCCCTTGGAACTTCTTATTGACGATGAAACACAGAAATTGCATCGGAATTAAATAGTAAAGGCACAAAGCCGAATTAAGTACAAGAAGACTGACTCTTCTTACTGTATATGTTTTGAACCATTACTGTGACACTAGTTACAGATTCCGATGCTTCACTCCAGGTTTAGTGTATCCCTTGGACCTTCTTATTGACGATGAAACACAGAAATTGCATCGGAATAGAATAGTAAAGGCACTATGCCAACTTAAGTACAAGAAGACTGACTCTTCATACTGACTATGTTTTGAACGATTCCGGTGACACTAGTTATAGATCCCGATGCTTCACTTGAGGTTTACTGTATCCCTTGGACTTTCTCATTGACGATGAAACACAAAAATTGCATCGGAATTAAATACAAAAGGCAAAATGCCGACTGAAGTACACGAAGACCGACTCTTCTTACTGTCTATGATTTGAACCATTCCTGTGACACTAGTTACAGATTCCGATGCTTCACTCCTGGTTTACTATATCCCTCTGACCTTTTATTGATGGTGAAATACAGAAATTGCATCGGAATTAAATACAAAAGGCACAATGCCGAATTAAGTTCAAGAAGACTGACTCTTCTTACTGTCTATTTTTGAACCAGTCCTGTGACATAGTGATAGACTCCGATGCTTCACTACAGGTTTACTGTATCCCTTGGACCTTCTTATTGACGATGAAACACAGAAATTGCATCGGAATTAAATGCAAAAGGCACAATGCCGACTTAAGTAAAAGAAGTCTGACTCTTCTTACTGTCTGTGATTTGAACCATTCCTGTGACACTAGTTATAGATTCCGATGCTTCACTCCAGGTTTACTGTATCCCTTGGACCTTCTTATTGACGATGAAACACAGAAATTGCATCGGAATTAATTACAAAAGGCACAATGGCGACTTAAGGACAAGAAGACTGACTCTTCTTACTGGCTATGTTTGAATCATTCCTGTGACACTAGCTATAGATTCCGATGCTTCACTTCAGCTTTATTGTATTCCTCTGACCTTTTTATTGACGATGAAACACAGAAATTGCATCGGAATTAAATAGAAAAGGCACAATGTCGACGTAAGTACAAGAAGACTGACTCTTCTTACTGTCTATGTTTTGAACCATTCCTGTGACACTAGTTATAGATTCCGATGCTTCACTCCAGGTTTACTATATCTCTTGGACATTCTTACTGACGATGAAACACAGAAATTGCATCGGAATTAAATACAAAAGGCACAATGCCGACTTAAGTACAAGAACACTGACTCTTCTGACTGTCTATGTTTTGAACCATTCCTGTGACACTAGTTATAGATACCGATGCTTCACTCCAGGTCTACTGTATCCCTTGGTCTTTCTTATTGACGATGAAACACAGAAATTGCATCGGAATTAAATACAAAAGGCACAATGCCGACTTAAGTACAAGAAGACTGACTCTCCTTACTGACTATGTTTTGGACCATTCCTGTGACACTAGTTATAAATTCCGATGCTTCACTTCAGGTTTACTGTATCCCTTGGACCTTCTTATTGACGATGAAACACAGAAAATGGATCGGAATTAAATACAAAAGGCACAATGCCGACTTAAGTTCAAGAAGACCGACTCTTCCTACTTACTATGTTTTGAACCATTCCTGTGACACCCGTTATAGATTCCGACGCTTCACTTGATGTTTACTGTATCCCTTGGAACTTCTAATTGACGATGAAACACAGAAATTGCATCGGAGTTAAATACTAAAGGCACAATGCCGAAGTAAGTAGAAGAAGACTGACTCTTCTTACTGTATATGTTTTGAACCATTACTGTGACACTAGTTACAGATTCCGATGCTTCACTCCAGGTTTACCGTATCCCTTGGACCTTCTTATTGACGATGAAACACAGAAATTGCATCGGAATTATATACAAAAGGCACATTGCGGACTTAAGGACAAGAAGACTGACTCTTCTTACTGACTATGTTTTAAACCATTCCTGTGACACTAGCTATAGATTCCGATGCTTCACTTCAGGTTTACTGTATCCCTCTGACCTTCTTATTGACGATGAAACACAGAAATTGCATCGGAATTAAATAGAAAAGGCACAATGTCGACGTAAGTACAAGAAGACTGACTCTCCTTACTGTCTATGTTTTGAACCATACCATTGACACTATTTATAGATTCCGATGCTTCGCTCCAGGTTTACAGTATCCCTCGGACCTTCTCATTGACGATGAAACACAAAAATTGCATCGGAATTAAATACAAAAGGCACAATGCCGACTTAAGTACAAGAACACTGACTCTTCTGACTGTCTATGTTTTGAACCATTCCTGTGACACTAGTTATAGATACCGATGCTTCACTCCAGGTCTACTGTATCCCTTGGTCTTTCTTATTGACGATGAAACACAGAAATTGCATCGGAATTAAATACAAAAGGCACAATGCCGACTTAAGTACAAGAAGACTGACTCTCCTTACTGACTATGTTTTGGACCATTCCTGTGACACTAGTTATAAATTCCGATGCTTCACTTCAGCTTTATTGCATTCCTCTGACCTTTTTATTGACGATGAAACACAGAAATTGCATCGGAATTAAATAGAAAAGGCACAATGTCGACGTAAGTACAAGAAGACTGACTCTTCTTACTGTCTATGTTTTGAACCATTCCTGTGACACTAGTTATAGATTCTGATGCTTCACTCCAGGTTTACTATATCTCTTGGACATTCTTACTGACGATGAAACACAGAAATTGCATCGGAATTAAATACAAAAGGCACAATGCCGACTTAAGTACAAGAACACTGACTCTTCTGACTGTCTATGTTTTGAACCATTCTTGTGACACTAGTTATAGATTTCGACGCTTCACTTGATGTTTACTGTATCCCTTGGAACTTCTTATTGACGATGAAACACAGAAATTGCATCGGAGTTAAATACTAAAGGCACAATGCCGAAGTAAGTACAAGAAGACTGACTCTTCTTACTGTATATGTTTTGAACCATTACTGTGACACTAGTTACAGATTCCGATGCTTCACTCCAGGTTTACCGTATCCCTTGGACCTTCTTATTGACGATGAAACACAGAAATTGCATCGGAATTATATACAAAAGGCACATTGCGGACTTAAGGACAAGAAGACTGACTCTTCTTACTGACTATGTTTTAAACCATTCCTGTGACACTAGCTATGGATTCCGATGCTTCACTTCAGGTTTACTGTATCCCTCTGACCTTCTTATTGACGATGAAACACAGAAATTGCATCGGAATTAAATACAAAATGCACAATGCTGACTTAAGTACAAGAAGACTGACTCTCCTTACTGTCTATGTTTTGAACCATTCCTGTGACACTAGTTATAGATTCCGATGCACACTCCATTTTTACTGTATCCCTTGAACCTTCTTATTGACGATGAAACACAGAAATTGCATCGGAATCAAATACAAAAGGCAAAATGCCGACTGAAGTACACGAAGACCGACTCTTCTTACTGTCTATGATTTGAACCATTCCTGTGACACTAGTTACAGATTCCGATGCTTCACTCCAGGTTTACTGTATCCCTTGGACCTTCTTATTGACGATGATACACAGAAATTGCATCGGAATGAAATACAAAAGGCACAACGCCGACTTCAGTACAAGAAGACTAACTCTTCTTACTGACTATGTTTTGAACCATTCCTGTGACATTAGTTATGGATTCCGATGCTTCACTTCAGGTTTACTGTATCCCTCTGACCTTCTTATTGATGATGAAACACAGAAATTGCATCGGAATTAAATACAAAAGGCACAATGCCGAATTAAGTTCAAGAAGAATGACTCTTCTTACTGTCTATTTTTGAACCAGTCCTGAGACACTAGTGATAGACTCCGATGCTTCACTCCAGGTTTACTGTATCCCTTGGACCTTCTTATTGACGAAGAAACACAGAAATTGCATCGGAATTAAATACAAAAGGCACAATGCCGACTTAAGTAAAAGAAGTCTGTCTCTACTTACTGTCAATGATTTGAACCATTCCTGTGACACTAGTTATAGATTCCGATGCTTCACTCCAGGTTTACTGTATCCCTTGGACCTTCTTATTGACGATGAATTACAGAAATTGCATCGGAATTAATTACAAAAGGCACAATGCCGACTTAAGGACAAGAAGACTGACTCTTCATACTGACTATGTTTTGAACCATTCCTGTGACACTAGTTATAGTTTCCGATGCTTCACTCCAGGTCTACTGTATCCCTTGGTCCTTCTTATTGACGATGATACACAAAAATTGCATCGAAATTTAATACAAAAGGCACAATGCCGACTTAAGTACAAGAAGACTGACTCTCCTTACTGACTATGTTTTGAACCATTCCTGTGACACTAGTTATAAATTCCGATGCTTCACTTCAGGTTTAATGTATCCCTCTGACCTTATTGACGATGAAACACAGAAATTGCATCGGAATTAAATACAAGAGGCACAATGCCGACTTAAGTACAAGAAGACTGACTCTTCTTACTGTCTATGTTTTGAACCACACCATTGACACTATTTATAGATTCCGATGCTTCACTCCAGGTTTACTGTATCCCTTGGACCGTCTTATTGACGATGAAACACAGAAATTGCATCGGAATTAAAGAGAAATGGCACTATGCCGACTTAAGTACAAGAAGACTGACTCTTCTTACTGACTATGTTTTGAACGATTCCTGTGACACTAGTTATAGATCCCGATGCTTCACTTCAGGTTTACTGTATCCCTTGGACCTTTTCATTGACGATGAAACACAAAAATTGCATCGGAATTAAATGCAAAAGGCAAAATGCCGACAGAAGTACACGAAGACCGACTCTTCTTACTGTCTATGATTTGAACCATTCCTGTGACACTAGTTACAGATTCCGATGCTTCACTCCAGGTTTACTGTATCCCTTGGACCTTCTTATTGACGATGCTACACAGAAATTGCATCGGAATTAAATACAAAATGCACAACGCCGACTTAAGTACAAGAAGACTAACTCTTCTTACTGATTATGTTTTGAACCATTCCTGTGACACTAGTTTGGATTCCGATGCTTCACTTCAGGTTTACTGTATCCCTCTGACCTTCTTATTGACGATGAAACACAGAAATTGCATCGGAATTATATACAAAAGGCACAATGCCGAATTAAGTTCAAGAAGACTGACTCCTCTTACCGTCTATGATTTGAACCATTCCTGTGACACTAGTTATAGATTCCGATGCTTCACTCCAGGTTAACTGTATCCCTTGGACCTTCTTATTGACGATGAAACACAGAAATGGCATCGGAATTAATTACAAAAGGCACAATGCCGACTTAAGTACAAGAAGACTGACTCTTCTTACTGACTATGCTTTGAACCATTCCTGTGACTCTACCTATACATTCCGAAGCTTCACTTCAGGTTTACTGTATCCCTTGGACCTTCTTATTGACGATGAAACACAGAAATTGCATCGGAATTAAATACGGAAAGGCACAATGCCGACTTAAGGACAAGAAGACTGACTCTTCTTACTGACTTTGTTTTGAACCATTCCTGTGACACTAGTTATAGATTCCGATGCTTCACTTCAGGTTTATTGTATCCTTCTGGCCTTCTTATTGACGATGAAACACAGAAATTGCATCGGTATTAAATACAAAAGGCACAATGCAGACTTAAGTACAAGAAGACTGACACTCCTTACTGACTGTGATTTGAACCATTCCTGTGACACTAGTTATAAACTCCGATGCTTCACTTCAGGTTTACTGTATCGCTTGGACCTTCTTATTGACGATGAAACACAGAAATTGCATCGGAATTAAATACAAAATGCACAAAGCAGAATTAAGTACAAGAAGACTCACTCTTCTTACCGTCTATGCTTTGAACCATTCCTGTGACACAAGTTATAGATTCCGATGCTTCACTCCAGGTTTACTGTATCCCTCTGACCTTCTTATTGACGATGAAACACAGACACTGCATCGGAGTTAAATAGAAAAGGCTCAATGCCGACTTAAGTACAAGAAGACTGACTCTTCTTACTGTCTATGTTTTGAACCATCCCTGTGACACTAGTTAATGATTCCGATGCTTCACTCCAGGTTTACTGCAACCCTTGGTCCTTCATATTGCGATGAAACACAGCAATTGCATCGGAATTAAATACAAAAGGCACAATGCCGACTTAAGTAGAAGAAGACTGACTCTCCTTACTGACTATGTTTGAACCATTCCTGTGACACTAGTTATAAATTCCGATTCTTCACTTCAGGTTTACAGTATCCCTTGGACCATCTTATTGACGATGAAACACAGAAAATGCGTCGGAATTAAATACAAAAGGCACAATGCCGACTTAAGTACATGAAGACCGACTCTTCCTACTGACTATGTTTTGAACAATTCCTGTGACACCCGTTATAGATTCCGATGCTTCACTTGAGGTTTACTGTATCCCTTGGACCTACTTATTGACGATGATACACAGAAATTGCATCGGAATTAAATACAAAACGCACAATGCCGACTTAAGTACAAGAAGACTGACTCTTCTTACTGTCTATGTTTTGAACCATCCCTGTGACACTAGTTAATGATTACGATGCTTCACTCCAGGTTTACTGTATCCCTTGGACCTTCTTATTGACGATGAAACACAGAAATTGCATCGGACTTAAATACAATAGGCACAATGCCGACTTATGGACAAGAAGACTGACTCTTCTTACTGACTATGTTTGAACCTTTCCTGTGACACTAGCTATAGATTCTGATGCTTCACTTCTGGTTTACTGTATCCCTCTGACCTTCTTATTGACTATGAAACACAGAAATTGCATCGGAATTAAATACAAAATGCACAATGCAGAATTATGTACAAGAAGACTTACTCTTCTTACTGTCTATGCTTTGAACCATTCCTGTGACACTAGTTATAGATTCCGATGCTTCACTCCAGGTTTACTGTATTCCTTGGACCGTCTTATTGATGATGAAACACAGAAATTGCACCGGAATTAAATACAAAAGGCACAGTGGCCACTTAAGGACAAGAAGACTGTTACTTCTTACTGACTTTGTTTTGAACCATTCCTGTGACACTAGGTATAGATTCCGATGCTTGACTTCAGGTTTATTGTATCCCTCTGACCTTCTTATTGACGATGAAACACAGAAATTGCATCGGAATTAAATAGAAAAGGCACAATGCCGACATAAGTACAAGAAGACTGACTCTTCTTACTGACTATGATTTGAACCATTCCTGTGACACTAGTTGTAGATTCCGATGCTTCACTTCAGGATTACTGTATCCCTCTGACCTTCTTATTGACGATGAAACACAGAAATTGCATCGGAATTAAATAGAAAAGGCACAATGCCGAATTAAGTACATGAAGACCGACTCTTCCTACTGACTATGTTTTGAACCATTCCTGTGACACTAGTTATAGATTCCGATGCTTCACTTCAGGTTTACTGTATCCCTTGGACCTTCTTATTGACGATGAAACACAGATATTGCATTGGTATTAAATACAAAAGGCACAATGCCGACTTAAGTACAAGAAGACTGACCCTTCCTACTGTCTATGTTTTGAACCATTCCTGTGACACTAGTTATAGATTCCGATGCTGCTCTCCAGGATTACTGTATCCCTTGGATCTTCTTATTGACGAAGAAACACAGAAATTGCATCGGAATTAAATAGTAAAGGCACAATGCCGAATTAAGTACATGAAGACCGACTCTTCTTACTGACTATGTTTTGAACCATTCCTGTGACACTAGCTATAGATTCCGATGCTTTATTTCAGGTTTACTGTATCCCTCTGACCTTTATATTGACGATGAAACACAGAAATTGCATCGGAATAAAATACAAAAGGCACAAAGCCGACTTAAGTAAAAGAAGTCTGACTCTTCTTACTGTCTGTGATTTGAACCATTCCTGTGACAAGAGTTGTAGATTCCGATGCTTCACTCCAGGTTTACTCTATGGGTTGGACCTTCATATTGACGATGAAACACAGAAATTGCATCTGAATTAAATAGAAAATGCACAATGATGACTTAAGTACAATAAGACTGACTATTCTTACTGACTATGTTTTGAACTATTGCTGTGACACTAGTTATAGATTCCGATGCTTCACTCCAGGTTTACTGTATCCCTTGGACATTCTTATTGACGATGAAACACAGAAATTGCTTCGGAATTAATTACAAAAGGCACAATGCCGACTTAAGGACAAGAAGACTGACTCTTCTCACTGACTATGTTTTGAACCATTCCTGTGACACTAGCTATATATTCCGATTGTTCACTTCAGGTTTATTGTATCCCTCTGACCTTCTTATTGACGATGAAACACAGAAATTGCATCGGAATTAAATAGATAAGGCACAATGTCGACGTAAGTACAAGAAGACTGACTCTTCTAACAGTCTATGTTTTGAACCATTCCTATGACACTAGTTATAGATTCCGATGCTTCACTCCAGGTTTACTTTATCCCTTGGTCCATCGTATTGACGATGAAACACAGAAATTGCATCGGAATTAAATACAAAAGGCACAATGCCGGCTTAAGGACAAGAAGACTGACTCTAATTACTGACTATGATTTGAACCATTCCTGTGACACTAGCTATAGATTCCGATGCTTCACTTCAGGTTCACTGTATCCCTCTGACCTTCTTATTGACGATGAAACACAGAAATTGCATCGGAATTAAATACAAAAGGCACAATGCCGACGTAAGTACAAGAGGACTGACTCTTCTTACTGTCTATGTTTTGAACCATACCATTGACACTAGTTATAGATTCCGATGCTTCACTCAAGGTTTACTGTATCCCTTGGACCTTCTTATTGACGATGAAACACAGAAATTGCTTCTGAATTAAATAGAAAAGGCACTATGCCGACTTAAGTACAAGAAGACTGACTCTTCTTACTGACTATGTTTTGAACGATTCCTGTGACACTAGTTATAGATCTCGATGCTTCACTTTAGGTTTTCTGTATCCCTTGGACCTTCTCATTGACGATGAAACACAAAAATTGCATCGGAATAAATACAAAAGGCAAAATGCCGACTGAAGTACACGAAGACTGACCCTTCTTACTGTCTATGGTTTGAACCATTCCTGTGACACTAGTTACAGATTCCGATGCTTCACTCCAGTTTTACTGTATCCCTTGGACCTTCTTATTGACGATGAGACACAGAAATTGCGTCGTAATTAAACACAAAAGGCACAACGCCGACTTAAGTACAAGAAGACTAACTCTTCTTACTGACTATGTTTGAACCATTCCTGTGACACTAGTTATGGATTCCGATGCTTCACTTCAGGTTTACTGTATCCCTCTGACCTTCTTATTGACGATGAAACACAGAAATTGCATCGGAATTAAATACAAAAGTCACAATGCCGAATTAAGTTCAAGTAGAGTGACTCTATTTACTGTCTATTTTTGAACCATTCCTGTGACACTAGGTATAGATTCCGATGCTTGACTTCAGGTTTATTGTATCCCTCTGACCTTCTTATTGACGATGAAACACAGAAATTGCATCGGAATTAAATAGAAAAGGCACAATGCCGACATAAGTACAAGAAGACTGACTCTTCTTACTGACTATGATTTGAACCATTCCTGTGACACTAGTTGTAGATTCCGATGCTTCACTTCAGGATTACTGTATCCCTCTGACCTTCTTATTGACGATGAAACACAGAAATTGCATCGGAATTAAATAGAAAAGGCACAATGCCGAATTAAGTACATGAAGACCGACTCTTCCTACTGACTATGTTTTGAACCATTCCTGTGACACTAGTTATAGATTCCGATGCTTCACTTCAGGTTTACTGTATCCCTTGGACCTTCTTATTGACGATGAAACACAGATATTGCATTGGTATTAAATACAAAAGGCACAATGCCGACTTAAGTACAAGAAGACTGACCCTTCCTACTGTCTATGTTTTGAACCATTCCTGTGACACTAGTTATAGATTCCGATGCTGCTCTCCAGGATTACTGTATCCCTTGGATCTTCTTATTGACGAAGAAACACAGAAATTGCATCGGAATTAAATAGTAAAGGCACAATGCCGAATTAAGTACATGAAGACCGACTCTTCTTACTGACTATGTTTTGAACCATTCCTGTGACACTAGCTATAGATTCCGATGCTTTATTTCAGGTTTACTGTATCCCTCTGACCTTTATATTGACGATGAAACACAGAAATTGCATCGGAATAAAATACAAAAGGCACAAAGCCGACTTAAGTAAAAGAAGTCTGACTCTTCTTACTGTCTGTGATTTGAACCATTCCTGTGACAAGAGTTGTAGATTCCGATGCTTCACTCCAGGTTTACTCTATGGGTTGGACCTTCATATTGACGATGAAACACAGAAATTGCATCTGAATTAAATAGAAAATGCACAATGATGACTTAAGTACAATAAGACTGACTATTCTTACTGACTATGTTTTGAACTATTGCTGTGACACTAGTTATAGATTCCGATGCTTCACTCCAGGTTTACTGTATCCCTTGGACATTCTTATTGACGATGAAACACAGAAATTGCTTCGGAATTAATTACAAAAGGCACAATGCCGACTTAAGGACAAGAAGACTGACTCTTCTCACTGACTATGTTTTGAACCATTCCTGTGACACTAGCTATATATTCCGATTGTTCACTTCAGGTTTATTGTATCCCTCTGACCTTCTTATTGACGATGAAACACAGAAATTGCATCGGAATTAAATAGATAAGGCACAATGTCGACGTAAGTACAAGAAGACTGACTCTTCTAACAGTCTATGTTTTGAACCATTCCTATGACACTAGTTATAGATTCCGATGCTTCACTCCAGGTTTACTTTATCCCTTGGTCCATCGTATTGACGATGAAACACAGAAATTGCATCGGAATTAAATACAAAAGGCACAATGCCGGCTTAAGGACAAGAAGACTGACTCTAATTACTGACTATGATTTGAACCATTCCTGTGACACTAGCTATAGATTCCGATGCTTCACTTCAGGTTCACTGTATCCCTCTGACCTTCTTATTGACGATGAAACACAGAAATTGCATCGGAATTAAATACAAAAGGCACAATGCCGACGTAAGTACAAGAGGACTGACTCTTCTTACTGTCTATGTTTTGAACCATACCATTGACACTAGTTATAGATTCCGATGCTTCACTCAAGGTTTACTGTATCCCTTGGACCTTCTTATTGACGATGAAACACAGAAATTGCTTCTGAATTAAATAGAAAAGGCACTATGCCGACTTAAGTACAAGAAGACTGACTCTTCTTACTGACTATGTTTTGAACGATTCCTGTGACACTAGTTATAGATCTCGATGCTTCACTTTAGGTTTTCTGTATCCCTTGGACCTTCTCATTGACGATGAAACACAAAAATTGCATCGGAATAAATACAAAAGGCAAAATGCCGACTGAAGTACACGAAGACTGACCCTTCTTACTGTCTATGGTTTGAACCATTCCTGTGACACTAGTTACAGATTCCGATGCTTCACTCCAGTTTTACTGTATCCCTTGGACCTTCTTATTGACGATGAGACACAGAAATTGCGTCGTAATTAAACACAAAAGGCACAACGCCGACTTAAGTACAAGAAGACTAACTCTTCTTACTGACTATGTTTGAACCATTCCTGTGACACTAGTTATGGATTCCGATGCTTCACTTCAGGTTTACTGTATCCCTCTGACCTTCTTATTGACGATGAAACACAGAAATTGCATCGGAATTAAATACAAAAGTCACAATGCCGAATTAAGTTCAAGTAGAGTGACTCTATTTACTGTCTATTTTTGAACCAGTCCTGTGACACTAGTTATAGACTCCGATGCTTCACTCCAGGTTTACTGTATCCCTTGGACCTTCTTATTGACGATGAAACACAGAAATTGCATCGGAATTAAATACAAAAGGTACAATGCCGACCTAAGTAAAAGACGTCTGACACTTCTTACTGTCTATGATTTGAACCATTCCTGTGACACTAGTTACAGATTCCGATGCTTCAGTCCAGGTTTACTGTATCCCTCGGAGCTTCTTATTGACGATGAAACACAGAAATTGCATCGGAAGTAAATATAATAGGCACAATGCCGACTTAAGTACAAGAAGACTGACTCTTCTTACTGACTATGTTTTGAACCATTCCTGTGACACTAGTTATAGATCCGATGCTTCCCTTCAGGTGTACTGTATACCTTGGACCTTCTTATTGACGATGAATTACAGAAATAGCATCGGAATTAAATACAAACCACACAATGCCGACTTAAGGTCAAGAAGACTGTCTCCTCTTACTGACTTTGTTTTGAACCATTCCTGTGACACTAGTTATGGATTCCGATGCTTCACTTCAGGTTTACTGTATCCCTCTGACCCTCTTATTGACGATGAAACACAGAAATTGCATCGGAATTAAATAGAAAAGGCACAATGCCGACTTAAGTACAAGAAGACTGACTCTTCTAACTGTCTATGTTTAGAACCATCCCTGTGACACTAGTTACAGATTCCGATGCTTCAGTCCAGGTTTACTGTATCCCTTGGTCCTTCTTATTGACGATGAAACACAGAAATTGCATCGGAATTAAATACAAAAGGCACAATGCCGACTTAAGTACAAGAAGACTGACTCTCCTTACTGACTATCTATTGAACCATTCCTGTGACACTACTTATAAATTCCGATGCTTCACTTCAGGTTTACTGTATCCCTTGGTCCTTCTTATTGACGATGAAACACAGAAATTACATCGGAATTAAATACAAAAGGCACAATGCCGAATTAAGTTCAAGAAGACTGACTCTTCTTACTGTCTATGATTTGAACCATTCCTGTGACACTAGTTATGGATTCCGATGCTTCACTCCAGGATTACTGTATCCCTCGGACCTTCATATTGACGATGAAACACAGAAATTGCCTCAGAATTAAATAGAAAATGCACAATGATGACTTAAGTACAATAAGACTGACTATTCTTACTGACTATGTTTTGAACCATTCCTGTGACACTAGTTATGGATTCCAATGATTTACTTCAGGATTACTGTGTCCCTCTGACCTTCTTATTGACGATGAAACACAGAAATTGCATCGGAATTAAATACAAATGGCACAATGCCGACTTAAGTACAGAAGACCGAATCTTCCTACTGCCTATGTTTTGAACCATTCCTGTGACACTAGTTATAAATCCGATGCTTCACTTCAGGTTTACTGTATCCCTTGGACCTTCTTATTGACGATGAAACACAGAAAATGCATCGGAATTAAATACAAAACGCACAATGCCGACTTATGTACATGAAGACCGACTCTTCCTACTGACTATGCTTTGAAACATTCCTGTGACACCCGTTATAGATTCCGATGCTTCACTTGAGGTTTACTGTATCCCTTGGACCTTCTTATTGACGATGAAACACAGAAATTGCATCGGAATTAAATACGAAAGGCACAATGCCGAATTAAGTACAAGAAGACTGACTCTTCTTACTGTCTATGATTTGAACCATTCCTGTGACACTAGTTATAGATTCCGATGCTTCACTCCTGGTTTACTGTATCGCTTGGACCCTCTTATTGACGATGAAACACAGAAAATGCATCGGAATTAAATACAAAAGGCACAATGCCGACTTAAGTACAGAAGACCGAATCTTCCTACTGACTATGTTTTGAACCATTCCTGTGACACTAGTTTTAGATTCCGATTCTTCACTCCAGGTTTGCTGTATCCCTTGGACCTTCTTATTGACGATGAAACACAAACATTGCATCGGAATTAAATACAAAAGGCAAATTGCCGACTGAAGTACACGAAGACTGACTCTTCTTACTGATTATGATTTCAACCATTCCTGTGACACTAGTTACGGATTACGATGCTTCACTCCAGGTTTACTGTATCCCTTGGACCTTCTCGTTGACGATGAAACACAGAAATTGCATCGGAATTAAATACAAAAGGCACAATGCCGACTTAAGTACAAGAAGACTAACTCTTCTTACTGACTATGTTTGAACCATTCCTGTGACACTAGTTATGGATTCCGATGCTTCACTTCAGGTTTACTGTATCCCTTGACCTTCGTATTGACGATGAAGCACAGAAATTGCATCGGAATTCAATACAAAAGGCACAATGCCGAATTAAGTTCAAGAAGACTAACTCTTCTTATTGTCTACTTTTGAACCAGTCCTGTGACACTAGTTATAGACTCCGATGCTTCACCCTAGGTTTACTGTATCCCTTGGTCCTTCTTATTGACGATGAAACACAGAAATTGCATCGAAATTAAATAGAAAAGGCACAATGCTGACTTAAGTACAAGAAGACTGACTCTTCTTACTGACTATGTTTTGAAGCATTCCTGTGACACCAGTTATAAATTCCGATGCTTCACTTCAGGTTTACTGTATCCCTTGGAACATCATATTGACGATGAAACACAGAAAATGCATCGGAAATAAATACAAATGGCACAGTGCAGAATTAAGTACAAGGAGACTGACTCTTCCTACTGTCTATGTTTTGAACCATTCCTGTGACACTAGTTATAGATTCCGATGCTTCACTCCAGGTTTACTGTATCCCTTGGACCTTCTTATTGATGATGAAACACAGAAATTTCTTCGGAATTAAATACAAAAGGCACAATGCCGACATAAGGACAAGAAGGCTGACTCATCTTACTGACTATGTTTTGAACCATTCCTTTGACAGTAGCTATAGATTCCGATGCATCACTTCAGGATTACTGTACCCCTCTGACCTTCTTATTGACGATGAAACACAGAAATTGCATCGGAATTAAATACAAAAGGCACAATGCCGACTTAAGTACAAGAAGACTGACTCTTCTTACTGTCTATGATTTGAACCATTCCATTGATACTAGTTATAGATTCCGATGCTTCACTCCAGGTTTACTGTATCCCTTGGACCTTGTTATTGACGATGAAACACAGAAATTGCATCGGAATTAAATAGAAAAGGTACAATGCCGACTTAAGTACAAGAAGACTGACTCTTCTTACTCACTATGTTTTGAACCATTCCTGTGACACTAGTTATAGATTCCGATGCTACACTCCAGGTTTACTGTATCCCTTGGACCTTCTTATTGACGATGAAACACAGAAATTGCATCGGAATTAAATACAAAAGGCACAATGCCGACTTAAGGACAAGTAGACTGACTCTTCTTACTGACTTTGTTTTGAACCATTCCTGTGACACTAGTTATAGATTCCGATGCTTCAAGTTTATTGTATCCCTCTGACCTTCTTATTGACGATGAAACACAGAATTGCACCGGAATTAAATACAAAAGGCACAATGCCGACTTAAGAAAAAGAAGTCTGTCTCTTCTTACTGTCTATGATTTGAACCATTCCTGTGACACTAGTTATAGATTCCGATGCTTCACTCCAGGTTTACTGTATCCCTTGGACCTTCATATTGACGATGAAACACAGAAATTGCATCAGAATTAAATAAAAAATCCACAATGATGACTTAAGAACAATAAGACTGAATATTCTTACTGACTATGTTTTGAACCATTCCTGTGACACTAGTTATAGTTTCCGATGCTTCTTTTCAGGTTTACTGTATCCCTTGGACCTTCTTATTGACGATGAAACACAGAAATTGCATCGGAATTAAATACAAAAGGCACAATGCCGACGTAAGTACAAGAGGACTGACTCTTCTTACTGTCTATGTTTTGAACCATTCCTGTGACACTAGCTATAGATTCCGATGCTTCACTTCAGGTTTCAGGTTTACTGTACCCCTCTGACCTTCTTACTGACGATGAAACACAGAAATTGCATCGGAATTAAATAGATAAGGCACAATGTCGACGTAAGTACAAGAAGACTGACTCTTCTAACAGTCTATGTTTTGAACCATTCCTATGACACTAGTTATAGATTCCGATGCTTCACTCCAGGTTTACTTTATCTCTTGGTCCATCGTATTGACGATGAAACACAGAAATTGCATCGGAATTAAATACAAAATGCACAATGCCGGCTTAAGGACAAGAAGACTGACTCTAATTACTGACTATGATTTGAACCATTCCTGTGACACTAGCTATAGATTCCGATGCTTCACTTCAGGTTCACTGTATCCCTCTGACCTTCTTATTGACGATGAAACACAGAAATTGCATCGGAATTAAATACAAAAGGCACAATGCCGACGTAAGTACAAGAGGACTGACTCTTCTTACTGTCTATGTTTTGAACCATACCATTGACACTAGTTATAGATTCCGATGCTTCACTCCAGGTTTACTGTATCCCTTGGACCTTCTTATTGACGATGAAACACAGAAATTGCTTCTGAATAAAATAGAAAAGGCACTATGCCGACTTAAGTACAAGAAGACTGACTCTTCTTACTGACTATGTTTTGAACGATTCCTGTGACACTAGTTATAGATCTCGATGTTTCACTTTAGGTTTTCTGTATCCCTTGGACCTTCTCATTGACGATGAAACACAAAAATTGCATCGGAATAAATACAAAAGGCAAAATGCCGACTGAAGTACACGAAGACTGACTCTTCTTGCTGTCTATGGTTTGAACCATTCCTGTGACACTAGTTACAGATTCCGATGCTTCACTCCAGTTTTACTGTATCCCTTGGACCTTCTTATTGACGATGAGACACAGAAATTGCGTCGTAATTAAACACAAAAGGCACAACGCCGACTTAAGTACAAGAAGACTAACTCTTCTTACTGACTATGTTTTGAACCATTCCTGTTACACTAGTTATGGATTCCGATGCTTCACTTCAGGTTTACTGTATCCCTCTGACCTTCTTATTGACGATGAAACACAGAAATTGCATCGGAATTAAATACAAAAGTCACAATGCCGAATTAAGTTCAAGAAGAGTGACTCTATTTACTGTCTATTTTTGAACCAGTCCTGTGACACTAGTTATAGACTCCGATGCTTCACTCCAGGTTTACTGTATCCCTTGGACCTTCTTATTGACGATGAAACACAGAAATTGCATCGGAATTAAATACAAAAGGTACAATGCCGACCTAAGTAAAAGACGTCTGACACTTATTACTGTCTATGATTTGAACCATTCCTGTGACACTAGTTACAGATTCCGATGCTTCAGTCCAGGTTTACTGTATCCCTTGGACCTTCTTATTGACGATGAAACACAGAAATTGCATCGGAAGTAAATATAAAAGGCACAATGCCGACTTAAGTACAAGAAGACTGACTCTTCTTACTGACTATGTTTTGAACCATTCCTGTGACACTAGTTATAGATCCGATGCTTCACTTCAGGTGTACTGTATACCTTGGACCTTCTTATTGGCGATGAATTACAGAAATAGCATCGGAATTAAATACAAACCACACAATGCCGACTTAAGGTCAAGAAGACTGACTCCTCTTACTGACTTTGTTTTGAACCATTCCTGTGACACTAGTTATAGATTCCGACGCTTCACTTCAGGTTTATTGTATCCCTCTGACATTCTTATTGACGATGAAACACAGAAATTGCATCGGAAGTAAATATAAAAGGCACAATGCCGACTTAAGTACAAGAAGACTGACTCTTCTTACTGACTATGTTTTGAACCATTCCATTGACACTCGTTATAGATTCCCATGCTTCACTCCAGGTTTACTGTATCCCTTGGACCTTCTTATTGACGATGAAAATCAGAAATTGCATCGGAATTACATAGAAAAGGCACAATGCCGACTTAAGTACAAGAAGACTGACTCTTCTTACTGACTATGTTTTGAACCATTCCTGTTACACTAGTTAGAGATCCGATGCTTCACTTCAGGTTTACTGTATACCGTGGACCTTCTTATTGACGATGAAACACAGAAATAGCATCGGAATTAAATACAAAAGGCACAATGCCGACTTACGGACAAGAAGACTGACTCTTCTTACTGACTTTGTTTTGAACCATTCCGGTGACACTAGTTATAGATTCCGATGCTTCAGGTTTATTGTATCCCTCTGACCTTCTTATTGACGATGAAAGACAGAATTTGAACGGAATTCAATAGAAAAGGCACAATGCCGACTTATGTACATGAAGACTGACTCTTCTTACTGACTATGATTTGAACCATGCCTGTGACACTAGTTATAGATTCCGATGCTTCACTCCAGGTTTACTGTATCACTTGGACCTTCGTATTGACGATGAAACACAGAAATTGCATCGGTATTAAATACAAAAGACACAATGCCGACTTAAGTAGAAGAAGACTAACTCTTCTTACTGACTATGATTTGAACCATTCCTGTGACACTAGTTATGGATTCCGATGCTTCACTTCAGGTTTACTGTATCCCTCTGACCCTCTTATTGACGATGAAACACAGAAATTGCATCGGAATTAAATAGAAAAGGCACAATGCCGACTTAAGTACAAGAAGACTGACTCTTCTAACTGTCTATGTTTAGAACCATCCCTGTGACACTAGTTACAGATTCCGATGCTTCAGTCCAGGTTTACTGTATCCCTTGGTCCTTCTTATTGACGATGAAACACAGAAATTGCATCGGAATTAAATACAAAAGGCACAATGCCGACTTAAGTACAAGAAGACTGACTCTCCTTACTGACTATCTTTTGAACCATTCCTGTGACACTACTTATAAATTCCGATGCTTCACTTCAGGTTTACTGTATCCCTTGGTCCTTGTTATTGACGATGAAACACAGAAATTACATCGGAATTAAATACAAAAGGCACAATGCCGAATTAAGTTCAAGAAGACTGACTCTTCTTACTGTCTATGATTTGAACCATTCCTGTGACACTAGTTATGGATTCCGATGCTTCACTCCAGGATTACTGTATCCCTCGGACCTTCATATTGACGATGAAACACAGAAATTGCCTCAGAATTAAATAGAAAATGCACAATGATGACATAAGTACAATAAGACTGACTATTCTTACTGTCTATGTTTTGAACCATTCCTGTGACACTAGTTATAGATTCCAATGATTTACTTCAGGATTACTGTGTCCCTCTGACCTTCTTATTGACGATGAAACATAGAAATTGCATCGGAATTAAATACAAATGGCACAATGCCGACTTAAGTACAGAAGACCGAATCTTCCTACTGCCTATGTTTTGAACCATTCCTGTGACACTAGTTATAAATCCGATGCTTCACTTCAGGTTTACTGTATCCCTTGGACCTTCTTATTGACGATGAAACACAGAAAATGCATCGGAATTAAATACAAAACGCACAATGCCGACTTATGTACATGAAGACCGACTCTTCCTACTGACTATGCTTTGAAACATTCCTGTGACACCCGTTATAGATTCCGATGCTTCACTTGAGGTTTACTGTATCCCTTGGACCTTCTTATTGACGATGAAACACAGAAATTGCATCGGAATTAAATACAAAAGGCACAATGCCGAATTAAGTACAAGAAGACTGACTCTTCTTACTGTCTATGATTTGAACCATTCCTGTGACACTAGTTATAGATTCCGATGCTTCACTCCTGGTTTACTGTATCGCTTGGACCCTCTTATTGACGATGAAACACAGAAAATGCATCGGAATTAAATACAAAAGGCACAATGCCGACTTAAGTACAGAAGACCGAATCTTCCTACTGACTATGTTTTGAACCATTCCTGTGACACTAGTTTTAGATTCCGATTCTTCACTCCAGGTTTGCTGTATCCCTTGTACCTTCTTATTGACGATGAAACACAAAAATTGCATCGGAATTAAATACAAAAGGCAAATTGCCGACTGAAGTACACGAAGACTGACTCTTCATACTGATTATGATTTCAACCATTCCTGTGACACTAGTTACGGATTACGATGCTTCACTCCAGGTTTACTGTATCCCTTGGACCTTCTCGTTGACGATGAAACACAGATATTGCATCGGAATTAAATACAAAAGGCACAATGCCGACTTAAGTACAAGAAGACTAACTCTTCTTACTGACTATGTTTGAACCATTCCTGTGACACTAGTTATGGATTCCGATGCTTCACTTCAGGTTTACTGTATCCCTCTGACCTTCGTATTGACGATGAAGCACAGAAATTGCATCGGAATTCAATACAAAAGGCACAATGCCGAATTAAGTTCAAGAAGACTGACTCTTCTTACTGTCTACTTTTGAACCAGTCCTGTGACACTAGTTATAGACTCCGATGCTTCACCCTAGGTTTACTGTATCCCTTGGTCCTTCTTATTGACGATGAAACACAGAAATTGCATCGAAATTAAATAGAAAAGGCACAATGCTGACTGAAGTACAAGAAGACTGACTCTTCTTACTGACTATGTTTTGAAGCATTCGTGTGACACCAGTTATAAATTCCGATGCTTCACTTCAGGTTTACTGTACCCCTCTGACCTTCTTATTGACGATGAAACACAGAAATTGCATCGGAATTAAATACAAAAGGCACAATGCCGACTTAAGTACAAGAAGACTGACTCTTCTTACTGTCTATGATTTGAACCATTCCATTGATACTAGTTATAGATTCCGATGCTTCACTCCAGGTTTACTGTATCCCTTGGACCTTGTTATTGACGATGAAACACAGAAATTGCATCGGAATTAAATAGAAAAGGTACAATGCCGACTTAAGTACAAGAAGACTGACTCTTCTTACTCACTATGTTTTGAACCATTCCTGTGACACTAGTTATAGATTCCGATGCTACACTCCAGGTTTACTGTATCCCTTGGACCTTCTTATTGACGATGAAACACAGAAATTGCATCGGAATTAAATACAAAAGGCACAATGCCGACTTAAGGACAAGAAGACTGACTCTTCTTACTGACTTTGTTTTGAACCATTCCTGTGACACTAGTTATAGATTCCGATGCTTCTGGTTTATTGTATCCCTCTGACCTTTTTATTGACGATGAAACACAGAATTGCACCGGAATTAAATACAAAAGGCACAATGCCGACTTAAGAAAAAGAAGTCTGACTCTTCTTACTGTCTATGATTTGAACCATTCCTGTGACACTAGTTATAGATTCCGATGCTTCACTCCAGGTTTACTGTATCCCTTGGACCTTCATATTGACGATGAAACACAGAAATTGCATCAGAATTAAATAAAAAATCCACAATGATGACTTAAGAACAATAAGACTGAATATTCTTACTGACTATGTTTTGAACCATTCCTGTGACACTAGTTATAGTTTCCGATGCTTCTTTTAAGGTTTACTGTATCCCTTGGACCTTCTTATTGACGATGAAACACAGAAATTGCATCGGAATTAAATACAAAAGGCACAAAGCAGAATTAAGTACAAGAAGACTGACTCTACTTACTGTCTATGTTTTGAACCATTCCTGTGACACTAGCTATAGATTCCGATGCTTCACTTCAGGTTTCAGGTTTACTGTACCCCTCTGACCTTCTTACTGACGATGAAACACAGAAATTGCATCGGAATTAAATTCAAAAGGCACAATGCCGACTTAAGAAAAAGAAGTCTGACTCTTCTTACTGACTTTGTTTTGAACCATTCCTGTGACACTAGTTATAGATTCCGATGCTTCAGGTTTATTGTATCCCTCTGACCTTCTTATTGACGATGAAACACAGAAATTGCACCGGAATTAAATACAAAAGGCACAATGCCGTCTTAAGGACAAGAAGACTGACTCTTCTTACTGACTTTGTTTTGAACCATTCCTGTGACACTAGTTATAGATTCCGATGCTTCAGGTTTATTGTATCCCACTGACCTTCTTATTGACGATGAAACACAGAAATTGCACCGGAATTAAATACAAAAGGCACAATGCCGACTTAAGAAAAAGAAGTCTGACTCTTCTTACTGTCTATGATTTGAACCATTCCTGTGACACTAGTTATAGATTCCGATGTTTCACTCCAGGCTTACTGTATCCCTTGGACCTTGTTATTGACGATGAAACACAGAAATTGCATCGGAATTAAATAGAAAAGGTACAATGCCGACTTAAGTACAAGAAGACGACTCTTCTCACTCACTATGTTTTGAACCATTCCTGTGACACTAGTTATAGATTCCGATGCTTCACCTCAGGTTTACTGCATCCCTGGACCTTCTTATTGACGATGAAACACAGAAATTCCATCGGAATAAAATACAAAAGGCAAAATGCCGACTTAAGTACACGAAGACTGACTCTTCTTACTGTCTATGTTTGACCATTCCTGTGACACTAGTTATAGATTCCGATGCTTCAGGTTTATTGTATCCCTCTGACCTTCTTATTGACGATGAAACACAGAAATTGCATCGGAGTTAAATACAAAAGGCACAATGCCGACTTGAGTACATGAAGACTGACTCTTTTTACTGTCTGTGATTTGAATCATTCCTGTGACACTAGTTATAAATTCCGATGCTTCACTTCAGGTTTACTGTATCCCTTGGACCTTCTTATTGATGATGAAACACAGAAATTGCATCGGAATTAAATACAAAAGGCACAAAGCAGAATTAAGTACAAGAAGACTGACTCTTCTTACTGTCTATGTTTTGAACCATTCCTGTGACACTAGCTTTAGATTCCGAAGCTTCACTTCAGGTTTACTGTATCCCTTGGACCTTCTTATAGACGATGATTTACAGAAATTGCATCGGATTTAAATAGAAAGGGCACAATGTCGACGTAAGTACAAGAAGATTGACTCTTCTTACTGTCTATGTCTTGAACAATTCCTGTGACACTAGTTATACATTCCGATGCTTCACTCCAGGTTTACCATATCCCTTGGACCTCTTATTGACGATGAAACACAGAAATTGCATCGGAAATAAATACAAAAGCACAATGCCGACTTAAGTACTAGAACACTGACTATTCTTACTGACTATGTTTTGAACCATTCCATTGACTCTAGTTATAGATTCCGATGCTTCACTCCATGTTTACTGTATCCCTTGGACCATCTTATTGACGATGAAACACAGAAATTGCATCGGAATGAAATAGAAAAGGCACAATGCCGACATAAGTACAAGAAACTGACTCTTCTTACTGACTATGTTTTGAACCATTCCTGTGACACTAGTTATAGATCCGATGCTACACTTCAGGTTTACTGTATACCTTGGAACTTCTTATTGACGATGAAACACAGAAATTGCATCGGAATTAAATACAAACGGCACAATGCCGACTTAAGTACAAGAAGACTAACTCTTCTTACTGACTATGTTTTGAACCATTCCTGTGACACTAGTTACGGATTCCGATGCTTCCCTTCAGGTTTACTGTATCCCTGTGACCTTCTTATTGACGATGAAACACAGATATTGCATCGGAATTAAATACAAACGGCACAATGCCTACTTAAGTACAAGAAGACTGACTCTTCCTACTGTCTATGTTTTGAACCATTCCTGTGACACTAGTTATAGATTCCGATGCTTCACTTCAGGTTTACTGTATCCCTTGGACCTTCTTATTGACGATGAAACACAGAAAATGCATCGGAATTAAATACAAAAGGCACAATGCCGACTTATGTACATGAAAACCGACTCTTCCTACTGACTATGTTTTGAACCATTCCTGTGACACCCGTTATAGATTCCGATGCTTCACTTGAGGTTTACTGTACCCCTTGGACCTTCGTATTGACGATGAAACACAGAAATTGCATCGAAATTAAAAACAAAAGGCACAATGCCGAATTAAGTTCTAGAAGACTGACTCTTCTTACTGTCTATTTTTGAACCAGTCCTGTGACACTAGTTATAGACTCCGATGCTTCACCCTATGTTTACTGTATCCCTTGGTCCTTCTTATGGACGATGAAACACAGAAATTGCATCGAAATTAAATAGTAAAGGCACAATGCCGACTTAAGTACATGAAGACTGACTCTTCTTACTGACTATGTTTTGAAGCATTCCTGTGACACCAGTTATAAATTCCGATGCTTCACTTCAGGTTTACTGTATCCCTTGGAACATCATATTGACGATGAAACACAGAAAATGCATTGGAAATAAATACAAAAGGTACAATGCAGAATTAAGTACAAGGAGACTGACTCTTCTTACTGTCTATGTTTGAACCATTCCTGTGACACTAGTTATAGATTCCGATGCTTCACACCAGGTTTACTGTATCCCTTGAACCTTCTTATTGATGATGAAACACAGAAATTTCTTCGGAATTAAATACAAAAGGCACAATGCTGACTTAAGGACAAGAAGACTGACTCATCTTACTGACTATGTTTTGAACCATTCCTGTGACACTAGCTATAGATTCAGATGCATCACTTCAGGTTTACTGTACCCCTCTGACCTTCTTATTGACGATGAAACACAGAAATTGCATCGGAATTAAATACAAAAGGCACAATGCCGACTTACGTACAAGAAGACTGACTCTTCTTACTCACTATGTTTTGAACCATTCCTGTGACACTAGTTATAGATCGCGATGCTTCACCTCAGGTTTACTGTATCCCTTGGACCTTCTTATTGACGATGAAACACAGACATTGCACAGAAATTAAATACAAAAGGCAAAATGCTGACTTAAGTACACGAAGACTGACTCTTCTTACTGTCTATGTTTTGAACCATTCCTGTGACACTAGTTATAGATTCCGATGCTACACTCCAGGTTTACTGTATCCCTTGGACCTTCTTATTGACGATGAAACACAGAAATTGCATCGGAATTAAATACAAAAGGCACAATGCCGACTTAAGGACAAGAAGACTGACTCTTCTTACTGACTTTGTTTTGAATCATTTCTGTGACACTATTTATAGATTCCGATGCTTCAGGTTTATTGTATCCCCTTGACCTTCTTATTGACGATGAAACACCGAAATTGCACCGGAATTAAATACAAAAGGCACAATGCCGACTTAAGAAAAATAAATCTGACTCTTCTTACTGTCAATGATTTGAACCATTCCTGTGACACTAGTTGTAGATTCCGATGCTTCACTCCAGGTTTACTGTATCCCTTGGACCTTCATATTGACGATGAAACACAGACATTGCATCAGAATTAAATAGAAAATGCACAATGATGACTTAAGTACAATAAGACTGAATATTCTTACTGACTATGTTTTGAACCAATCCTGTGACACTAGTTATAGATTCCGATGCTTCACTTCAGGATTCCTGTATCCCTCTGACCTTCTTATTGACGATGAAACACAGAAATTGCATCGGAGTTAAATACAAAAGGCACAATGCCGACTTAAGTACAAGAAGACTGACTCTTCTTACTGTCTGTGATTTGAACCATTCCTGTGACACTAGTTATAAATTCCGATGCTTCACCTCAGGTTTACTGAATCCCTTGGCCCTTCTTATTGACGATGAAACACAGAAATTGCATCGGAATTAAATACAAAAGTCACAAAGCAGATTTAAGTACAAGAAGACTGACTCTACTTACTGTCTATGTTTTGAACCATTCCTGTGACACTAGTTATAGATTCCGATGCTTCACTCCAGGTTTACTATATCCCTTGGACCTCTTATTGACGATGAAACACAGAAATTGCATCGGAAATAAATACAAAAGGCACAATGCCGACTTAAGTACAAGAAGACTGACTATTCTTACTGACTATGTTTTGAACCATTCCATTGACACTAGTTATAGATTCCGATGCTTCACTCCATGTTTACTGTATCCCTTGGACCTTCTTATTGACGATGAAACACAGAAATTGCATCGGAATGAAATAGAAAAGGCACAATGCCAACATAAGTACAAGAAGACTGACTCTTCTTACTGACTATATTTTGAACCATTCCTGTGACACTAGTTATAGATCCGATGCTTCACTTCAGGTTTACTGTATACCTTGGACCTTCTTGTTGACGATGAAACACAGAAATTGCATCGGAATTAAATACAAACGGCACAATGCCGACTTAAGTACAAGAAGACTGAGTCTTCCTACTGTCTATGTTTTGAACCATTCCTGTGACACTAGTTATAGATTCTGATGCTTCACTCCAGGTTTACTGTATCCCTTGGACCTTCTTATTGACGATGAAACACAGAAATTGCATCAGAATTAAATACAAAAGGCACAATGCCGACTTATGTACATGAAAACCGACTCTTCCTACTGACTATGTTTTGAACCATTCCTGTGACACCCGTTATAGATTCCGATGCTTCACTTCAGGTTTACTGTATCCCTCTGACGTTCTTATTGACGATGAAACACAGAAATTGCATCGGAATTAAATACATACGGCACAATGCCGACTTAAGTACAGAAGACTGACTCTTCCTACTGTCTAAGTTTTGAACCATTCCTGTGACACTAGTTATAGATTCCGATGCTTCACTTGAGGTTTACTGTATCCCTTGGACCTTCTTATTGACGATGAAACACAGAAAATGCATCGGAATTAAATACAAAGGCACAATGCTGACTTATGTGCATGAAAACCGACTCTTCCTACTGACTATGATTTGAACCATTCCTGTGACACCCGTTATAGATTCCGATGCTTCACTTGAGGTTTACTGTACCCCTTGGACCTTCTTATTGACGATGAAACACAGAAATTGCATCGGAATTAAATACAAAAGGCACAATGCCGAATTAAGTACAAGAAGACTGACTCTTCTTACTGTCTATGTTTTGAACCATTCCTGTGACACTAGTAATAGATTCCGATGCTTCACTCCCGGTTTACTGTATCCCTTGGACCCTCTTATTGACGATGAAACACAGAAAATGCATCGGAATTAAATACAAAAGGCACAATGCCGACTTAAGTACATGAAGACCGAATCTTCCCACTGACTATGTTTTGAACCATTCCTGTGACACTAGTTATAGATTCCGATGCTTCACTCCACGTTTACTGTATCCCTTGGACCTTCTTATTGACGATGAAACACAAAAATTGCATCGGAATTAAATACAAAAGGCAAAATGCCGACTGAAGTACCCGAAGACTGACTCTTCTTACTGACTATGATTTGAACCCTTCCTGTGACACTAGTTACGGATTCCGATGCTTCACTCCAGGTGTACTGTATCCCTTGGACCTTCTTCTTGACGATGAAACACAGAAATTGCATCGGAATTAAATACAAAAGGCACAATGCCGACTTAAGTACAAGAAGACTAACTCTTCTTACTGACTATGTTTTGAACCATACCTGTGACACTAGTTATGGATTCCGATGCTTCACTTCAGGTTTACTGTATTCCTCTGACCTTCGTATTGACGATGAAACACAGAAATTGCATCGGAATTAAATACAAAAGGCACAATGCCGAATTAAGTTCAAGAAGACGGACTCTTCTTACTGTCTACCTTTGAACCAGTCCTGTGACACTAGTTATAGACTCCGATGCTTCCCTCTAGGGTTACTGTATCCCTTCGTCCTTCTTATTGACGATGAAACACAGAAATTGCATCGAAATTAAATAGAAAAGGCACAATGCCGACTTAAGTACATAAGACTGACTCTTACTACTGTCTATGTTTTGAACCATTCCTGTGACACTAGCTATAGATTCCGATGCATTACTTCAGGTTTACTGTACCCCTCTGACCCTCTTATTGACGATGAAACACAGAAATTGCATCGGAATTAAATACAAAAGGCAGAATGCCGACTTAAGTACAAGAAGACTGACTCTTCTTACTGTCTATGATTTCAACCATTCCATTGACACTAGTTATAGATACCGATGCTTCACTCCAGGTTTACTGTATCCCTTGGACCTTGTTATTGACGATGAAACATAGAAATTGCACCGGAATTAAATAGAAAAGGTACAATGCTGACTTAAGTACAAGAAGACTGACTCTTCTTACTGACTATGCTTTTGAACCATTCCTTTGACAGAAGCTATAGATTCCGATGCATCACTTCAGGATTACTGTACCCCTCTGACCTTCTTATTGACGATGAAACACAGAAATTGCATCGGAATTAAATACAAAAGGCACAATGCCGACTTAAGTACAAGAAGACTGACTCTTCTTACTGTCTATGATTTGAACCATTCCATTGATACTAGTTATAGATTCCGATGCTTCACTCCAGGTTTACTGTATCCCTTGGACCTTGTTATTGACGATGAAACACAGAAATTGCATCGGAATTAAATAGAAAAGGTACAATGCCGACTTAAGTACAAGAAGACTGACTCTTCTTACTCACTATGTTTTGAACCATTCCTGTGACACTAGTTATAGATTCCGATGCTACACTCCAGGTTTACTGTATCCCTTGGACCTTCTTATTGACGATGAAACACATTAATTGCATCGGAATTAAATACAAAAGGCACAATGCCGACTTAAGGACAAGTAGACTGACTCTTCTTACTGACTTTGTTTTGAACCATTCCTGTGACACTAGTTATAGATTCCGATGCTTCAAGTTTATTGTATCCCTCTGACCTTCTTATTGACGATGAAACACAGAATTGCACCGGAATTAAATACAAAAGGCACAATGCCGACTTAAGAAAAAGAAGTCTGACTCTTCTTACTGTCTATGATTTGAACCATTCCTGTGACACTAGTTATAGATTCCGATGCTTCACTCCAGGTTTACTGTATCCCTTGGACCTTCATATTGACGATGAAACACAGAAATTGCATCAGAATTAAATAAAAAATCCACAATGATGACTTAAGAACAATAAGACTGAATATTCTTACTGACTATGTTTTGAACCATTCCTGTGACACTAGTTATAGTTTCCGATGCTTCTTTTCAGGTTTACTGTATCCCTTGGACCTTCTTATTGACGATGAAACACAGAAATTGCATCGGAATTAAATACAAAAGGCACAATGCCGACGTAAGTACAAGAGGACTGACTCTTCTTACTGTCTATGTTTTGAACCATTCCTGTGACACTAGCTATAGATTCCGATGCTTCACTTCAGGTTTCAGGTTTACTGTACCCCTCTGACCTTCTTACTGACGATGAAACACAGAAATTGCATCGGAATTAAATAGATAAGGCACAATGTCGACGTAAGTACAAGAAGACTGACTCTTCTAACAGTCTATGTTTTGAACCATTCCTATGACACTAGTTATAGATTCCGATGCTTCACTCCAGGTTTACTTTATCTCTTGGTCCATCGTATTGACGATGAAACACAGAAATTGCATCGGAATTAAATACAAAAGGCACAATGCCGGCTTAAGGACAAGAAGACTGACTCTAATTACTGACTATGATTTGAACCATTCCTGTGACACTAGCTATTGATTCCGATGCTTCACTTCAGGTTCACTGTATCCCTCTGACCTTCTTATTGACGATGAAACACAGAAATTGCATCGGAATTAAATACAAAAGGCACAATGCCGACGTAAGTACAAGAGGACTGACTCTTCTTACTGTCTATGTTTTGAACCATACCATTGACACTAGTTATAGATTCCGATGCTTCACTCCAGGTTTACTGTATCCCTTGGACCTTCTTATTGACGATGAAACACAGAAATTGCTTCTGAATAAAATAGAAAAGGCACAATGCCGACTTAAGTACAAGAAGACTGACTCTTCTTACTGACTATGTTTTGAACGATTCCTGTGACACTAGTTATAGATCTCGATGTTTCACTTTAGGTTTTCTGTATCCCTTGGACCTTCTCATTGACGATGAAACACAAAAATTGCATCGGAATAAATACAAAAGGCAAAATGCCGACTGAAGTACACGAAGACTGACTCTTCTTGCTGTCTATGGTTTGAACCATTCCTGTGACACTAGTTACAGATTCCGATGCTTCACTCCAGTTTTACTGTATCCCTTGGACCTTCTTATTGACGATGAGACACAGAAATTGCGTCGTAATTAAACACAAAAGGCACAACGCCGACTTAAGTACAAGAAGACTAACTCTTCTTACTGACTATGTTTTGAACCATTCCTGTTACACTAGTTATGGATTCCGATGCTTCACTTCAGGTTTACTGTATCCCTCTGACCTTCTTATTGACGATGAAACACAGAAATTGCATCGGAATTAAATACAAAAGTCACAATGCCGAATTAAGTTCAAGAAGAGTGACTCTATTTACTGTCTATTTTTGAACCAGTCCTGTGACACTAGTTATAGACTCCGATGCTTCACTCCAGGTTTACTGTATCCCTTGGACCTTCTTATTGACGATGAAACACAGAAATTGCATCGGAATTAAATACAAAAGGTACAATGCCGACCTAAGTAAAAGACGTCTGACACTTATTACTGTCTATGATTTGAACCATTCCTGTGACACTAGTTACAGATTCCGATGCTTCAGTCCAGGTTTACTGTTTCCCTTGGACCTTCTTATTGACGATGAAACACAGAAATTGCATCGGAAGTAAATATAAAAGGCACAATGCCGACTTAAGTACAAGAAGACTGACTCTTCTTACTGACTATGTTTTGAACCATTCCTGTGACACTAGTTATAGATCCGATGCTTCACTTCAGGTGTACTGTATACCTTGGACCTTCTTATTGGCGATGAATTACAGAAATAGCATCGGAATTAAATACAAACCACACAATGCCGACTTAAGGTCAAGAAGACTGACTCCTCTTACTGACTTTGTTTTGAACCATTCCTGTGACACTAGTTATAGATTCCGACGCTTCACTTCAGGTTTATTGTATCCCTCTGACATTCTTATTGACGATGAAACACAGAAATTGCATCGGAAGTAAATATAAAAGGCACAATGCCGACTTAAGTACAAGAAGACTGACTCTTCTTACTGACTATGTTTTGAACCATTCCATTGACACTCGTTATAGATTCCCATGCTTCACTCCAGGTTTACTGTATCCCTTGGACCTTCTTATTGACGATGAAAATCAGAAATTGCATCGGAATTACATAGAAAAGGCACAATGCCGACTTAAGTACAAGAAGACTGACTCTTCTTACTGACTATGTTTTGAACCATTCCTGTTACACTAGTTAGAGATCCGATGCTTCACTTCAGGTTTACTGTATACCGTGGACCTTCTTATTGACGATGAAACACAGAAATAGCATCGGAATTAAATACAAAAGGCACAATGCCGACTTACGGACAAGAAGACTGACTCTTCTTACTGACTTTGTTTTGAACCATTCCGGTGACACTAGTTATAGATTCCGATGCTTCAGGTTTATTGTATCCCTCTGACCTTCTTATTGACGATGAAAGACAGAATTTGAACGGAATTCAATAGAAAAGGCACAATGCCGACTTATGTACATGAAGACTGACTCTTCTTACTGACTATGATTTGAACCATGCCTGTGACACTAGTTATAGATTCCGATGCTTCACTCCAGGTTTACTGTATCACTTGGACCTTCGTATTGACGATGAAACACAGAAATTGCATCGGTATTAAATACAAAAGACACAATGCCGACTTAAGTAGAAGAAGACTAACTCTTCTTACTGACTATGATTTGAACCATTCCTGTGACACTAGTTATGGATTCCGATGCTTCACTTCAGGTTTACTGTATCCCTCTGACCCTCTTATTGACGATGAAACACAGAAATTGCATCGGAATTAAATAGAAAAGGCACAATGCCGACTTAAGTACAAGAAGACTGACTCTTCTAACTGTCTATGTTTAGAACCATCCCTGTGACACTAGTTACAGATTCCGATGCTTCAGTCCAGGTTTACTGTATCCCTTGGTCCTTCTTATTGACGATGAAACACAGAAATTGCATCGGAATTAAATACAAAAGGCACAATGCCGACTTAAGTACAAGAAGACTGACTCTCCTTACTGACTATCTTTTGAACCATTCCTGTGACACTACTTATAAATTCCGATGCTTCACTTCAGGTTTACTGTATCCCTTGGTCCTTGTTATTGACGATGAAACACAGAAATTACATCGGAATTAAATACAAAAGGCACAATTCCGAATTAAGTTCAAGAAGACTGACTCTTCTTACTGTCTATGATTTGAACCATTCCTGTGACACTAGTTATGGATTCCGATGCTTCACTCCAGGATTACTGTATCCCTCGGACCTTCATATTGACGATGAAACACAGAAATTGCCTCAGAATTAAATAGAAAATGCACAATGATGACATAAGTACAATAAGACTGACTATTCTTACTGTCTATGTTTTGAACCATTCCTGTGACACTAGTTATAGATTCCAATGATTTACTTCAGGATTACTGTGTCCCTCTGACCTTCTTATTGACGATGAAACACAGAAATTGCATCGGAATTAAATACAAATGGCACAATGCCGACTTAAGTACAGAAGACCGAATCTTCCTACTGCCTATGTTTTGAACCATTCCTGTGACACTAGTTATAAATCCGATGCTTCACTTCAGGTTTACTGTATCCCTTGGACCTTCTTATTGACGATGAAACACAGAAAATGCATCGGAATTAAATACAAAACGCACAATGCCGACTTATGTACATGAAGACCGACTCTTCCTACTGACTATGCTTTGAAACATTCCTGTGACACCCGTTATAGATTCCGATGCTTCACTTGAGGTTTACTGTATCCCTTGGACCTTCTTATTGACGATGAAACACAGAAATTGCATCGGAATTAAATACAAAAGGCACAATGCCGAATTAAGTACAAGAAGACTGACTCTTCTTACTGTCTATGATTTGAACCATTCCTGTGACACTAGTTATAGATTCCGATGCTTCACTCCTGGTTTACTGTATCGCTTGGACCCTCTTATTGACGATGAAACACAGAAAATGCATCGGAATTAAATACAAAAGGCACAATGCCGACTTAAGTACAGAAGACCGAATCTTCCTACTGACTATGTTTGAACCATTCCTGTGACACTAGTTTTAGATTCCGATTCTTCACTCCAGGTTTGCTGTATCCCTTGGACCTTCTTATTGACGATGAAACACAAAAATTGCATCGGAATTAAATACAAAAGGCAAATTGCCGACTGAAGTACACGAAGACTGACTCTTCATACTGATTATGATTTCAACCATTCCTGTGACACTAGTTACGGATTACGATGCTTCACTCCAGGTTTACTGTATCCCTTGGACCTTCTCGTTGACGATGAAACACAGAAATTGCATCGGAATTAAATACAAAAGGCACAATGCCGACTTAAGTACAAGAAGACTAACTCTTCTTACTGACTATGTTTGAACCATTCCTGTGACACTAGTTATGGATTCCGATGCTTCACTTCAGGTGTACTGTATCCCTCTGACCTTCGTATTGACGATGAAGCACAGAAATTGCATCGGAATTCAATACAAAAGGCACAATGCCGAATTAAGTTCAAGAAGACTGACTCTTCTTACTGTCTACTTTTGAACCAGTCCTGTGACACTAGTTATAGACTCCGATGCTTCACCCTAGGTTTACTGTATCCCTTGGTCCTTCTTATTGACGATGAAACACAGAAATTGCATCGAAATTAAATAGAAAAGGCACAATGCTGACTGAAGTACAAGAAGACTGACTCTTCTTACTGACTATGTTTTGAAGCATTCGTGTGACACCAGTTATAAATTCCGATGCTTCACTTCAGGTTTACTGTACCCCTCTGACCTTCTTATTGACGATGAAACACAGAAATTGCATCGGAATTAAATACAAAAGGCACAATGCCGACTTAAGTACAAGAAGACTGACTCTTCTTACTGTCTATGATTTGAACCATTCCATTGATACTAGTTATAGATTCCGATGCTTCACTCCAGGTTTACTGTATCCCTTGGACCTTGTTATTGACGATGAAACACAGAAATTGCATCGGAATTAAATAGAAAAGGTACAATGCCGACTTAAGTACAAGAAGACTGACTCTTCTTACTCACTATGTTTTGAACCATTCCTGTGACACTAGTTATAGATTCCGATGCTACACTCCAGGTTTACTGTATCCCTTGGACCTTCTTATTGACGATGAAACACAGAAATTGCATCGGAATTAAATACAAAAGGCACAATGCCGACTTAAGGACAAGAAGACTGACTCTTCTTACTGACTTTGTTTTGAACCATTCCTGTGACACTAGTTATAGATTCCGATGCTTCTGGTTTATTGTATCCCTCTGACCTTTTTATTGACGATGAAACACAGAATTGCACCGGAATTAAATACAAAAGGCACAATGCCGACTTAAGAAAAAGAAGTCTGACTCTTCTTACTGACTTTGTTTTGAACCATTCCTGTGACACTAGTTATAGATTCCGATGCTTCACTCCAGGTTTACTGTATCCCTTGGACCTTCATATTGACGATGAAACACAGAAATTGCATCAGAATTAAATAAAAAATCCACAATGATGACTTAAGAACAATAAGACTGAATATTCTTACTGACTATGTTTTGAACCATTCCTGTGACACTAGTTATAGTTTCCGATGCTTCTTTTCAGGTTTACTGTATCCCTTGGACCTTCTTATTGACGATGAAACACAGAAATTGCATCGGAATTAAATACAAAAGGCACAAAGCAGAATTAAGTACAAGAAGACTGACTCTACTTACTGTCTATGTTTTGAACCATTCCTGTGACACTAGCTATAGATTCCGATGCTTCACTTCAGGTTTCAGGTTTACTGTACCCCTCTGACCTTCTTACTGACGATGAAACACAGAAATTGCATCGGAATTAAATTCAAAAGGCACAATGCCGACTTAAGAAAAAGAAGTCTGACTCTTCTTACTGACTTTGTTTTGAACCATTCCTGTGACACTAGTTATAGATTCCGATGCTTCAGGTTTATTGTATCCCTCTGACCTTCTTATTGACGATGAAACACAGAAATTGCACCGGAATTAAATACAAAAGGCACAATGCCGTCTTAAGGACAAGAAGACTGACTCTTCTTACTGACTTTGTTTTGAACCATTCCTGTGACACTAGTTATAGATTCCGATGCTTCAGGTTTATTGTATCCCACTGACCTTCTTATTGACGATGAAACACAGAAATTGCACCGGAATTAAATACAAAAGGCACAATGCCGACTTAAGAAAAAGAAGTCTGACTCTTCTTACTGTCTATGATTTGAACCATTCCTGTGACACTAGTTATAGATTCCGATGTTTCACTCCAGGCTTACTGTATCCCTTGGACCTTGTTATTGACGATGAAACACAGAAATTGCATCGGAATTAAATAGAAAAGGTACAATGCCGACTTAAGTACAAGAAGACGACTCTTCTCACTCACTATGTTTTGAACCATTCCTGTGACACTAGTTATAGATTCCGATGCTTCACCTCAGGTTTACTGCATCCCTGGACCTTCTTATTGACGATGAAACACAGAAATTCCATCGGAATAAAATACAAAAGGCAAAATGCCGACTTAAGTACACGAAGACTGACTCTTCTTACTGTCTATGTTTGACCATTCCTGTGACACTAGTTATAGATTCCGATGCTTCAGGTTTATTGTATCCCTCTGACCTTCTTATTGACGATGAAACACAGAAATTGCATCGGAGTTAAATACAAAAGGCACAATGCCGACTTGAGTACATGAAGACTGACTCTTTTTACTGTCTGTGATTTGAATCATTCCTGTGACACTAGTTATAAATTCCGATGCTTCACTTCAGGTTTACTGTATCCCTTGGACCTTCTTATTGATGATGAAACACAGAAATTGCATCGGAATTAAATACAAAAGGCACAAAGCAGAATTAAGTACAAGAAGACTGACTCTTCTTACTGTCTATGTTTTGAACCATTCCTGTGACACTAGCTTTAGATTCCGAAGCTTCACTTCAGGTTTACTGTATCCCTTGGACCTTCTTATAGACGATGAATTACAGAAATTGCATCGGATTTAAATAGAAAGGGCACAATGTCGACGTAAGTACAAGAAGATTGACTCTTCTTACTGTCTATGTCTTGAACAATTCCTGTGACACTAGTTATACATTCCGATGCTTCACTCCAGGTTTACCATATCCCTTGGACCTCTTATTGACGATGAAACACAGAAATTGCATCGGAAATAAATACAAAAGCACAATGCCGACTTAAGTACTAGAACACTGACTATTCTTACTGACTATGTTTTGAACCATTCCATTGACTCTAGTTATAGATTCCGATGCTTCACTCCATGTTTACTGTATCCCTTGGACCATCTTATTGACGATGAAACACAGAAATTGCATCGGAATGAAATAGAAAAGGCACAATGCCGACATAAGTACAAGAAACTGACTCTTCTTACTGACTATGTTTTGAACCATTCCTGTGACACTAGTTATAGATCCGATGCTACACTTCAGGTTTACTGTATCCTTGGAACTTCTTATTGACGATGAAACACAGAAATTGCATCGGAATTAAATACAAACGGCACAATGCCGACTTAAGTACAAGAAGACTAACTCTTCTTACTGACTATGTTTTGAACCATTCCTGTGACACTAGTTACGGATTCCGATGCTTCCCTTCAGGTTTACTGTATCCCTGTGACCTTCTTATTGACGATGAAACACAGATATTGCATCGGAATTAAATACAAACGGCACAATGCCTACTTAAGTACAAGAAGACTGACTCTTCCTACTGTCTATGTTTTGAACCATTCCTGTGACACTAGTTATAGATTCCGATGCTTCACTTCAGGTTTACTGTATCCCTTGGACCTTCTTATTGACGATGAAACACAGAAAATGCATCGGAATTAAATACAAAAGGCACAATGCCGACTTATGTACATGAAAACCGACTCTTCCTACTGACTATGTTTTGAACCATTCCTGTGACACCCGTTATAGATTCCGATGCTTCACTTGAGGTTTACTGTACCCCTTGGACCTTCGTATTGACGATGAAACACAGAAATTGCATCGAAATTAAAAACAAAAGGCACAATGCCGAATTAAGTTCTAGAAGACTGACTCTTCTTACTGTCTATTTTTGAACCAGTCCTGTGACACTAGTTATAGACTCCGATGCTTCACCCTATGTTTACTGTATCCCTTGGTCCTTCTTATGGACGATGAAACACAGAAATTGCATCGAAATTAAATAGTAAAGGCACAATGCCGACTTAAGTACATGAAGACTGACTCTTCTTACTGACTATGTTTTGAAGCATTCCTGTGACACCAGTTATAAATTCCGATGCTTCACTTCAGGTTTACTGTATCCCTTGGAACATCATATTGACGATGAAACACAGAAAATGCATTGGAAATAAATACAAAAGGTACAATGCAGAATTAAGTACAAGGAGACTGACTCTTCTTACTGTCTATGTTTGAACCATTCCTGTGACACTAGTTATAGATTCCGATGCTTCACACCAGGTTTACTGTATCCCTTGAACCTTCTTATTGATGATGAAACACAGAAATTTCTTCGGAATTAAATACAAAAGGCACAATGCTGACTTAAGGACAAGAAGACTGACTCATCTTACTGACTATGTTTTAAACCATTCCTGTGACACTAGCTATAGATTCAGATGCATCACTTCAGGTTTACTGTACCCCTCTGACCTTCTTATTGACGATGAAACACAGAAATTGCATCGGAATTAAATACAAAAGGCACAATGCCGACTTACGTACAAGAAGACTGACTCTTCTTACTCACTATGTTTTGAACCATTCCTGTGACACTAGTTATAGATCGCGATGCTTCACCTCAGGTTTACTGTATCCCTTGGACCTTCTTATTGACGATGAAACACAGACATTGCACAGAAATTAAATACAAAAGGCAAAATGCCGACTTAAGTACACGAAGACTGACTCTTCTTACTGTCTATGTTTTGAACCATTCCTGTGACACTAGTTATAGATTCCGATGCTACACTCCAGGTTTACTGTATCCCTTGGACCTTCTTATTGACGATGAAACACAGAAATTGCATCGGAATTAAATACAAAAGGCACAATGCCGACTTAAGGACAAGAAGACTGACTCTTCTTACTGACTTTGTTTTGAATCATTTCTGTGACACTATTTATAGATTCCGATGCTTCAGGTTTATTGTATCCCCTTGACCTTCTTATTGACGATGAAACACCGAAATTGCACCGGAATTAAATACAAAAGGCACAATGCCGACTTAAGAAAAATAAATCTGACTCTTCTTACTGTCAATGATTTGAACCATTCCTGTGACACTAGTTGTAGATTCCGATGCTTCACTCCAGGTTTACTGTATCCCTTGGATCTTCATATTGACGATGAAACACAGACATTGCATCAGAATTAAATAGAAAATGCACAATGATGACTTAAGTACAATAAGACTGAATATTCTTACTGACTATGTTTTGAACCAATCCTGTGACACTAGTTATAGATTCCGATGCTTCACTTCAGGATTCCTGTATCCCTCTGACCTTCTTATTGACGATGAAACACAGAAATTGCATCGGAGTTAAATACAAAAGGCACAATGCCGACTTAAGTACAAGAAGACTGACTCTTCTTACTGTCTGTGATTTGAACCATTCCTGTGACACTAGTTATAAATTCCGATGCTTCACCTCAGGTTTACTGAATCCCTTGGCCCTTCTTATTGACGATGAAACACAGAAATTGCATCGGAATTAAATACAAAAGTCACAAAGCAGATTTAAGTACAAGAAGACTGACTCTACTTACTGTCTATGTTTTGAACCATTCCTGTGACACTAGTTATAGATTCCGATGCTTCACTCCAGGTTTACTATATCCCTTGGACCTCTTATTGACGATGAAACACAGAAATTGCATCGGAAATAAATACAAAAGGCACAATGCCGACTTAAGTACAAGAAGACTGACTATTCTTACTGACTATGTTTTGAACCATTCCATTGACACTAGTTATAGATTCCGATGCTTCACTCCATGTTTACTGTATCCCTTGGACCTTCTTATTGACGATGAAACACAGAAATTGCATCGGAATGAAATAGAAAAGGCACAATGCCAACATAAGTACAAGAAGACTGACTCTTCTTACTGACTATATTTTGAACCATTCCTGTGACACTAGTTATAGATCCGATGCTTCACTTCAGGTTTACTGTATACCTTGGACCTTCTTGTTGACGATGAAACACAGAAATTGCATCGGAATTAAATACAAACGGCACAATGCCGACTTAAGTACAAGAAGACTGAGTCTTCCTACTGTCTATGTTTTGAACCATTCCTGTGACACTAGTTATAGATTCTGATGCTTCACTCCAGGTTTACTGTATCCCTTGGACCTTCTTATTGACGATGAAACACAGAAATTGCATCGGAATTAAATACAAAAGGCACAATGCCGACTTATGTACATGAAAACCGACTCTTCCCACTGACTATGTTTTGAACCATTCCTGTGACACCCGTTATAGATTCCGATGCTTCACTTCAGGTTTACTGTATCCCTCTGACGTTCTTATTGACGATGAAACACAGAAATTGCATCGGAATTAAATACATACGGCACAATGCCGACTAAGTACAGAAGACTGACTCTTCCTACTGTCTAAGTTTTGAACCATTCCTGTGACACTAGTTATAGATTCCGATGCTTCACTTGAGGTTTACTGTATCCCTTGGACCTTCTTATTGACGATGAAACACAGAAAATGCATCGGAATTAAATACAAAGGCACAATGCTGACTTATGTACATGAAAACCGACTCTTCCTACTGACTATGATTTGAACCATTCCTGTGACACCCGTTATAGATTCCGATGCTTCACTTGAGGTTTACTGTACCCCTTGGACCTTCTTATTGACGATGAAACACAGAAATTGCATCGGAATTAAATACAAAAGGCACAATGCCGAATTAAGTACAAGAAGACTGACTCTTCTTACTGTCTATGTTTTGAACCATTCCTGTGACACTAGTAATAGATTCCGATGCTTCACTCCCGGTTTACTGTATCCCTTGGACCCTCTTATTGACGATGAAACACAGAAAATGCATCGGAATTAAATACAAAAGGCACAATGCCGACTTAAGTACATGAAGACCGAATCTTCCCACTGACTATGTTTTGAACCATTCCTGTGACACTAGTTATAGATTCCGATGCTTCACTCCACGTTTACTGTATCCCTTGGACCTTCTTATTGACGATGAAACACAAAAATTGCATCGGAATTAAATACAAAAGGCAAAATGCCGACTTAAGTACACGAAGACTGACTCTTCTTACTGGCTATGTTTTGAACCATTCCTGTGACACTAATTATAGGTTCCGATGCTACACTCCAGGTTTACTGTATCCCTTGGACCTTCTTATTGACGATGAAACACAGAAATTGCATCGGAATTAAATACAAAAGGCACAATGCCGACTTAAGGACAAGAAGACTGACTCTTCTTACTGACTTTGTTTTGAACCATTCCTGTGACACTAGTTATAGATTCCGATGCTTCACTCCCGGTTTACTGTATACATTGGACCTTCATATTGACGATGAAACACAGAAATTGCATCAGAATTAAATAGAAAATGCACAATGATGACTTAAGTACAATAAGACTGAATATTCTTACTGACTATGATTTGAACCATTCCTGTGACACTAGTTATAGATTCCGATGCTTCACTTCAGGATTACTGTATCCCTCTGACCTTCTTATTGACGATGAAACACAGAAATTGCATCGGAGTTAAATACAAAAGGCACAGTGCCGACTTTAGTACAAGAAGACTGACTCTTCTTGCTGTCTATGTTTTGAACCATTCCTGTGACACTAGCTATAGATTCCGATGCTTCACTTCAGGTTTCATGTTTACTGTACCCCTCTGTCCTTCTTATTGACGATGAAACACAGAAATTGCATCGGAATTAAATACAAAAGGCAGAATGCCGACTTAAGTACAAGAAGACTGACTCATCCTACTGACTATGATTTGAACCATTCCATTGACACTAGTTATAGATTCCGATGCTTCACTCCAGGTTTACTATATCCCTTGGATCTACTTATTGACGATGAAACACAGAAATTGCATTGAAATTAAATACAAACGGCGCAATGCCGACTTAAGTACAAGAAGACTGTCTCTTCCTACTGTCTATGTTTTGAAATATTCCTGTGACACTAGTTATAGATTCCGATGCTTCACTCCAGGTTTACTGTATCCCTTGGACCTTCTTATTGACGATGAAGCACAGAAATTGCATCGGTATTAAATACAAAAGGCACAATGCCGACTTAAGTACAAGAAGACTAACTCTTCTTACTGACTATGTTAAGAACCATTCCTGTTACACTAGTTATGGATTCCGATGCTTCACTTCAGGTTTACTGTATCCCTCTGACCTTCTTATTGACGATGAAACACAGAAATTGCATCGGAATTAAATACAAAAGGCACAATGCCGAATTAAGTTCAAGAAGACTGACTCTTCTTACTGTCTATTTTTGAACCAGTCCTATGACACTAGTTATAGACTCCGATGCTTCACTCCACGTTTACTGTAACCCTTGGTCCTTTTTATTGACGATGAAACACAGAAATTGCATCGGAATTAAATAGAAAAGGCACAATGCCGACTTAAGTACAAGAAGACTGACTCTTCCTACTTACTATGTTTTGAACCATTCCTGTGACACTAGTTATAAATTCCGATGCTACACTTCAGGTTTACTGTATCCCTTGGACATTCCTATTGAAGATGAAACACAGAAATTGCATCGGAATTAAATAGAAAAGGCAAAATGCCGACTTAAGTACAAGAAGACTGACTCTTCTTACTGACTATGTTTTGAACCATTCCTGTGACACTAGTTATAGATTCTGATGCTTCACTCCAGGTTTACTGTATCCCTTGGACCTTCTTATTGACGATGAAACACAGAAATTGCATCGGAATTAAATACAAAAGGCACAATGCCGACTTATGTACATGAAAACCGACTCTTCCTACTGACTATGTTTTGAACCACTCCTGTGACACCCGTTATAGATTCCGATGCTTCACTTCAGGTTTACTGTATCCCTCTGACGTTCTTATTGACGATGAAACACAGAAATTGCATCGGAATTAAATACATACGGCACAATGCCGACTTAAGTACAGAAGACTGACTCTTCCTACTGTCTAAGTTTTGAACCATTCCTGTGACACTAGTTATAGATTCCGATGCTTCACTTGAGGTTTACTGTATCCCTTGGACCTTCTTATTGACGATGAAACACAGAAAATGCATCGGAATTAAATACAAAGGCACAATGCTGACTTATGTACATGAAAACCGACTCTTCCTACTGACTATGATTTGAACCATTCCTGTGACACCCGTTATAGATTCCGATGCTTCACTTGAGGTTTACTGTACCCCTTGGACCTTCTTATTGACGATGAAACACAGAAATTGCATCGGAATTAAATACAAAAGGCACAATGCCGAATTAAGTACAAGAAGACTGACTCTTCTTACTGTCTATGTTTTGAACCATTCCTGTGACACTAGTAATAGATTCCGATGCTTCACTCCCGGTTTACTGTATCCCTTGGACCCTCTTATTGACGATGAAACACAGAAAATGCATCGGAATTAAATACAAAAGGCACAATGCCGACTTAAGTACATGAAGACCGAATCTTCCCACTGACTATGTTTTGAACCATTCCTGTGACACTAGTTATAGATTCCGATGCTTCACTCCACGTTTACTGTATCCCTTGGACCTTCTTATTGACGATGAAACACAAAAATTGCATCGGAATTAAATACAAAAGGCAAAATGCCGACTGAAGTACCCGAAGACTGACTCTTCTTACTGACTATGATTTGAACCATTCCTGTGACACTAGTTACGGATTCCGATGCTTCACTCCAGGTGTACTGTATCCCTTGGACCTTCTTCTTGACGATGAAACACAGAAATTGCATCGGAATTAAATACAAAAGGCACAATGCCGACTTAAGTACAAGAAGACTAACTCTTCTTACTGACTATGTTTTGAACCATACCTGTGACACTAGTTATGGATTCCGATGCTTCACTTCAGGTTTACTGTATTCCTCTGACCTTCGTATTGACGATGAAACACAGAAATTGCATCGGAATTAAATACAAAAGGCACAATGCCGAATTAAGTTCAAGAAGATGGACTCTTCTTACTGTCTACCTTTGAACCAGTCCTGTGACACTAGTTATAGACTCCGATGCTTCCCTCTAGGGTTACTGTATCCCTTCGTCCTTCTTATTGACGATGAAACACAGAAATTGCATCGAAATTAAATAGAAAAGGCACAATGCCGACTTAAGTACATAAGACTGACTCTTACTACTGTCTATGTTTTGAACCATTCCTGTGACACTAGCTATAGATTCCGATGCATTACTTCAGGTTTACTGTACCCCTCTGACCCTCTTATTGACGATGAAACACAGAAATTGCATCGGAATTAAATACAAAAGGCAGAATGCCGACTTAAGTACAAGAAGACTGACTCTTCTTACTGTCTATGATTTGAACCATTCCATTGACACTAGTTATAGATACCGATGCTTCACTCCAGGTTTACTGTATCCCTTGGACCTTGTTATTGACGATGAAACATAGAAATTGCACCGGAATTAAATAGAAAAGGTACAATGCTGACTTAAGTACAAGAAGACTGACTCTTCTTACTGACTATGCTTTTGAACCATTCCTGTGACACTAGTTATAGATTCCGATGCTTCACCTCCGGTTTACTGTATCCCTTGGACCTTCTTATTGACGATGAAACACAGAAATTGCATCGGAATTAAATACAAAAGGCAAAATGCCGACTTAAGTACACGAAGACTGACTCTTCTTACTGGCTATGTTTTGAACCATTCCTGTGACACTAATTATAGGTTCCGATGCTACACTCCAGGTTTACTGTATCCCTTGGACCTTCTTATTGACGATGAAACACAGAAATTGCATCGGAATTAAATACAAAAGGCACAATGCCGACTTAAGGACAAGAAGACTGACTCTTCTTACTGACTTTGTTTTGAACCATTCCTGTGACACTAGTTATAGATTCCGATGCTTCACTCCCGGTTTACTGTATACATTGGACCTTCATATTGACGATGAAACACAGAAATTGCATCAGAATTAAATAGAAAATGCACAATGATGACTTAAGTACAATAAGACTGAATATTCTTACTGACTATGATTTGAACCATTCCTGTGACACTAGTTATAGATTCCGATGCTTCACTTCAGGATTACTGTATCCCTCTGACCTTCTTATTGACGATGAAACACAGAAATTGCATCGGAGTTAAATACAAAAGGCACAGTGCCGACTTTAGTACAAGAAGACTGACTCTTCTTGCTGTCTATGTTTTGAACCATTCCTGTGACACTAGCTATAGATTCCGATGCTTCACTTCAGGTTTCATGTTTACTGTACCCCTCTGTCCTTCTTATTGACGATGAAACACAGAAATTGCATCGGAATTAAATACAAAAGGCAGAATGCCGACTTAAGTACAAGAAGACTGACTCATCCTACTGACTATGATTTGAACCATTCCATTGACACTAGTTATAGATTCCGATGCTTCACTCCAGGTTTACTATATCCCTTGGATCTACTTATTGACGATGAAACACAGAAATTGCATTGAAATTAAATACAAACGGCGCAATGCCGACTTAAGTACAAGAAGACTGTCTCTTCCTACTGTCTATGTTTTGAAATATTCCTGTGACACTAGTTATAGATTCCGATGCTTCACTCCAGGTTTACTGTATCCCTTGGACCTTCTTATTGACGATGAAGCACAGAAATTGCATCGGTATTAAATACAAAAGGCACAATGCCGACTTAAGTACAAGAAGACTAACTCTTCTTACTGACTATGTTAAGAACCATTCCTGTTACACTAGTTATGGATTCCGATGCTTCACTTCAGGTTTACTGTATCCCTCTGACCTTCTTATTGACGATGAAACACAGAAATTGCATCGGAATTAAATACAAAAGGCACAATGCCGAATTAAGTTCAAGAAGACTGACTCTTCTTACTGTCTATTTTTGAACCAGTCCTATGACACTAGTTATAGACTCCGATGCTTCACTCCACGTTTACTGTAACCCTTGGTCCTTTTTATTGACGATGAAACACAGAAATTGCATCGGAATTAAATAGAAAAGGCACAATGCCGACTTAAGTACAAGAAGACTGACTCTTCCTACTTACTATGTTTTGAACCATTCCTGTGACACTAGTTATAAATTCCGATGCTACACTTCAGGTTTACTGTATCCCTTGGACATTCCTATTGAAGATGAAACACAGAAATTGCATCGGAATTAAATAGAAAAGGCAAAATGCCGACTTAAGTACAAGAAGACTGACTCTTCTTACTGACTATGTTTTGAACCATTCCTGTGACACTAGTTATAGACTCCGATGCTTCACTCCACGTTTACTGTAACCCTTGGTCCTTTTTATTGACGATGAAACACAGAAATTGCATCGGAATTAAATAGAAAAGGCACAATGCCGACTTAAGTACAAGAAGACTGACTCTTCCTACTTACTATGCTTTGAACCATTCCTGTGACACTAGTTATAAATTCCGATGCTACACTTCAGGTTTACTGTATCCCTTGGACATTCCTATTGAAGATGAAACACAGAAATTGCATCGGAATTAAATAGAAAAGGCAAAATGCCGACTTAAGTACAAGAAGACTGACTCTTCTTACTGACTATGTGTTGAACCATTCCTGTGACACTAGTTATAGATTCCGATGCTTCACCTCAGGTTTACTGTATCCCTTGGACCTTCTTAAGGACGATGAAACACAGAAATTGCATCGGAATTAAATACAAAAGGCACAATGCCGACTTAAGTACAAGAAGACTAACTCTTCTTACTGACTATGTTTGAACCATTCCTGTGACACTAGTTATGGATTCCGATGCTTCACTTCAGGTTTACTGTATCCCTCTGACCTTCTTATTGACGATGAAACACAGAAATTGCATCGGAATTAAATACAAAAGGCACAATGCCGAATTAAGTTCAAGAAGACTGACTCTTCTTACTGTCTATTTTTGAACCAGTCCTATGACACTAGTTATAGATTCCGATGCTTCACTCCAGATTCACTGTATCCCTTGGACCTTCTTATTGATGATGAAACACAGAAATTTCTTCGGAATTAAATACAAAAGGCACAATGCCGACTTAAGGACAAGAAGACTGACTCATCTTACTGACTATGTTTTGAACTATTCCTGTGACACTAGCTATAGATTCCGATGCTTCACTTCAGGTTTACTGTACCCCTCTGACCTTCATATTGACGATGAAACACAGATATTGCATCGGAATTAAATGCAAAAGGCACAATGCCGACTTAAGTACAAGAAGATTGACTCTTCTTACTGTCTATGATTTGAACCATTCCATTGACACTTGTTATAGATTCCGATGCTTCACTCCAGGTTTACTGTATCCCTTGGACCTTGTTATTGACGATGAAACACAGAAATTGCATCGGAATTAAATAGAAAAGGTACAATGCCGACTTAAGTACAAGAAGACTGACTCTTCTTAGTGACTATGTTCTGAAACATTCCTGTGACACTAGTTATAGATTCCGATGCTTCACCTCAGGTTTACTGTATCCCTTGGACCTTCTTATTGACGATGAAACACAGAAATTGCATCGGAATTGAATACAAAAGGCAAAATGCCGACTAAAGTACACGAAGACTGACTCTTTTTACTGTCTATGTTTTGAACCGGTCCTGTGACACTAGTTATAGATTCCGATGCTACACTCCAGGTTTACTGTATCCCTTGGACCTTCTTATTGACGCTGAAACACAGAAATTGCATCGGAATTAAATACAAAAGGCACAATGCCGACTTAAGGACAAGAAGACTGACTCTTCTTACTGACTTTGTTTTGAACCATTCCTGTGACACTAGTATTAGATTCCGATGCTTCAGGTTTATTGTATCCCTCTGACCTTCTTATTGACGATGAAACACAGAAATTGCACCGGAATTAAATACAAAAGGCACAATGCCGACTTAAGAAAAAGAAGTCTGTCTCTTCTTACCGTCTATTATTTGAACCATTCCTGTGACACTAGTTATAGATTCCGATGCTTCACTCCAGGTTTACTGTATCCCTAGGACCTTCATATTAACGATGAAACACAGAAATTGCATCAGAATAAAATAGAAAATGCACAATGATGACTTAAGTACAATAAGACTGAATATTCTTACTGACTATGTTTGGAACCATTCCTGTGACACTAGTTATAGATTCCGATGCTTCACTTCAGGATTGCTGTATCCCTCTGACCTTCTTATTGACGATGAAACGCAGAAATTGCATCGGAGTTAAATACAAAAGGCACAATGCCGACTTAAGTACAAGAAGACTGACTCTTCTTACTGTCTATGTTTTGAACCATTCCTGTAACACTAGTTATAAATTCCGATGCTCCACTTCAGGTTTACTGTATCCCTTGGACCTTCTTATTGACGATGAAACACAGAAATTGCATCGGAATTAAATACAAAAGGCACAAAGCAGAATTAAGTACAAAAAGACTGACTCTTCTTACTGTCTATGTTTTGAACCATTCCTGTGACACTAGCTATAGATTCCGAAGCTTCACTTCAGGTTTCCTGTATCCCTAGGACCTTCTTATAGAAAATGAATTACAGAAATTGCATGGGATTTAAATAGAAAGGGCACAATGTCGACGTAAGTAGAAGAAGACTGACTCTTCTTACTGTCTATGTTTTGAACCATTCCTGTGACACTAGTTATAGATTCCGATGCTTCACTCTAGGTTTACTATATCCCTTGGACCTTCTTATTGCCGATGAAACACAGAAATTGCATCGGAATTAAATAGAAAAGGCACAATGCCGACTTAAGTATAAGAAGACTGACTCTTCTTACTGACTATGTTTTGAACCATTCCATTGACACTAGTTATAGATTCCGATGCTTCACTCCATGTTCACTGTATCCCTTGGACCCTCTTATTGACGATGAGACACAGAAATTGCATCGGAATGAAATAGAAAAGGCACAATGCCGACCTAAGTACAAGAAGAGTGACTCTTCTTACTGACTATGTTTTGAACCATTCCTGTGACACTAATTATAGATCTGATGCTTCACTTCAGGTTTACTGTATACCTTGGACCTTCTTATTGACGATGAAACACAGAAATTGCATCGGAATTAAATACAAACGGCACAATGCCGACTTAAGTACAAGAAGACTGACTCTTCCTACTGTCTATGCTTTGAAAAATTCCTGTGACACTAGTTATAGATTCCGATGCTTCACTCCAGGTTTACTGTATCCCTTGGACCTTCTTATTGACGATGAAACACAGAAATTGCATCGAAATTAAATACAAAAGGCACAACGCCGACTTAAGTACAAGAAGACTAACTCTTCTTACTGACTATGTTTTGAACCATTCCTGTGACACTGGTTATGGATTCCGATGCTTCACTTCAGGTTTACTGTATCCCTCTGACCTTCTTATTGACGATGAAACACAGAAACTGCATCGGAATTAAATACAAAAGGCACAATGGCGAATTAAGTTCAAGAAGACTGACTCTTCTTACTGTCTATTTTTTAACCAGTCCTGTGACACTAGTTATAGACTCCGATGCTTCACTCCAGGTTTACTGTATCCCTTGGTCCTTCTTATTGACGATGAAACACAGAAATTGCATCGGAATTAAATAGAAAAGGCACAATTCCGACTTAAGTACAAGAAGACTGACTCTTCTTACTATGTTTTGAACCATTCCTGTGACACTAGTTATAAATTCCGATGCTACACTTCAGGTTTACTGTATGCCTTGGACATTCTTATTGACGATGAAACACAGAAATTGCATCGGAATTAAATACAAAAGGCACAGTGCAGAATTAAGTACTAGGAGACTGACTCTTCTTACTGTCTATGTTTTGAACCATTCCTGTGACACTGGTTATGGATTCCGATGCTTCACTTCAGGTTTACTGTATCCCTCTGACCTTCTTATTGACGATGAAACACAGAAACTGCATCGGAATTAAATACAAAAGGCACAATGGCGAATTAAGTTCAAGAAGACTGACTCTTCTTACTGTCTATTTTTTAACCAGTCCTGTGACACTAGTTATAGACTCCGATGCTTCACTCCAGGTTTACTGTATCCCTTGGTCCTTCTTATTGACGATGAAACACAGATATTGCATCGGAATTAAATACAAAAGACACAATGCCGACTTAAGAACAAGATGACTGACTCTTCTTACTGACTATGTTTTGAACCATTCCTGTGACTCTAGCCTTAGATTCCGATGCTTCACTTCAGGTTTACTGTACCCCTGTAACCTTCTTATTGACGATGAAACACAGAAACTGAATCGGAATTAAATGCAAAAGGCATAATGTCCTACTTAAGTCCAAGAAAACTGACTCATCTTACTGTCCATGTTTTGAAATATTTCATTGACACTAATTATAGATTCCGATTCTTCACTTCAGGTTTACTGTACACCTCTGACCTTCTTATTGACGATGAGACACAGAAATTGCATCGGAATTAAATACAAAAGGCAAAATGCCGACTTAAGTACACGAAGACTGACTCTTCTTACTGTCTATGTTTTGAACCATTCCTGTGACACTAGCTATAGATTCCGAAGCTTCACTTCAGGTTTCCTGTATCCCTAGGACCTTCTTATAGAAAATGAATTACAGAAATTGCATGGGATTTAAATAGAAAGGGCACAATGTCGACGTAAGTAGAAGAAGACTGACTCTTCTTACTGTCTATGTTTTGAACCATTCCTGTGACACTAGTTATAGATTCCGATGCTTCACTCTAGGTTTACTATATCCCTTGGACTTTCTTATTGCCGATGAAACACAGAAATTGCATCGGAATGAAATAGAAAAGGCACAATGCCGACCTAAGTACAAGAAGAGTGACTCTTCTTACTGACTATGTTTTGAACCATTCCTGTGACACTAATTATAGATCCGATGCTTCACTTCAGGTTTACTGTATACCTTGGACCTTCTTATTGACGATGAAACACAGAAATTGCATCGGAATTAAATACAAACGGCACAATGCCGACTTAAGTACAAGAAGACTGACTCTTCCTACTGTCTATGTTTTGAAATATTCCTGTGACACTAGTTATAGATTCCGACGCTTCACCCCAGGTTTACTGTATCCATTGGACCTTCTTATTGACGATGAAACACAGAAATTGCATCGAAATTAAATACAAAAGGCACAATGCCGACTTAAGTACAAGAAGACTAACTCTTCTTACTGACTATGTTTTGAACCATTCCTGTGACACTGGTTATGGATTCCGATGCTTCACTTCAGGTTTACTGTATCCCTCTGACCTTCTTAATGACGATGAAACACAGAAACTGCATCGGAATTAAATACAAAAGGCACAATGGCGAATTAAGTACAAGAAGACTGACTCTTCTTACTGTCTATTTTTTAACCAGTCCTGTGACACTAGTTATAGACTCCATTGCTTCACTCCAGGTTTACTGTATCCCTTGGTCCTTCTAATTGACGATGAAACACAGAAATTGCATCGGAATTAAATAGAAAAGGCACAATTCCGACTTAAGTACAAGAAGACTGACTCTTCTTACTATGTTTTGAACCATTCCTGTGACACTAGTTATAAATTCCGATGCTACACTTCAGGTTTACTGTATGCCTTGGACATTCTTATTGACGATGAAACACAGAAATTGCATCGGAATTAAATACAAAAGGCACAGTGCAGAATTAAGTACAAGGAGACTGACTCTTCTTACTGTCTATGTTTTGAACCATTCCTGTGACACTAGTTATTGATTCCGATGCTTCACTCCAGGTTTACTGTATCCCTTGGACCTTCGTATTGATGATGAAACACAGATATTGCATCGGAATTAAATACAAAAGACACAATGCCGACTTAAGGACAAGATGACTGACTCTTCTTACTGACTATGTTTTGAACCATTCCTGTGACTCTAGCCTTAGATTCCGATGCTTCACTTCAGGTTTACTGTACCACTGTGACCTTCTTATTGACGATGAAACACAGAAACTGAATCGGAATTAAATACAAAAGGCATAATGCCGACTTAAGTCCAAGAAGACTGACTCATCTTACTGTCTATGTTTTGAAATATTTCATTGACACTAATTATAGATTCCGATTCTTCACTTCAGGTTTACTGTACACCTCTGACCTTCTTATTGACGATGAGACACAGAAATTGCATCGGAATTAAATACAAAAGGCAAAATGCCGACTTAAGTACACGAAGACTGACTCTTCTTACTGTCTATGTTTTGAACCATTCCTGTGTCACAAGTTATAGATTCCGATGCTACACTCCAGGTTTACTGTATCCCTTGGACCTTCTTATTGACGAGGAAACACACAAATTACATCGGAATTAAATAGAAAAGGCACTATGCCGACGTAAGTACAAGAAGACTGACTCTTCTTACTGTCTATGCTTTGAACCATTCCTGTGACACTAGTTATAGTTTCCGATGCTTCACTCCAGGTTTACTGTATCCCTTGGCCCCTCTTATAGACGATGAAACACAGAAATTGCATCGGAATTAAATAGAAAAGGCACAATGCCTTCTTAAGTACACGAAGACTGACTCTTCTTACTGGCTATGTTTTGAACCATTCCTGTGACACTAGTTATAGAATCCGAAGCTTCACTTCAGGATTACTGTATCCCTCTGACCATCTTACTGACGATGAAACACAGAAATTGCATCGGAATTAAATTTAAAAGGCACAATGCCGAATTAAGTTCAAGAAGACTGACTCTTCTTACTGTCTATTTTTGAACCACTCCTGTGACACTAGTTATAGACTCCGATGCTTCACACCAGGTTTACTGTATCCCTTGGACCTTCTTAGTGACGAAGAAACACAGAAATTGCATCGGAATTAAATACAAAAGGCACAATGGCGACATAAGTAAAAGAAGTCTGACTCTTCTTACTGTCTATGATTTGAACCATTCCATTGACACTAGTTATAGATTCCGATGCTTCACTCCAGGTTTACTGTATCCCTTGGACCTTGTTATTGACGATGAAACACAGAAATTGCATCGGAATTAAATAGAAAAGGTACAATGCCGACTTAAGTACAAGAAGACTGACTCTTCTTACTGACTATGTTTTGAACCATTCCTGTGACACTAGTTATAGATTCCGATGCTTCACCTCAGGTTTACTGTATCCCTTGGACCTTCTTATTGACGATGAAACACAGAAATTGCATCGGAATTAAATACAAAAGGCAAAATGCCGACTTAAGTACACGAAGACTGACTCTTCTTACTGTCTATGTTTTGAACCATTCCTGTGACACTAGTTATAGATTCCGATGCTACACTCCAGGTTTACTGTATCCCTTGGACCTTGTTATTGACGATGAAACACAGAAATTGCATCGGAATTAAATAGAAAAGGTACAATGCCGACTTAAGTACAAGAAGACTGACTCTTCTTACTGACTATGTTTTGAACCATTCCTGTGACACTAGTTATAGATTCCGATGCTTCACCTCAGGTTTACTGTATCCCTTGGACCTTCTTATTGACGATGAAACACAGAAATTGCATCGGAATTAAATACAAAAGGCAAAATGCCGACTTAAGTACACGAAGACTGACTCTTCTTACTGTCTATGTTTTGAACCATTCCTGTGACACTAGTTATAGACTCCGATGCTTCACACCAGGTTTACTGTATCCCTTGGACCTTCTTAGTGACGAAGAAACACAGAAATTGCATCGGAATTAAATACAAAAGGCACAATGGCGACATAAGTAAAAGAAGTCTGACTCTTCTTACTGTCTATGATTTGAACCATTCCATTGACACTAGTTATAGATTCCGATGCTTCACTCCAGGTTTACTGTATCCCTTGGACCTTCATATTGACGATGAAACACAGAAATTGCATCAGAATTAAATAGAAACTGCACAATGATGACTTAAGTACAATAAGACTGAATATTCATACTGACTATGTTTTGAACCATTCCTGTGACACTAGTTATAGATTCCGATGCTTCACTTCAGGATTACTGTAACCCTCTGACCTTCTTATTGACGATGAAACACAGAAATTGCATCGGAGTTAAATACAAAAGGCACAATGCCGACTTAAGTACAAGAAGACTGACTCTTCTTACTGTCTATGTTTTGAACCATTCCTGTGACACTAGCTATAGATTCCGATTCTTCACTTCAGGTTTCATGTTTACTGTACCCCTCTGTCCTTCTTATTGACGATGAAACACAGAAATTGCATCGGAATTAAATACAAAAGGCACAAAGCAGAATTATGTACAAGAAGACTGACTCTTCTTACTGTCTATGTTTTGAACCATTCCTGTGACAGTAGCTATAGATTCCGAAGCTTCACTTCAGGTTTAGTGAATCCCTTGGACCTTCTTATAGACGATGAATTACAGAAATTGCATCGGATTTAAATAGAAAGGGCACAATGTCGACGTAAGTACAAGAAGACTGACTCTTCTTACTGTCTATGTTTTGAACCATTCCTGTGACACTAGTTATAGATTCCGATTCTTCACTCCAGGTTTACTATATCCCTTGGACCTTCTTATTGACGATGAAACACAGAAATTGCATCGGAATTAAATACTAAAGGCACAATGCCGATTTAAGTATAAGAAGACTGAATCTTCTTACTGACTATGTTTTGAACCATTCCATTGACACGAGTTATATATTCCGATGCTTCACTCCATGTTTACTGTATCCCTTGGGCCTTCTTATTGACGATGAAACACAGAAATTGCATCGGAATGAAATAGAAAAGGTACAGTGCCGACTTAAGTACAAGAAGACTGACTCTTCTTACTGTCTATGTTTTGAACCATTCCTGTGACACTAGTTATAGATCCGATGCTTCACATCAGGTTTACTGTATACCTTGGACCTTCTTATTGACGATGAAACACAGAAATTGCATTGAAATTGAATACAAACGGCACAATGCCGACTTAAGTACAAGAAGACTGTCTCTTCCTACTGTCTATGCTTTGAAATATTCCTGTGATACTAGTTATAGATTCCGATGCTTCACTCCAGGTTTACTGTATCCCTTGGACCTTCTTATTGACGATGAAGCACAGAAATTGCATCGGTATTAAATACAAAAGGCACAATGCCGACTTAAGTTCAAGAAGACTAACTCTTCTTACTGACTATGTTTTGAACCATTCCTGTGACACTAGTTATGGATTCCGATGCTTCACTTCAGGTTTACTGTATCCCTCTGACCTTCTTATTGACGATGAAACACAGAAATTGCATCGGAATTAAATACAAAAGGCACAATGCCGAATTAAGTTCAAGAAGACTGACTCTTCTTACTGTCTATTTTTGAACCAGTCCTGTGACACTAGTTATAGACTCCGATGCTTCACTCCACGTTTACTGTAACCCTTGGTCCTTCTTATTGACGATGAAACACAGAAATTGCATCGGAATTAAATAGAAAAGGCACAATGCCGACTTAAGTACAAGAAGACTGACTCTTCCTACTTACAATGTTTTGAACCATTCCTGTGACACTAGTTATAAATTCCGATGCTACACTTCAGGTTTACTGTGTCGCTTGGACATTCCTATTGAAGATGAAACACAGAAATTGCATCGGAATTAAATACAAAAGACACAGTGCAGAATTAAGTACAAGGAGACTGACTCTTCTTACTGTCTATGTTTTGAACCATTCCTGTGACACTAGTTATAGATTCCGATGCTTCACTCCAGGTTTACTGTATCCCTTGGACCTTCTTATTGACGATGAAACACAGAAATCGCATCGGAATTAAATACAAAAGGCACAATGCCGACGTAAGTACAAGAAGACTGACTCTTCTTACTGTCTATGTTTTGAACCATTCCGGTGACACCAGTTATTGTTTCCGATGCTTCACTCCAGGTTTACTGTATCCCTTGGCCCTTCTTATTGACGATGAAACACAGAAATTGCATCGGAATTAAATAGAAAAGGCACAATGCCGACTTAAGTACAAGAAGACTGACTCTTCTTACTGACTATGTTTTGAACCATTCCTGTGACACTAGTTATAGATTCCGATGCTTCACTTCAGGATAACTGTATCCCTCTGATCTTCTTATTGACGATGAAACACAGAAATTGCATCGGAATTAAATACAAAAGGCACAATGCCGACTTAAGTACAAGAAGACTGACTCTTCTTACTGACTATGTTTTGAACCAGTCCTGTGACACTAGTTATAGACTCCGATGCTTCACTCTAGGTTTACTGTATCCCTTGGTCCTTCTTATTGACGATGAAACACAGAAATTGCATCAAAATAAATAGAAAAGGCACAATGCCGACTTAAGTACAAGAAGACTGACTCTTCTTACTGACTATGTTTTGAAGCATCCCTGTGACACCAGTTATAAATTCCGATGCTTCACTTCTGGTTTACTGTACCCTTTGGAACATCATATTGACGATGGAACACAGAAAATGCATCGGAATTAAATACAAAAGGCACAGTGCAGAATTAAGTACAAGGAGACTGACTCTTCTTACTGTCTATGTTTTGAACCATTCCTGTGACACTAGTTATAGATTCCGATGCTTCACTCCAGGTTCACTGTATCCCTTGGACCTTCTTATTGATGATGAAACACAGAAATATCTTCGGAATTAAATACAAAAGGCACAATGCCGACTTAAGGACAAGAAGACTGACTCATCTTACTGACTATGTTTTGAACTATTCCTGTGACACTAGCTATAGATTCCGATGCTTCACTTCAGGTTTACTGTACCCCTCTGACCTTCATATTGACGATGAAACACAGATATTGCATCGGAATTAAATACAAAAGGCACAATGCCGACTTAAGTACAAGAAGATTGACTCTTCTTACTGTCTATGATTTGAACCATTCCATTGACACTTGTTATAGATTCCGATGCTTCACTCCAGGTTTACTGTATCCCTTGGACCTTGTTATTGACGATGAAACACAGAAATTGCATCGGAATTAAATAGAAAATGTACAATGCCGACTTAAGTACAAGAAGACTGACTCTTCTTACTGACTATGTTCTGAAACATTCCTGTGACACTAGTTATAGATTCCGATGCTACACTCCAGGTGTACTGTATCCCTTGGACCTTCTTATTGACGATGAAACACAGAAATTGCATCGGAATTAAATACAAAAGGCACAATGCCGACTTAAGGACAAGAAGACTGACTCTTCTTACTGACTTTGTTTTGAACCATTCCTGTGACACTAGTTATAGATTCCGATGCTTCAGGTTTATTGTATCCCTCTGACCTTCTTATTGACGATGAAACACAGAAATTGCACCGGAATTAAATACAAAAGGCACAATGCCGACTTAAGAAAAAGAAGTCTGTCTCTTCTTACTGTCTATGATTTGAACCATTCCTGTGACACTAGTTATAGATTCTGATGCTTCACTCCAGGTTTACTGTATCCCTAGGACCTTCATATTGACGATGAAACACAGAAATTGCATCAGAATTAAATAGAAAATGCACAATGATGACTTAAGTACAATAAGACTGAATATTCTTACTGACTATGTTTGGAACCATTCCTGTGACACTAGTTATAGATTCCGATGCTTCACTTCAGGATTACTGTATCCCTCTGACCTTCTTATTGACGATGAAACGCAGAAATTGCATCGGAATTAAATACAAAAGGCACAAAGCAGAATTAAGTACAAGAAGACTGACTCTTCTTACCATCTATGTTTTGAACCATTCCTGTGACACTAGCTATAGATTCCGATGCTTCACTTCAGGTTTCAGGTTTACTGTACCCCTCTGACCTTCTTATTGACGATGAAACACAGAAATTGCATCGGAATTAAATACAAAAGGCACTAAGCTGAATTAAGTACAAAAAGACTGACTCTTCTTACTGTCTATGTTTTGAACCATTCCTGTGACACTAGCTATAGATTCCGAAGCTTCACTTCAGGTTTCCTGTATCCCTAGGACCTTCTTATAGAATATGAATTACAGAAATTGCATGGGATTTAAATAGAAATGGCACAATGTCGACGTAAGTAGAAGAAGACTGACTCTTCTTACTGTCTATGTTTTGAACCATTCCTGTGACACTAGTTATAGATTCCGATGCTTCACTCTAGGTTTACTATATCCCTTGGACCTTCTTATTGCCGATGAAACACAGAAATTGCATCGGAATAAAATAGAAAAGGCACAATGCCGACTTAAGCATAAGAAGACTGACTCTTCTCACTAACTATGATTTGAACCATTCCATTGACAATAGTTATAGATTCCGATGCTTCACTCCATGTTTACTGTATCCCTTGGACCCTCTTATTGACGATGAAACACGGAAATTGCATCGGAATGAAATAGAAAAGGCACAATGCCGACCAAAGTACAAGAAGAGTGACTCTTCTTACTGGCTATGTTTTGAACCATTCCTGTGACACTAGTTATAGATCCGATGCTTCACTTCAGGTTTACTGTATACCTTGGACCTTCTTATTGACGATGAAACACAGAAATTGCATCGGAATTAAATACAAACGGCACAATGCCGACTTAAGTACAAGAAGACTGACTCTTCCTACTGTCTATGTTTTGAAATATTCCTGTGACACTAGTTATAGGTTCCGATGCTTCACTCCAGGTTTACTGTATCCCTTGGACCTTCTTATTGACGATGAAACACAGAAATTGCATCGAAATTAAATACAAAAGGCACAATGCCGACTTAAGTACAAGAAGACTAACTCTTCTTACTGACTATGTTTTGAACCATTCCTGTGACACTAGTTATGGATTCCGATGCTTCACTTCAGGTTTACTGTATCCCTCTGACCTTCTTATTGACGATGAAACACAGAAATTGCATCGGAATTAAATACAAAAGGCACAATGCCGAATTAAGTTCAAGAAGACTGACTCTTCTTACTGTCTATTTTTTAACCAGTCCTGTGACACTAGTTATAGACTCCGATGCTTCACTCCAGGTTTACTGTATCCCTTGGTCCTTCTTATTGACGAAGAAACACAGAAATTGCATCGGAATTAAATAGAAAAGGCACAATTCCGACTTAAGTACAAGAAGACTGACTCTTCTTACGATGTTTTGAACCATTCCTGTGACACTAGTTATAAATTCCGATGCTACACTTCAGGTTTACTGTATCCCTTGGACATTCTTATTGACGATGAAACACAGAAATTGCATCGGAATTAAATACAAAAGGCACAGTGCAGAATTAAGTAGAATGAGACTGACTCTTCTTACTGTCTATGTTTTGAACCATTCCTGTGACACTAGTTATTGATTCCGATGCTTCACTCCAGGTTTACTGTATCCCTTGGACCTTCGTATTGATGATGAAACACAGATATTGCATCGGAATTAAAAACGAAAGACACAATGCCGGCTTAAGAACAAGATGACTGACTCTTCTTACTGACTATGTTTTGAACCATTCCTGTGACTCTAGCTATAGATTCCGATGCTTCACTTCAGGTTTACTGTACCCCTGTGACCTTCTTATTGACGATGAAACATAGAAACTGAATCGGAATTAAATACAAAGGGCATAATGCCGACTTAAGTCCAAGAAGACTGACTCATCTTACTGTCTATGTTTTGAAATATTTCATTGACACTAGTTATAGATTCCGATTCTTCACTTCAGGTTTACTGTACACCTCTGACCTTCTTATTGACGATGAGACACAGAAATTGCATCGGAATTAAATACAAAAGGCAAAATGCCGACTTAAGTACACGAAGACTGACTCTTCTTACTGTCTATGTTTTGAACCATTCCTGTGTCACTAGTTATAGATTCCGATGCTACACTCCAGGTTTACTGTATCCCTTGGACCTTCTTATTGACGATGAAACACACAAATTACATCGGAATTAAATAGAAAAGGCACTATGCCGACGTAAGTACAAGAAGACTGACTCTTCTTACTGTCTATGCTTTGAACCATACCTGTGACACTAGTTATAGTTTCCGATGCTTCACTCCAGGTTTACTGTATCCCTTGGCCACTCTTGTAGACGATGAAACACAGAAATTGCATCGCAATTAAATAGAAAAGGCACAATGCCTTCTTAAGTACACGAAGACTGACTCTTCTTACTGACCATGTTTTGAACCATTCCTGTGACACTAGTTATAGATTCCGATGCTTCACCTCAGGTTTACTGTATCCCTTGGACCTTCTTAAGGACGATGAAACACAGAAATTGCATCGGAATTAAATACAAAAGGCACAATGCCGACTTAAGTACAAGAAGACTGACTCTCCTTTCTGACTATGTTTTGAACGATTCCTGTGACACTAGTTATAGACCCCGATGCTTTACTTCAGGTTTAATGTATCCCTTGGACATTCCTATTGAAGATGAAACACAGAAATTGCATCGGAATTAAATACAAAAGACACAGTGCAGAATTAAGTACAAGGAGACTGACTCTTCTTACTGTCTATGATTTGAACCATTCCTGTGACACTAGTTATAGATTCCGATGCTTCACTCCAGGTTTACTGTATCCCTTGGACCTTCTTATTGACGATGAAACACAGAAATTGCATCGGAATTAAATACAAAAGGCAAAATGCCGACGTAAGTACAAGAAGACTGACTCTTCTTACTGTCTATGTTTTGAACCATTCCGGTGACACCAGTTATTGTTTCCGATGCTTCACTCCAGGTTTACTGTATCCCTTGGCCCTTCTTATTGACGATGAAACACAGAAATTGCATCGGAATTAAATAGAAAAGGCACAATGCCGACTTAAGTACAAGAAGACTGACTCTTCTTACTGACTATGTTTTGAACCATTCCTGTGACACTAGTTATAGATTCCGATGCTTCACTTCAGGATTACTGTATCCCTCTGACCTTCTTATTGACGATGAAACACAGAAATTGCATCGGAATTAAATAGAAAAGGCAAAATGCCGACTTAAGTACAAGAAGACTGACTCTTCTTACTGACTATGTTTTGAACCATTCCTGTGACACTAGTTATAGATTCCGATGCTTCACCTCAGGTTTACTGTATCCCTTGGACCTTCTTAAGGACGATGAAACACCGAAATTGCATCGGAATTAAATACAAAAGGCACAATGCCGACTTAAGTACAAGAAGACTGACTCTTCTTACTGACTATGTTTTGAACCAGTCCTGTGACACTAGTTATAGACTCCGATGCTTCACTCTAGGTTTACTGTATCCCTTGGTCCTTCTTATTGACGATGAAACACAGAAATTGCATCAAAATAAATAGAAAAGGCACAATGCTGACTTAAGTACAAGAAGACTGACTCTTCTTACTGACTATGTTTTGAAGCATCCCTGTGACACCAGTTATAAATTCCGATGCTTCACTTCTGGTTTACTGTATCCCCTGGAACATCATATTGACGATGAAACACAGAAAATGCATCGGAATTAAATACAAAAGGCACAGTGCAGAATTAAGTACAAGGAGACTGACTCTTCTTACTGTCTATGTTTTGAACCATTCCTGTGACACTAGTTATAGATTCCGATGCTTCACTCCTGGTTCACTGTATCCCTTTGACCTTCTTATTGATGATGAAACACAGATATTTCTTCGGAATTAAATACAAAAGGCACAATGCCGACTTAAGGACAAGAAGACTGACTCATCTTACTGACTATGTTTTGAACTATTCCTGTGACACTAGCTATAGATTCCGATGCTTCACTTCAGGTCTACTGTACCCCTCTGACCTTCATATTGACGATGAAACACAGATATTGCATCGGAATTAAATACAAAAGGCACAATGCCGACTTAAGTACAAGAAGATTGACTCTTCTTACTGTCTATGATTTGAACCATTCCATTGACACTTGTTATAGATTCCGATGCTTCACTCCAGGTTTACTGTATCCCTTGGACCTTGTTATTGACGATGAAACACAGAAATTGCATCGGAATTAAATAGAAAAGGTACAATGCCGACTTAAGTACAAGAAGACTGACTCTTCTTACTGACTATGTTCGGAAACATTCCTGTGACACTAGTTATAGATTCCGATGCTTCACCTCAGGTTTTCTGTATCCCTTGGACCTTCTTATTGACGATGAAACACAGAAATTGCATCGGAATTAAATACAAAAGGCACAATGCCGACTTAAGGACAAGAAGACTGACTCTTCTTACTGACTTTGTTTTGAACCATTCCTGTGACACTAGTTATAGATTCCGATGCTTCAGGTTTATTGTATCCCTCTGACCTTCTTATTGACCATGAAACACAGAAATTGCACCGGAATTAAATACAAAAGGCACAATGCCGACTTAAGAAAAAGAAGTCTGTCTCTTCTTACTGTCTATGATTTGAACCATTCCTGTGACACTAGTTATAGATTCCGATGCTTCACTCTAGGTTTACTGTATCCCTAGGACCATCATATTGACGATGAAACACAGAAATTGCATCAGAATTAAATAGAAAATGCACAATGATGACTTAAGTACAATAAGACTGAATATTCTTACTGACTATGTTTGGAACCATTCCTGTGACACTAGTTATAGATTCCGATGCTTCACTTCAGGATTACTGTATCCCTTGGACCTTCTTATTGACGATGAAACGCAGAAATTGCATCGGAGTTAAATACAAAAGGCACAATGCCGACTTAAGTACAAGAAGACTGACTCTTCTTACTGTCTATGTTTTGAACCATTCTTGTAACACTAGTTATAAATTCCGATGCTTCACTTCAGGTTTACTGTATCCCTTGGACCTTCTTATTGACGATGAAACACAGAAATTGCATCGGAATTAAATACAAAAGGCACAAAGCAGAATTAAGTACAAGAAGACTGACTCTTCTTACCGTCTATGTTTTGAACCATTCCTGTGACACTAGCTATAGATTCCGATGCTTCACTTCAGGTTTCAGGTTTACTGTACCCCTCTGACCTTCTTATTGACGATGAAACACAGAAATTGCATCGGAATTAAATACAAAAGGCACAAAGCAGAATTAAGTACAAAAAGACTGACTCTTCTTACTGTCTATGTTTTGAACCATTCCTGTGACACTAGCTATAGATTCCGAAGCTTCACTTCAGGTTTCCTGTATCCCTAGGACCTTCTTATAGAAAATGAATTACAGAAATTGCATGGGATTTAAATAGAAATGGCACAATGTCGACGTAAGTAGAAGAAGACTGTCTCTTCTTACTGTCTATGTTTTGAACCATTCCTGTGACACTAGTTATAGATTCCGATGCTTCAATCTAGGTTTACTATATCCCTTGGACCTTCTTATTGCCGATGAAACACAGAAATTGCATCGGAATTAAATAGAAAAGGCACAACGCCGACTTAAGTATAAGAAGACTGACTCTTCTTACTAACTATGTTTTGAACCATTCCATTGACACTAGTTATAGATTCCGATGCTTCACTCCATGTTTACTGTATCCCTTGGACCCTCTTATTGACGATGAAACACAGAAATTGCATCGGAATGAAATAGAAAAGGCAAAATGCCGACCTAAGTACAAGAAGAGTGGCTCTTCTTACTGACTATGTTTTGAACCATTCCTGTGACACTAGTTATAGATCCGATGCTTCACTTCAGGTTTACTGTATACCTTGGACCTTCTTATTGACGATGAAACACCGAAATTGCATCGGAATTAAATACAAACGGCACAATGCCGACTTAAGTACAAGAAGACTGACTTTTCCTACTGTCTATGTTTTGAAATATTCCTGTGACACTAGTTATAGGTTCCGATGCTTCACTTCAGGTTTACTGTATCCCTCTGACCTTCTTATTGACGATGAAACACAGAAATTGCATCGGAATTAAATACAAAAGGCACAATGCCGAATTAAGTTCAAGAAGACTGACTCTTCTTACTGTCTATTTTTTAACCAGTCCTGTGACACTAGTTATAGACTCCGATGCTTCACTCCAGGTTTACTGTATCCCTTGGTCCTTCTTATTGACGATGAAACACAGAAATTGCATCGGAATTAAATAGAAAAGACACAATTCCGACTTAAGTACAAGAAGACTGACTATTCTTACGATGTTTTGAACCATTCCTGTGACACTAGTTATAAATTCCGATGCTACACTTCAGGTTTACTGTATCCCTTGGACATTCTTATTGACGATGAAACACAGAAATTGCATCGGAATTAAATACAAAAGGCACAGTGCAGAATTAAGTACAAGGAGACTGACTCTTCTTACTGTCTATGTTTTGAACCATTCCTGTGACACTAGTTATTGATTCCGATGCTTCACTCCAGGTTTACTGTATCCCTTGGACCTTCGTATTGATGATGAAACACAGATATTGCATCGGAATTAAATACAAAAGACACAATGCCGACTTAAGAACAAGATGACTGACTCTTCTTACTGACTATGTTTTGAACCATTCCTGTGACTCTAGCTATAGATTCCGATGCTTCACTTCAGGTTTACTGTACCCCTGTGACCTTATTATTGACGATGAAACATAAAAACTGAATCGGAATTAAATACAAAAGGTATAATGCCGACTTAAGTCCAAGAAGACTGACTCATCTTACTGTCTATGTTTTGAAATATTTCATTGGCACTAGTTATAGATTCCGATTCTTCACTTCAGGTTTACTGTACACCTCTGACCTTCTTATTGACGATGAGACACAGAAATTGCATCGGAATTAAATACAAAAGGCAAAATGCCGACTTAAGTACACGAAGACTGACTCTTCTTACTGTCTATGTTTTGAACCATTCCTGTGTCACTAGTTATAGATTCCGATGCTACACTCCAGGTTTACTGTATGCCTTGGACCTTCTTATTGACGATGAAACACACAAATTACATCGGAATTAAATAGAAAAGGCACTATGCCGACGTAAGTACAAGAAGACTGACTCTTCTTACTGTCTATGCTTTGAACCATTCCTGTGACACTAGTTATAGTTTCCGATGCTTCACTCCAGGTTTACTGTATCCCTTGGCCACTCTTATAGACGATGAAACACAGAAATTGCATCGGAATTAAATAGAAAAGGCACAATGCCTTCTTAAGTACACGAAGACTGACTCTTCTTACTGACCATGTTTTGAACCATTCCTGTGACACTAGTTATAGATTCCGATGCTTCACCTCAGGTTTACTGTATCCCTTGGACCTTCTTAAGGACGATGAAACACAGAAATTGCATGGGAATTAAATACAAAAGGCACAATGCCGACTTAAGTACAAGAAGACTGACTCTCCTTTCTGACTATGTTTTGAACGATTCCTGTGACGCTAGTTATAGACCCCGATGCTTTACTTCAGGTTTAATGTATCCCTTGGACCTTCTCATTGACTATGAAACACAAAAATTGCATCGGAATTAAATACAAAAGGCAAATTGCCGACTGAAGTACACGAAGACTGACTCTTATTACTGTCTATGATTTGAACCATTATTGTGACACTAGTTACAGATTCAGATGCTACACTCCAGGTTTACTGTATCCCTTGGACCTTCTTATTGACGATGAAACACAGAAATTGCATCGGAATTAAATACAAAAGGCACAATGCCGACTCATGGACAAGAAGACTGACTCTTCTTACTGACTTTGTTTTGAACCATTCCTGTGACACTAGTTATAGATTCCGATGCTTCAGGTTTATTGTATCCCTCTGACCTTCTTATTGACGATGAAACAAAGAAATTGCACCGCAATTAAATACAAAAGGCACAATGCCGACTTAAGAAAATGAAGTCTGACTCTTCTTACTGTCTATGATTTGAACCATTCCTGTGACACTAGTTATAGATTCCGATGCTTCACTCCAGGTTTACTGTATCCCTTGGACCTTCGTATTGACGATGAAACACAGAAATTGCATCAGAATTAAATAGAAACTGCACAATGATGACTTAAGTACAATAAGACTGAATATTCATACTGACTATGTTTTGAACCATTCCTGTGACACTAGTTATAGATTCCGATGCTTCACTTCAGGATTACTGTATCCCTCTGACCTTCTTATTGACGATGAAACACAGAAATTGCATCGGAGTTAAATACAAAAGGCACAATGCCGACTTAAGTACAAGAAGACTGACTCTTCTTACTGTCTATGTTTTGAACCATTCCTGTGACACTAGTTATAAATTCCGATGCTTCACTTCAGGTTTACTGTATCCCTTGGACCTTCTTATTGACGATGAAACACAGAAATTGCATCGGAATTAAATACAAAAGGCACAAAGCAGAATTAAGTGCAAGAAGACTGACTCTTCTTACTGTCTATGTTTTGAACCCTTCCTGTGACACTAGCTATAGATTCCGATGCTTTACTTCAGGTTTCAGGTTTACTGTACCCCTCTGACCTTCTTATTGACGATGAAACACAGAAATTGCATCGGAATTAAATACAAAAGGCACAAAGCAGAATTAAGTACAAGAAGACTGACTCTTCTTACTGTCTACGTTTTGAACCATTCCTGTGACACTAGCTATAGATTCCGAAGCTTCACTTCAGGTTTACTGTATCCCTAGGACCTTCTTATAGACGATGAATTACAGAAATTGCATCGGATTTAAATAGAAAGGGCACAATGTCGACGTAAGTACAAGAAGACTGACTCTTCTTACTGACTATGTTTTGAACCATTCCTGTGACACTAGTTATGGATTCCGATGCCTTACTTCAGGTTTACAGTATACCTCTGACCTTCTTATTGACGATGAAACACAGAAATTGCATCGGAATTAAATACAAAAGGCACATTGCCGAATTAAGTTCAAGAAGACTGACTCTTCTTACTGTCTATGTTTTGAACCATTCCTGTGACACTGGTTATAGATTCCGATGCTTCACTCCAGGTTTACTGTATCCCTTGGACATTCTTATTGACGATGAAACACTGAAATAGCATCGGAATTAAATACAAAAGGCACAGCGCAGAATTAAGTACAAGGAGACTGACTCTTCTTACTGTCTATGTTTTGAACCATTCCTGTGACACTAGTTATAGATTCCGATGCTTCACTCCAGGTTTACTGTATCTCTTGGACCTTCTTATTGATGATGAAACACAGAAATTGCATCGGAATTAAATACAAAAGGCACAATGCCGACTTAAGAACAAGATTACTGACTCTTCTTACTGACTATGTTTTGAACCACTCCTGCGACACTAGCTATAGTTTCCGATGCTTCGCTTCAGGTTTTCTGTACGCCTCTGACCTTCTTATTGACGATGAAACACAGAAACTGCATCGGAATTAAATACAAAAGGCAAAATGCGGACTTAAGTACACGAAGACTGACTCTTCTTATTGTCTATGTTCTGAACCATTCCTGTGTCACTAGTTATAGATTCCAATGCTACACTCCAGGTTTACTGTATCCCTTGGCCCCTCTTATTGACGATGAAACACAGAAATGGCATCGGAATTAAATAGAAAAGGCACAATGCCGACTTAAGTACAAGAAGACTGTCTCTTCTTACTGACTATGTTTTGAACCATTCCTGTGACACTAGTTACAGATTCCGATGCTTCACTCCAGGTTTACTATATCCCTTGGACCTTCTCATTGACGATGAAACACAGAAATTGCATCGGAATTAAATACAAAAGGCACAATGCCGACTTAAGTACAAGAAGACTGACTCTCCTTTCTGACTATGTTTTGAACGATTCCTGTGTCACTAGTTATAGATTCCGATGCTACACTCCAGGTTTACTGTATGCCTTGGACCTTCTTATTGACGATGAAACACACAAATTACATCGGAATTAAATAGAAAAGGCACTATGCCGACGTAAGTACAAGAAGACTGACTCTTCTTACTGTCTATGCTTTGAACCATTCCTGTGGCACTAGTTATAGTTTCCGATGCTTCACTCCAGGTTTACTGTATCCCTTGGCCACTCTTATAGACGATGAAACACAGAAATTGCATCGGAATTAAATAGAAAAAGGCACAATGCCTTCTTAAGTACACGGAGACTGACTCTTCTTACTGACCATGTTTTGAACCATTCCTGTGACACTAGTTATAGATTCCGATGCTTCACCTCAGGTTTACTGTATCCCTTGGACCTTCTTAAGGACGATGAAACACAGAAATTGCATGGGAATTAAATACAAAAGGCACAATGCCGACTTAAGTACAAGAAGACTGACTCTCCTTTCTGACTATGTTTTGAACGATTCCTGTGACGCTAGTTATAGACCCCGATGCTTTACTTCAGGTTTAATGTATCCCTTGGACCTTCTCATTGACTATGAAACACAAAAATTGCATCGGAATTAAATACAAAAGGCAAATTGCCGACTGAAGTACACGAAGACTGACTCTTCTTACTGTCTATGATTTGAACCATTATTGTGACACTAGTTACAGATTCAGATGCTTCACTCCAGGTTTACTGTATCCCTTGGACCTTCTTATTGACGATGAGACACAGAAATTGCATCGGAATTAAATACAAAAGGCACAACGCCGACTTAAGTACAAGAAGACTAACTCTTCTTACTGACTATGTTTTGAACCATTACTGTGACACTAGTTATGGATTTCGATGCTTCACTTCATTTTTACTGTATCCCTCTGACCTTCATATTGACGATGAAACACAGAAATTGCATCGGAATTAAATACAAAAGGCACAATGCCGAATTAAGTTCAAGAAGACTGACTCTTCTTACTGTCTATTTTTGAACCACTCCTGTGACACTAGTTATAGACTCCGATGCTTCACTCCAGGTTTACTGTATCCCTTGGACCTTCTTAGTGACGAAGAAACACAGAAATTGCATCGGAATTAAATACAAAAGGCACAATGGCGACATAAGTAAAAGAAATCTGACTCTTCTTACTGTCTATGATTTGAACCATTCCATTGACACTAGTTATAGATTCCGATGCTTCACTCCAGGTTTACTGTATCCCTTGGACCTTGTTATTGACGATGAAACACAGAAATTGCATCGGAATTAAATAGAAAAGGTACAATGCCGACTTAAGTACAAGAAGACTGACTCTTCTTACTGACTATGTTTTGAACCATTCCTGTGACACTAGTTATAGATTCCGATGCTTCATTTCAGGTTTACTGTATCCCTTAAACCTTCTTATTGACGATGAAACACAGAAATTGCATCGGAATTAAATACAAAAGGCAAAATGCCGACTTAAGTACACGAAGACTGACTCTTCTTACTGTCTATGTTTTGAACCATTCCAGTGACACTAGTTATAGATTCCGATGCTACACTCCAGGTTTACTGTATCCCTTGGACCTTCTTATTGACGATGAAACACAGAAATTGCATCGGAATTAAATACAAAAGGCACAATGCCGACTTATGGACAAGAAGACTGACTCTTCTTACTGACTTTGTTTTGAACCATTCCTGTGACACTAGTTATAGATTCCGATGCTTCAGGTTTATTGTATCCCTCTGACCTTGTTATTGACGATGAAACACAGAAATTGCACCGCAATTAAATACAAAAGGCACAATGCCGACTTAAGAAAAAGAAGTCTGACTCTTCTTACTGTCTATGATTTGAACCATTCCTGTGACACTAGTTATAGATTCCGATGCTTCACTCCAGGTTTACTGTATCCCTTGGACCTTCGTATTGACGATGAAACACAGAAATTGCATCAGAATTAAATAGAAACTGCACAATGATGACTTAAGTACAATAAGACTGAATATTCATACTGACTATGTTTTGAACCATTCCTGTGACACTAGTTATAGATTCCGATGCTTCACTTCAGGATTACTGTATCCCTCTGACCTTCTTATTGACGATGAAACACAGAAATTGCATCGGAGTTAAATACAAAAGGCACAATGCCGACTTAAGTACAAGAAGACTGACTCTTCTTACTGTCTATGTTTTGAACCATTCCTGTGACACTAGTTATAAATTCCGATGCTTCACTTCAGGTTTACTGTATCCCTTGGACCTTCTTATTGACGATGAAACACAGAAATTGCATCGGAATTAAATACAAAAGGCACAAAGCAGAATTAAGTGCAAGAAGACTGACTCTTCTTACTGTCTATGTTTTGAACCATTCCTGTGACACTAGCTATAGATTCCGATGCTTTACTTCAGGTTTCAGGTTTACTGTACCCCTCTGACCTTCTTATTGACGATGAAACACAGAAATTGCATCGGAATTAAATACAAAAGGCACAAAGCAGAATTAAGTACAAGAAGACTGACTCTTCCTACTGTCTACGTTTTGAACCATTCCTGTGACACTAGCTATAGATTCCGAAGCTTCACCTCAGGTTTACTGTATCCCTAGGACCTTCTTATAGACGATGAATTACAGAAATTGCATCGGATTTAAATAGGTAGGGCACAATGTCGACGTAAGTACAAGAAGACTGACTCTTCTTACTGTCTGTGTTTTGAACCATTCCTGTGACACTAGTTATAGATTCCGATGCTTCACTCCAGGTTTACTATATACCATGGACCTTCTTATTAACGATGAAACACAGAAATTGCATCGGAATTAAATACAAAAGGCACAATGCCGACTTAAGTACAAGAAGACTAACTCTTCTTACTGACTATGTTTTGAACCATTCCTGTGACACTAGTTATGGATTCCGATGCCTTACTTCAGGTTTACAGTATACCTCTGACCTTCTTATTGACGATGAAACACAGAAATTGCATCGGAATTAAATACAAAAGGCACATTGCCGAATTAAGTTCAAGAAGACTGACTCTTCTTACTGTCTATGTTTTGAACCATTCCTGTGACACTGGTTATAGATTCCGATGCTTCACTCCAGGTTTACTGTATCCCTTGGACATTCTTATTGACGATGAAACACTGAAATAGCATCGGAATTAAATACAAAAGGCACAGCGCAGAATTAAGTACAAGGAGGACTGACTCTTCTTACTGTCTATGTTTTGAACCATTCCTGTGACACTAGTTATAGATTCCGATGCTTCACTCCAGGTTTACTGTATCTCTTGGACCTTCTTATTGATGATGAAACACAGAAATTGCATCGGAATTAAATACAAAAGGCACAATGCCGACTTAAGAACAAGATTACTGACTCTTCTTACTGACTATGTTTTGAACCACTCCTGTGACACTAGCTATAGTTTCCGATGCTTCGCTTCAGGTTTTCTGTACGCCTCTGACCTTCTTATTGACGATGAAACACAGAAACTGCATCGGAATTAAATACAAAAGGCAAAATGCGGACTTAAGTACACGAAGACTGACTCTTCTTATTGTCTATGTTTTGAACCATTCCTGTGTCACTAGTTATAGATTCCAATGCTACACTCCAGGTTTACTGTATCCCTTGGCCCCTCTTATTGACGATGAAACACAGAAATTGCATCAGAATTAAATAGAAAAGGCACAATGCCGACTTAAGTACAAGAAGACTGTCTCTTCTTACTGATTATGTTTTGAACCATTCCTGTGACACTAGTTATAGATTCCGATGCTTCACTCCAGGTTTACTATATCCCTTGGACCTTCTCATTGACGATGAAACACAGAAATTGCATCGGAATTAAATACAAAAGGCACAATGCCGACTTAAGTACAAGAAGACTGACTCTCCTTTCTGACTATGTTTTGAACGATTCCTGTGACACTAGTTATAGACCCCGATGCTTCACTTCAGGATTACTGTATCCCTCTGACCTTCTTATTGACGATGAAACACCGAAATTGCATCGGAATTAAATAGAAAAGGCACAATGCCGGCTTAAGTACAAGAAGACTGACTCTTCTTACTGACTATGTTTTGAACCATTTATGTGACACTAGTTATAGATTCCGATGCTTCACCTCAGGTTTACTGTATCCCTTGGACCTTCTCATTGACGATGAAACACAGAAATTGCATCGGAATTAAATACAAAAGGCACAATGCCGACTTAAGTACAAGAAGACTGACTCTCCTTTCTGACTATGTTTTGAACGATTCCTGTGACACTAGTTATAGACCCCGATGCTTCACTTCAGGTTTACTGTATCCCTTGGACCTTCTTATTGACGATGAAACACAGAAATTGCATCGGAATTAAATACAAAAGGCACAAAGCAGAATTAAGTACAAGAAGACTGACTCTTCTTACTGTCTATGTCTTGAACCATTCCTGTGACACTAGCTATAGATTCCGATGCTTCACTTCAGGTTTCAGGTTTACTGTGCCCCTCTGACTTTCTTATTGACGATGAAACACAGAAATTGCATCGGAATTAAATACAAAAGGCACAAAGCAGAATTTAGTACAAGAAGACTGACCCTTCTTACTGTCTATGTTTTGAACCATTCCTGTGACACTAGCTATAGATTCCGAAGCTTCACTTCAGGTTTACTGTATCCCTAGGACCTTCTTATAGACGATGAATTACAGAAATTGCATGGGATTTAAATAGAAAGGGCACAATGTCGACGTAAGTACAAGAAGACTGACTCTTCTAACTGTCTATGTTTTGAACCATTCCTGTGACACTAGTTATAGATTCCGATGCTTCAATCCAGGTTTACTATATCCCTTGGACCTTCTTATTGACGATGAAACACAGAAATTGCATCGGAATCAAATAGAAAAGGCACAATGCCGACTTAAGTACAAGAAGACTAACTCTTCTTACTGACTATGTTTTGAACCATTCCATTGACACTAGTTATAGATTCCGATGCTTCACTCCATGTTTACTGTATCCCTTGGACCTTCTTATTGACGATGAAACACAGAAATTGCATCGGAATGAAATAGAAAAGGCACAATGCCGACTTAAGTACAAGAAGACTGACTCTTCTTACTGACTATGTTGTTAACCATTCCTGTGACACTAGTTATAGATCCGATGCTTCACTTCAGGTTTACTATATACCTTGGACCTTCTTATTGATGATGAAACACCGAAATTGCATCGGAAATAAATACAAACGGCACAATGCCGACTTAAGTACAAGAAGACTGACTCTTCCTACTGTCTATGTTTTGAAATATTCCTGTGACACTAGTTATAGATTCCGATGCTTCACTCCAGGTTTACTGTATCCCTTGGACCTTCTTATTGACGATGAAACACAGAAATAGCATCGGAATTAAATACAAAAGGCACAATGCCGACTTAAGAACAAGAAGACTAACTCTTCTTACTGACTATGTTTTGAACCATTCCTGTGACACTAGTTATGGATTCCGATGCTTCACTTCAGGTTTACTGTATCCCTCTGACCTTCTTATTGACGATGAAACACAGAAATTGCATCGGAATTAAATACAAAAGGCACAATGCCGAATTAAGTTCAAGAAGACTGACTCCTCTTACTGTCTATTTTTGAACCAGTCCTGTGACACTAGTTATAGACTCCGATGCTTCACTCCAGGTTTACTGTATCCCTTGGTCCTTCTTATTGACGATGAAACACAGAAATTGCATCGGAATTAAATATAAAAGGCACAGTGCACAATTAAGTACAAGGAGACTGACTCTTCTTACTGTCTATGTTTTGAACCATTCCTGTGACACTAGTTATAGATTCCGATGCTTCACTCCAGGTTTACTGTATCCCTTGGACCTTCGTATTGATGATGAAACACAGATATTGCATCGGAATTAAATACAAAAGACACAATGCCGACTTAAGAACAAGATGACTGACTCTTCTTACTGACTATGTTTTGAACCATTCCTGTGACACTAGCTATAGATTCCGATGCTTCACTTCAGGTTTACTGTACCCCTCTGACCTTCATATTGACGATGAAACACAGAAACTGCATCGGAATTAAATACAAATGGCACAATGCCGACTTAAGTACAAGAAGACTGACTCATCTTACTGTCTATGTTTTGACACTAGTTATAGATACCGATTCTTCACTTCAGGTTTACTGTACCCCTCTGACCTTCTTATTGACGATGAAACACAGAAATTGCATGGGAATTAAATACAAAAGGCAAAATTCCGACTTAAGTACACGAAGACTGACTCTTCTCACTGTCTATGTTTTGAACCATTCCTGTGTCACTAGTTATAGATTCCGATGCTACCCTCCAGGTTTACTGTATCCCTTGGACCTTCTTATTGACGATGAAACACACAAATTACATCGGAATTAAATAGAAAAGGCACTATGCCGACGAAAGTACAAGATGACTGACTCTTCTTACTGTCTATATTTTAACCATTCCTGTGACACTAGTTATAGATTCCGATGCTTCAGTCCAGGTTTACTGTATCCCTTGGACCTTCTTAGTGACGATGAAACACAGAAATTGCATCGGAATTAAATACAAAAGGCACAATGCCGACTTAAGTACAAGAAGATTGACTCTTCTTACTGTCTATGATTTAACCATTCCATTGACACTAGTTATAGATTCCGATGCTTCACTCCAGGTTTACTGTATCTCTTGGACCTTGTTATTGACGATGAGACACAGAAATTGCATCGGAATTAAATAGAAAAGGTACAATGCCGACTTAAGTACAAGAAGACTGACTCTTCTTACTGACAATGTTTTGAACCATTCCTGTGACACTAGTTATAGATTCCGATGCTTCACCTCAGGTTTACTGTATCCCTTGGACCTTCTCATTGACGATGAAACACAGAAATTGCATCGGAATTAAATACAAAAGGCACAATGCCGACTTAAGTACAAGAAGACTGACTCTTCTTACTGACTTTGTTTTGAACCATTCCTGTGACACTAGTTATAGATTCTGATGCTTCAGGTTTATTGTATCCCTCTGACCTTGTTATTGACGATGAAACACAGAAATTGCACCGGAATTACATACAAAAGGCACAATGCCGATTTAAGAAAAAGAAGTCTGACTCTTCTTACTGTCTATGATTTGAACCAATACTGTGACACTAGTTATAGATTCCGATGCTTCACTCCAGGTTTACTGTATCCCTTGGACCTTCATATTGACGATGAAACACAGAAATTGCATCAGAATTAAATAGAAACTGCACAATGATGACTTAAATACAATAAGACTGAATATTCATACTGACTACTATTTGAACCATTCCTGTGACACTAGTTATAGATTCCGATGCTACACTCATGGTTTACTGTATCCCTTGGACCTTATCATTGACGATAAAACACAGAAATTGCATCGGAATTAAATACAAAAGGCACGATGCCGACTTAAGGACAAGAAGACTGACTATTCTTACGGACTTTGTTTTGAACCATTCCTGTGACACTAGTTATAGATTCCGATGCTTCAGGTTTATTGTATCCCTCTGACCTTGTTATTGACGATGAAACACAGAAATTGCACCGGAATTAAATACAAAAGGCACAATGCCGACTTAAGAAAAAGAAGTCTGACTCTTCTTACTGTCTATGATTTGAACCAATACTGTGACACTAGTTATAGATTCCGATGCTTCACTCCAGGTTTACTGTATCCCTTGGACCTTCGTATTGATGATGAAACACAGATATTGCATCGGAATTAAATACAAAAGACACAATGCCGACTTAAGAACAAGATGACTGGCTCTTCTTACTGACTATGCTTTGAACCATTCCTGTGACACTAGCTATTGATTCCGATGCTTCACTTCAGGTTTACTGTACCCCTCTGACCTTCTTATTGACGATGAAACACTGAAATTGCATGGGAATTAAATACAAAAGGCAAAATGCCGACTTAAGTACACGAAGACTGACTCTTCTCACTGTCTATGCTTTGAACCATTCCTGTGTCACTAGTTATAGATTCCGATCCTACACTCGAGGTTTACTGTATCCCTTGGACCTTCTTATTGACGATGAAACACACAAATTACATCGGAATTAAATAGAAAAGGCACTATGCCGACGAAAGTACAAGATGACTGACTCTTCTTACTGTCTATGTTTGAACTATTCCTGTGACACTAGTTATAGTTTCCGATGCTTCACTCCAGGTTTACTGTATCCCTTGGCCTCTCTTATTGACGATGAAACACAGAAATTGCATCGGAATTAAATACAAAAGGCAAATTGCCGACTGAAGTACACGAAGACTGACTCTTCTTACTGTCTATGATTTGAACCATTCCTGTGACACTAGTTACAGATTCAGATGCTGCACTCAAGATTTACTGTATGCCTTGGACCTTCTTATTGACGATGAGACACAGAAATTGCATAGGAATTAAATACAAAATGCACAACGCCGACTTAAGTACAAGAAGACTAACTCTTCTTACTGACTATGTTTTGAACCATTCCTGTGACACTAGTTATGGATTCCGATGCTTCACTTCATTTTTACTGTATCCCTCTGACCTTCATATTGACGATGAAACACAGAAATTGCATCGGAATTAAATACAAAAGACACAATGCCGAATTAAGTTCAAGAAGACTGACTCTTCTTACTGTCTATTTTTGAACCACTCCTGTGACACTAGTTATAGACTCCGATGCTTCACTCCAGGTTTACTGTATCCCTTGGACATTCTTAGTGACGAAGAAACACAGAAATTGCTTCGGAATTAAATACAAAAGGCACAATGCCGACATAAGTAAAAGAAGTCTGACTCATCTTACTGTCTATGATTTGAACCATTCCTGTGACACTAGTTATAGATTCCGATGCTTCAGTCCAGGTTTACTGTATCCCTTGGACCTTCTTATTGACGATGAAACACAGAAATTGCATCGGAATTAAAAAGAAAAGGCACAATGCCGACTTAAGTACAAGAAGACTGACTCCTCTTACTGACTATGCCTTGAACCATTCCATTGACACTAGTTATCGATTCCGATGCATCACTCCAGGTGTACTGTATCCCTTGGACCTTCTTATTGAAGATGAAACACAGAAATTTCTTCGGAATTAAATACAAAAGGCACAGTGCCGACTTAAGGACAAGAAGACTGACTCATCTTATTGACTATGTTTTGAACCATTCCTGTGACACTAACTATAGATTCCGATGCTTCACTTCAGGTTTACTTTACACCTCTGACCTTCTTATTGACGATGAAACACAGAAATTGCATCGGAATTAAATAGAAAAGGTACAATGCCGACTTAAGTACAAGAAGACTGACTCTTCTTACTGACTATGTTTTGAACCATTCCTGTGACACTAGTTATAGATTCCGATGCTTCACCTCAGGTTTACTGTATCCTTTGGACCCTCCTATTGACGATGAAACACAGAAATTGCGTCGGAATTAAATAGAAAAGGCAAAATGCCGACTTAAGTACACGAAGACTGACTCTTCTTACTGTCTATGTTTTGAACCATTCCTGTGACACTAGTTATAGATTCCGATGCTACACTCCAGGTTTACTATATCCCCTGGACCTTCTCATTGACGATGAAACACAGAAATTGCATCGGAATTAAATACAAAAGGCACAATGCCGACTTAAGGACAAGAAGACTGACTCTTCTTACTGACTTTGTTTTGAACCATTCCTGTGACACTAGTTATAGATTCTGATGCTTCAGGTTTATTGTATCCCTCTGACCTTGTTATTGACGATGAAACACAGAAATTGCACCGGAACTAAATACAAAAGGCACAATGCCGACTTAAGAAAAAGAAGTCTGACTCTTCTTACTGTCTATGATTTGAACCAATACTGTGACACTAGTTATAGATTCCGATGCTTCACTCCAGGTTTACTGTACCCCTCTGACCTTCTTATTGACGATGAAACACAGAAATTGCATCGGAATTAAATACAAAAGTCAAAATGCCGACTTAAGTACACGAAGACTGACTCTTCTTACTGTCTATGTTTGAACCATTCCTGTGTCACTAGTTATAGATTCCGATGCTACACTCCAGGTTTACTGTATCCCTTGGACCTTCTTGTTGACGATGAAACACACAAATTACATCGGAAGTAAGTAGAAAAGGCACTATGCCGACGTAAGTACAAGAAGACTGACTCTTCTTACTGTCTATGTTTGAACCATTCCTGTGACACTAGTTATAGTTTCCGATGCTTCACTCCAGGTTTACTGTATCCCTTGGCCCCTCTTATTAACGATGAAACACAGAAATTGCATCGGAATTAAATACAAAAGGCAAATTGCCGACTGAAGTACACGAAGACTGACTCTTCTTACTGTCTATGATTTGAACCATTCCTGTGACACTAGTTACAGATTCAGATGCTGCACTCAAGGTTTACTGTATGCCTTGGACCTCCTTATTGACGATGAGACACAGATATTGCATAGGAATTAAATACAAAATGCACAACGCCGACTTAAGTACAAGAAGACTAACTCTTCTTACCGACTATGTTTTGAACCATTCCTGTGACACTAGTTATAGATTCCAATGCTTCAGTCCAGGTTTACTGTATCCCTTGGACCTTCTTATTGACGATGAAACACAGAAATTGCATCGGAAATAAAAAGAAAAGGCACAATGCCGACTTAAGTACAAGAAGACTGACTCCTCTTACTGACTATGCCTTGAACCATTCCATTGACACTAGTTATAGATTCCGATGCATTACTCCAGTTTTACTGTATCCCTTGGACCTTCTTATTGAAGATGAAACACAGAAATTTCTTCGGAATTAAATACAAAAGGCACAGTGCCGACTTAAGGACAAGAAGACTAACTCATCTTATTGACTATGTTTTAAACCATTCCTGTGACACTAACTATAGAATCCGATGCTTCACTTCAGGTTTACTGTACACCTCTGACCTTCTTATTGACGATGAAACACAGAAATTGCTTCGGAATTAAATACAAAAGGCACAATGCCGACTTAAGTACAAGAAGATTGACTCTTCTTACTGTCTATGATTTAACCATTCCATTGACACTAGTTATAGATTCCGATGCTTCACTCCAGTTTTACTGTATCCCTTCGACCTTGTTATTGACGATGAAACACAGAAATTGCATCGGAATTAAATAGAAAAGGTACAATGCCGACTTAAGTACAAGAAGACTACTCTTCTTACTGACTATGTTTTGAACCATTCCTGTGACACTAGTTATAGATTCCGATGCTTCACCTCAGGTTTACTGTATCCCTTGGACCTTCTTATTGACGATGAAACACAGAAATTGCGTCGGAATTAAATACAAAATGCAAAATGCCGACTTAAGTACACGAAGACTGACTCTTCTTACTGTCTATGTTTTGAACCATTCCTGTGACACTAGTTATAGATTCCGATGCTACACTCCGGGATTACTGTATCCCTTGGACCTTCTCATTGACGATGAAACACAGAAATTGCATCGGAATTAAATACAAAAGGCACAATGCCGACTTAAGGACAAGAAGACTGACTCTTCTTACTGACTTTGTTTTGAACCATTCCTGTGACACTAGTTATAGATTCCGATGCTTCAGGTTTATTGTATCCCTCTGACCTTGTTATTGACGATGAAACACAGAAATTGCACCGGAATTAAATACAAAAGGCACAATGCCGACTTAAGAAAAAGAAGTCTGACTCTTCTTACTGTCTATGATTTGAACCAATACTGTGACACTAGTTATAGATTCCGATGCTTCACTCCAGGTTTACTGTATCCCTTGGACCTTCATATTGACGATGAAACACAGAAATTGCATCAACGTTTAAATAGAAACTGCACTATGATGACTTAAGTACAGTAAGACTGAATATTCATACTGACTATGCTTTGAACCATTCCTGTGACACTAGTTATAGATTCCGATGCTTCACTTCAGGACTACTGTTTCCCTCTGACCTTCTTATTGACGATGAAACACAGAAATTGCATCGGAATTAAATAGAAAAGTCACAATGCCGGCTTAAGTACAAGAAGACTGTCTCTTCTTACTGACTATGTTTTGAACCATTCCATTGACACTAGTTATAGATTCCGATGCTTCACTCCAGTTTTACTGTATCCCTTGGACCTTCTTATTGACGATGAAACACAGAAATTGCATCGGAATTAAATACAAAAGAAACAATGCCGACTTAAATACACGAAGACTGACTCTTCTCACTGTCTATGTTTTGAACCTTTCCTGTGTCACTAGTTATAGATTCCGATCCTACACTCCAGGTTTACTGTATCCCTTGGACCTTCTTATTGACGATGAAACACACAAATTATATCGGAATTAAATAGAAAAGGCACTATGCCGACGAAAGTACAAGATGACTGACTCTTCCTACTGTCTATGTTTGAACCATTCCTGTGACACTAGTTATAGTTTCCGATGCTTCACTCCAGGTTTACTGTATCCCTTGGCCCCTCTTATTGACGATGAAACACAGAAATTGCATCGGAATTAAATACAAAAGGCAAATTGCCGACTGAAGTACACGAAGACTGACTCTTCTTACTGTCTATGATTTGAACCATTCCTGTGACACTAGTTACAGATTCAGATGCTGCACTCAAGATTTACTGTATGCCTTGGACCTTCTTATTGACGATGAGACACAGAAATTGCATAGGAATTAAATACAAAATGCACAACGCCGACTTAAGTACAAGAAGACTAACTCTTCTTACTGACTATGTTTTGAACCATTCCTGTGACACTAGTTATGGATTCCGATGCTTCACTTCATTTTTACTGTATCCCTCTGACCTTCATATTGACGATGAATCACAGAAATTGCATCGGAATTAAATACAAAAGACACAATGCCGAATTAAGTTCAAGAAGACTGACTCTTCTAATGTCTATTTTTGAACCACTCCTGTGGCACTAGTTATAGACTCCGATGCTTCACTCCAGGTTTACTGTATCCCTTGGACCTTCTTAGTGACGAAGAAACACAGAAATTGCTTCGGAATTAAATACAAAAGGCACAATGCCGACATAAGTAAAAGAAGTCTGACTCTTCTTACTGTCTATGATTTGAACCATTCCTGTGACACTAGTTATAGATTCCGATGCTTCAGTCCAGGTTTACTGTATCCCTTGGACCTTCTTATTGACGATGAAACACAGATATTGCATCGGAATTAAAAGAAAAGGCACAATGCCGACTTAAGTACAAGAAGACTGACTCCTCTTACTGACTATGCCTTGAACCATTCCATTGACACTAGTTATAGATTCCGATGCATCACTCCAGGTTTACTGTATCCCTTGGACCTTCTTATAGAAGATGAAACACAGAAATTACTTCGGAATTAAATACAAAAGGCACAGTGCCGACTTAAGGACAAGAAGACTGACTCATCTTATTGACTATGTTTTGAACCATTCCTGTGACACTAACTATAGATTCCGATGCTTCACTTCAGGTTTACTTTACACCTCTGACCTTTTTATTGACGATGAAACACAGAAATTGCATCGGAATTAAATACAAAAGGCACAATGCCGACTTAAGTACAAGAAGATTGACTCTTCTTACTGTCTATGATTTAACCATTCCATTGACACTAGTTATGGATTCCGATGCTTCACTCCAGGTTTACTGTGTCCCTTGGACCTTGTTATTGACGATGAGACACAGAAATTGCATCGGAATTAAATAGAAAAGGTACAATGCCGACATAAGTACAAGAAGACTGACTCTTCTTACTGACTATGTTTTGAACCATTCCTGTGACACTAGTTATAGATTCCGATGCTTCACCTCAGGTTTACTGTATCCCTTGGACCCTCTTATTGACGATGAAACACAGAAATTGCGTCGGAATTAAATAGAAAAGGCAAAATGCCGACTTTAGTACACGAAGACTGACTCTTCTTACTGTCTAAGTTTTGAACCATTCCTGTGACACTAGTTATAGATTCCGATGCTACACTCCAGGTTTACTATATCCCTTGGACCTTCTCATTGACGATGAAACACAGAAATTGCATCGGAATTAAATACAAAAGGCACAATGCCGACTTAAGGACAAGAAGACTGACTCTTCTTACTGACTTTGTTTTGAACCATTCCTGTGACACTAGTAATAGATTCTAATGCTTCAGGTTTATTGTATGCCTCTGACCTTGTTATTGACGATGAAACACAGAAATTGCACCGGAATTAAATACAAAAGGCACAATGCCGGCTTAAGAAAAAGAAGTCTGACTCTTCTTACTGTCTATGATTTGAACCAATACTGTGACACTAGTTATAGATTCCGATGCTTCACTCCAGGTTTACTGTATCCCTTGGACCTTATCATTGACGATAAAACACAGAAATTGCATCGGAATTAAATACAAAAGGCACAATGCCGACTTAAGGACAAGAAGACTGACTATTCTTACTGACTTTGTTTTGAACCATTCCTGTGACACTAGTTATAGATTCCGATGCTTCAGGTTTATTGTATCCCTCTGACCTCCTTATTGACGATGAAACACAGAAACTGCATCGGAATTAAATACAAAAGGCACAATGCCGACTTAAGTTCAAGAAGACTGACTCATCTTACTGTCTATGTTTTGAAATATTTCATTGACACTAGTTATAGATACCGATTCTTCACTTCAGGTTTACTGTACCCCTCTGACCTTCTTATTGACGATGAAACACAGAAATTGCATCGGAAATAAAAAGAAAAGGCACAATGCCGACTTAAGTACAAGAAGACTGACTCCTCTTACTGACTATGCCTTGAACCATTCCATTGACACTAGTTATAGATTCCGATGCATTACTCCAGGTTTACTGTATCCCTTGGACCTTCTTATTGAAGATGAAACACAGAAATTTCTTCGGAATTAAATACAAAAGGCACAGTGCCGACTTAAGGACAAGAAGACTAACTCATCTTACTGACTATGTTTTAAACCATTCCTGTGACACTAACTATAGATTCCGATGCTTCACTTCAGGTTTACTGTACACCTCTGACCTTCTTATTGACGATGAAACACAGAAATTGCTTCGGAATTAAATACAAAAGGCACAATGCCGACTTAAGTACAAGAAGATTGACTCTTCTTACTGTCTATGATTTAACCATTCCATTGACACTAGTTATAGATTCCGATGCTTCACTCCAGGTTTACTGTATCCCTTGGACCTTGTTATTGACGATGAAACACAGAAATTGCATCGGAATTAAATAGAAAAGGTATAATGCCGACTTAAGTACAAGAAGACTGACTCTTCTTACTGACTATGTTTTGAACCATTCCTGTGACACTAGTTATAGATTCCGATGCTTCACCTCAGGTTTACTGTATCCCTTGGACCTTCTTATTGACGATGAAACACAGAAATTTCGTCGGAATTAAATACAAAATGCAAAATGCCGACTTAAGTACACGAAGACTGACTCTTCTTACTGTCTATGTTTTGAACCATTCCTGTGACCCTAGTTATAGATTCCGATGCTTCAGGTTTATTGTATCCCTCTGACCTTGTTATTGACGATGAAACACAGAAATTGCTCCGGAATTAAATACAAAAGGCACAATGCCGACTTAAGAAAAATAAGTCTGACTCTTCTTACTGTCTATGATATGAACCAATACTGTGACACTAGTTATAGATTCCGATGCTTCACTCCAGGTTTGCTGTATCCCTTGGACCTTCATATTGACGATGAAACACAGAAATTGCATCAGAATTAAATAGAAACTGCACAATGATGACTTAAGTACAGTAAGACTGAATATTCATACTGACTATGCTTTGAACCATTCCTGTGACACTAGTTATAGATTCCGATGCTTCACTTCAGGACTACTGTATCCCTCTGACCTTCTTATTGACGATGAAACACAGAAATTGCATCGGAATTAAATAGAAAAGTCACAATGCCGGCTTAAGTACAAGAAGACTGACTCTTCTTACTGACTATGTTTTGAACCATTCCATTGACACTAGTTATAGATTCCGATGCTTCACTCCATGTTTACTGTATCCCTTGGACCTTCTTATTGACGATGAAACACAGAAATTGCATCGGAATGAAATAGAAAAGGCACAATGCCGACTTCAGTACAAGAAGACTGACTCTTCTTACAGACTACGTTTCGAACCATTCCTGTGACACTAGTTATAGATCCGATGCTTCACTTCAGGTTTACTGTATACCTTGGACCTTCTTATTGACGATGATACACAGAAATTGCATCGGAATTAAATACAAACGGCACAATGCCGACTTAAGTACAAGAAGACTGACTCTTCTTACTGACTATGCTTTGAACCATTCCTGTGACACTAGTTATGGATTCCAATGCTTCACTTCAGATTTACTGTATCCCTCTGACCTTCTTATTGACGATGAAACACAGAAATTGCATCGGAATTAAATACAAAAGAAACAATGCCGACTTAAGTACAAGAAGACTAACTCTTCTTACTGACTATGTTTTGAACCATTCCTGTGACACTAGTTATGGATTCCAATGCTTCACTTCAGATTTACTGTATCCCTCTGACCTTCTTATTGACGATGAAACACAGAAATTGCATCGGAATTAAATACAAAAGGCACAATCCCGAATTAAGTTTAAGAAGACTGACTCTTCTTACTGTCTATGTTTTGAACCATTCCTGTGTCACTAGTTATAGATTCCGATGCTACACTCCAGGTTTACTGTATCCCTTGGACCTTCTTGTTGACGATGAAACACACAAATTACATCGGAATTAAATAGAAAAGGCACTATGCCGACGTAAGTACAAGAAGACTGACTCTTCTTACTGTCTATGTTTGAACCATTCCTGTGACACTAGTTATAGTTTCCGATGCTTCACTCCAGGTTTACTGTATCCCTTGGCCCCTCTTATTGACGATGAAACACAGAAATTGCATCGGAATTAAATACAAACGGCAAATTGCCGACTGAAGTACACGAAGACTGACTCTTCTTACTGTCTATGATTTGAACCATTCCTGTGACACTAGTTACAGATTCAGATGCTGCACTCAAGGTTTACTGTATGCCTTGGACCTTCTTAATTACGATGAGACACAGATATTGCATAGGAATTAAATACAAAATGCACAACGCCGACTTAAGTACAAGAAGACTAACACTTCTTACCGACTATGTTTTGAACCATTCCTGTGACACTAGTTATAGATTCCGATGCTTCAGTCCAGGTTTACTGTATCCCTTGGACCTTCTTATTGACGATGAAACACAGAAATTGCATCGGAAATAAAAAGAAAAGGCACAATGCCGACTTAAGTACAAGAAGACTGACTCCTCTTACTGACTATGCCTTGAACCATTCCATTGACACTAGTTATAGATTCCGATGCATTACTCCAGGTTTGCTGTATCCCTTGGACCTTCTTATTGAAGATGAAACACAGAAATTTCTTCGGAATTAAATACAAAAGGCACAGTGCTGACTTAAGGTCAAGAAGACTAACTCATCTTATTGACTATGTTTTAAACCATTCCTGTGACACTAACTATAGATTCCGATGCTTCACTTCAGGTTTACTGTACACCTCTGACCTTCTTATTGACGATGAAACACAGAAATTGCTTCGGAATTAAATACAAAAGGCACAATGCCGACTTAAGTACAAGAAGATTGACTCTTCTTACTGTCTATGATTTAACCATTCCATTGACACTAGTTATAGATTCCGATGCTTCACTCCAGTTTTACTGTATCCCTTGGACCTTGTTATTGACGATGAAACACAGAAATTGCATCGGAATTAAATAGAAAAGGTACAATGCCGACTTAAGTACAAGAAGACTGACTCTTCTTACTGACTATGTTTTGAACCATTCCTGTGACACTAGTTATAGATTCCGATGCTTCACCTCAGGTTTACTGTATCCCTTGGACCTTCTTATTGACGATGAAACACAGAAATTGCGTCGGAATTAAATACAAAATGCAAAATGCCGACTTAAGTACACGAAGACTGACTCTTCTTACTGTCTATGTTTTGAACCATTCCTGTGACACTAGTTATAGATTCCGATGCTACACTCCGGGATTACTGTATCCCTTGGACCTTCTCATTGACGATGAAACACAGAAATTGCATCGGAATTAAATACAAAAGGCACAATGCCGACTTAAGGACAAGAAGACTGACTCTTCTTACTGACTTTGTTTTGAACCATTCCTGTGACACTAGTTATAGATTCCGATGCTTCAGGTTTATTGTATCCCTCTGACCTTGTTATTGACGATGAAACACAGAAATTGCACCGGAATTAAATACAAAAGGCACAATGCCGACTTAAGGAAAAGAAGTCTGACTCTTCTTACTGTCTATGATTTGAACCAATACTGTGACACTAGTTATAGATTCCGATGCTTCACTCCAGGTTTACTGTATCCCTTGGACCTTCATATTGACCATGAAACACAGAAATTGCATCAACGTTTAAATAGAAACTGCACAATGATGACTTAAGTACAGTAAGACTGAATATTCATACTGACTATGCTTTGAACCATTCCTGTGACACTAGTTATAGATTCCGATGCTTCACTTCAGGACTACAGTATCCCTCTGACCTTCTTATTGACGATGAAACACAGAAATTGCATCGGAATTAAATAGAAAAGTCACAATGCCGGCTTAAGTACAAGAAGACTGACTCTTCTTACTGACTATGTTTTGAACCTTTCCATTGACACTAGTTATAGATTCCGATGCTTCACTCCATGTTTACTGTATCCCTTGGACCTTCTCATTGACGATGAAACACAGAAATTGCATCGGAATGAAATAGAAAAGGCACAATGCCGACTTCAGTACAAGAAGACTGACTCTTCTTACAGACTACGTTTCGAACCATTCCTGTGACACTAGTTATAGATCCGATGCTTCACTTCAGGTTTACTGTATACCTTGGACCTTCTTATTGACGATGAAACACAGAAATTGCATCGGAATTAAATACAAACGGCACAATGCCGACTTAAGTACAAGAAGACTGACTCTTCCTACTGTCTATGTTTTGAAATATTCCTGTGACACTAGTTATAGATTCCGATGCTTCACTCCAGGTTTACTGTATCCCTTGGACCTTCTTATTGACGATGAAACACAGAAATTGCATCGGAATTAAATACAAAAGAAACAATGCCGACTTAAGTACACGAAGACTGACTCTTCTTACTGTCTATGTTTTGAACCATTCCTGTGTCACTAGTTATAGATTCCGATCCTACACTCCAGGTTTACTGTATCCCTTGGACCTTCTTATTGACGATGAAACACACATATTACATCGGAATTAAATAGAAAAGGCACTATGCCGACGAAAGTACAAGATGACTGACTCTTCTTACTGTCTATGTTTGAACCATTCCTGTGACACTAGTTATAGTTTCCGATGCTTCACTCCAGGTTTACTGTATCCCTTGGCCCCTCTTATTGACGATGAAACACAGAAATTGCATCGGAATTAAATACAAATGGCAAATTGCCGACTGAAGTACACGAAGACTGACTCTTCTTACTGTCTATGATTTGAACCATTCCTGTGACACTAGTTACAGATTCAGATGCTGCACTCAAGATTTACTGTATGCCTTGGACCTTCTTATTGACGATGAGACACAGAAATTGCATAGGAATTAAATACAAAATGCACAACGCCGACTTAAGTACAAGAAGACTAACTCTTCTTACTGACTATGTTTTGAACCATTCCTGTGACACTAGTTATGGATTCCGATGCTTCACTTCATTTTTACTGTATCCCTCTGACCTTCATATTGACGATGAAACACAGAAATTGCATCGGAATTAAATACAAAAGACACAATGCCGAATTAAGTTCAAGAAGACTGACTCTTCTTACTGTCTATTTTTGAACCACTCCTGTGACACTAGTAATAGACTCCGATGCTTCACTCCAGGTTTACTGTATCCCTTGGACCTTCTTAGTGACGAAGAAACACAGAAATTGCTTCGGAATTAAATACAAAAGGCACAATGCCGACATAAGTAAAAGAAGTCTGACTCTTCTTACTGTCTATGATTTGAACCATTCCTGTGACACTAGTTATAGATTCCGATGCTTCAGTCCAGGTTTACTGTATCCCTTGGACCTTCTTATTGACGATGAAACACAGAAATTGCATCGGAATTAAAAAGAAAAGGCACAATGCCGACTTAAGTACAAGAAGACTGACTCCTCTTACTGACTATGCCTTGAACCATTCCATTGACACTAGTTATAGATTCCGATGCATCACTCCAGGTTTACTGTATCCCTTGGACCTTCTTATTGAAGATGAAACACAGAAATTTATTCGGAATTATATACAAAAGGCACAGTGCCGACTTAAGGACAAGAAGACTGACTCATCTTATTGAATATGTTTTGAACCATTCCTGTGACACTAACTATAGGATCCGATGCTTCACTTTAGGTTTACTTTACACCTCTGACCTTCTTATTGACGATGAAACACAGAAATTGCATCGGAATTAAATACAAAAGGCACAATGCCGACTTAAGTACAAGAAGATTGACTCTTCTTACTGTCTATGATTTAACCATTCCATTGACAATAGTTATGGATTCCGATGCTTCACTCCAGGTTTACTGTGTCCCTTGGACCTTGTTATTGACGATGAGACACAGAAATTGCATCGGAATTAAATAGAAAAGGTACAATGCCGACATAAGTACAAGAAGACTGACTCTTCTTACTGACTATGTTTTAAACCATTCCTGTGACACTAGTTATAGATTCCGATGCTTCACCTCAGGTTTACTGTATCCCTTGGACCCTCTTATTGACGATGAAACACAGAAATTGCGTCGGAATTAAATAGAAAAGGCAAAATGCCGACTTAAGTACACGAAGACTGACTCTTCTTACTGTCTATGTTTTGAACCATTCCTGTGACACTAGTTATAGATTCCGATGCTACACTCCAGGTTTACTATATCCCTTGGACCTTCTCATTGACGATGAAACACAGAAATTGCATCGGAATTAAATACAAAAGGCACAATGCCGACTTAAGGACAAGAAGACTGACTCTTCTTACTGACTTTGTTTTGAACCATTCCTGTGACACTAGTAATAGATTCTAATGCTTCAGGTTTATTGTATGCCTCTGACCTTGTTATTGACGATGAAACACAGAAATTGCACCGGAATTAAATACAAAAGGCACAATGCCGGCTTAAGAAAAAGAAGTCTGACTCTTCTTACTGTCTATGATTTGAACCAATACTGTGACACTAGTTATAGATTCCGATGCTTCACTCCAGGTTTACTGTATCCCTTGGACCTTCATATTGACGATGAAACACAGAAATTGCATCAGAATTAAATAGAAACTGCACAATGATGACTTAAATACAATAAGACTGAATATTCATACTGACTACTATTTGAACCATTCCTGTGACACTAGTTATAGATTCCGATGCTACACTCCAGGTTTACTGTATCCCTTGGACCTTATCATTGACGATAAAACACAGAAATTGCATCGGAATTAAATACAAAAGGAACAATGCCGACTTAAGGACAAGAAGACTGACTATTCTTACTGACTTTGTTTTGAACCATTCCTGTGACACTAGTTATAGATTCCGATGCTTCAGGTTTATTGTATCCCTCTGACCTTGTTATTGACGATGAAACACAGAAATTGCACCGGAATTAAATACAAAAGGCACAATGCCGACTTAAGAAAAAGAAGTCTGACTCTTCTTACTGTCTATGATTTGAACCAATACTGTGACACTAGTTATAGATTCCGATGCTTCACTCCAGGTTTACTGTATCCCTTGGACCTTCGTATTGATGATGAAACACAGATATTGCATCGGAATTAAATACAAAAGACACAATGCCGACATAAGAACAAGATGACTGACTCTTCTTACTGACTATATTTTGAACCATTCCTGTGACACTAGCTATAGATTCCGATGCTTCACTTCAGGTTTACTGTACCCCTCTGACCTTCTTATTGACGATGAAACACAGAAACTGCATCGGAATTAAATACAAAAGGCACAATGCCGACTTAAGTTCAAGAAGACTGACTCATCTTACTGTCTATGTTTTGAAATATTTCATTGACACTAGTTATAGATACCGATTCTTCACTTCAGGTTTACTGTACCCCTCTGACCTTCTTATTGACGATGAAACACAGAAATTGCGTCGGAAATACAAAGAAAAGGCACAATGCCGACTTAAGTACAAGAAGACTGACTCCTCTTACTGACTATGCCTTGAACCATTCCATTGACACTAGTTATAGATTCCGATGCATTACTCCAGGTTTACTGTATCCCTTGGACCTTCTTATTGAAGATGAAACACAGAAATATCTTCGGAATTAAATACAAAAGGCACAGTGCCGACTTAAGGACAAGAAGACTAACTCATCTTATTGACTATGTTTTAAACCATTCCTGTGACACTAACTATAGATTCCGATGCTTCACTTCAGGTTTACTGTACACCTCTGACCTTCTTATTGACGATGAAACACAGAAATTGCTTCGGAATTAAATACAAAAGGCACAATGCCGACTTAAGTACAAGAAGATTGACTCTTCTTACTGTCTATGATTTAACCATTCCATTGACACTAGTTATAGATTCCGATGCTTCACTCCAGGTTTACTGTATCCCTTGGACCTTGTTATTGACGATGAAACACAGAAATTGCATCGGAATTAAATAGAAAAGGTACAATGCCGACTTAAGTACAAGAAGACTGACTCTTCTTACTGACTATGTTTTGAACCATTCCTGTGACACTAGTTATAGATTCCGATGCTTCACCTCAGGTTTACTGTATCCCTTGGACCTTCTTATTGACGATGAAACACAGAAATTGCGTCGGAATTAAATACAAAATGCAAAATGCCGACTTAAGTACACGAAGACTGACTCTTCTTACTGTCTACGTTTTGAACCATTCCTGTGACACTAGTTATAGATTCCGATGCTACACTCCGGGTTTAATGTATCCCTTGGACCTTCTCATTGACGATGAAACACAGAAATTGCATCGGAATTAAATACAAAAGGCACAATGCCGACTTAAGGACAAGAAGACTGACTCTTCTTACTGACTTTGTTTTGAACCATTCCTGTGACACTAGTTATAGATTCCGATGCTTCAGGTTTATTGTATCCCTCTGACCTTGTTATTGACGATGAAACACAGAAATTGCACCGGAATTAAATACAAAAGGCACAATGCCGACTTAAGAAAAATAAGTCTGACTCTTCTTACTGTCTATGATTTGAACCAATACTGTGACACTAGTTATAGATTCCGATGCTTCACTCCAGGTTTACTGTATCCCTTGGACCTTCATATTGACGATGAAACACAGAAATTGCATCAGAATTAAATAGAAACTGCACAATGATGACTTAAGTACAGTAAGACTGAATATTCATACTGACTATGCTTTGAAACATTCCTGTGACACTAGTTATAGATTCCGATGCTTCACTTCAGGACTACTGTATCCCTCTGACCTTCTTATTGACGATTAAAAACAGAAATTGCATCGGAATTAAATAGAAAAGTCACAATGCCGGCTTAAGTACAAGAAGACTGACTCTTCTTACTGACTATGTTTTGAACCATTCCATTGACACTAGTTATAGATTCCGATGCTTCACTCCATGTTTACTGTATCCCTTGGACCTTCTTATTGACGATGAAACACAGAAATTGCATCGGAATGAAATAGAAAAGGCACAATGCCGACTTCAGTACAAGAAGGCTGTCTCTTCTTACAGACTACGTTTCGAACCATTCCTGTGACACTAGTTATAGATCCGATGCTTCACTTCATGTTTACTGTATACCTTGGACCTTCTTATTGACGATGAAACACAGAAATTGCATCGGAATTAAATACAAACGGCACAATGCCGACTTAAGTACAAGAAGACTGACTTTTCCTACTGTCTATGTTTTGAAATATTCCTGTGACACTAGTTATAGATTCCGATGCTTCACTCCAGGTTTACTGTATCCCTTGGACCTTCTTATTGACGATGAAACGCAGAAATTGCATCGGAATTAAATACAAAAGAAACAATGCCGACTTAAGTACAAGAAGACTAACTCTTCTTACTGACTATGTTTTGAACCATTCCTGTGACACTAGTTATGGATTCCAATGCTTCACTTCAGATTTACTGTATCCCTCTGACCTTCCTATTGACGATGAAACACAGAAATTGCATCGGAATTAAATACAAAAGGCACAATCCCGAATTAAGTTCATGAAGACTGACTCTTCTTACTGTCTATTTTTGAACCAGTCCTGTGACACTAGTTATAGACTCTGATGCTTCACTCCAGGTTTACTGTATCCCTTGGACCGTCTTAGTGACGATGAAACACAGAAATTGCATCGGAATTAAATAGAAAAGGCACAATGCCGACTTAAGTACAAGAAGACTGACTCTTCTTACTGACTATGTTTTGAACCATTCCTGTGACACTAGTTATAAATTCCGATGCTACACTTCAGGTTTACTGTATCCCTTGGACATTCTTATTGACGATGAAACACAGAAATTGCATCGGAATTAAATACAAAAGGCACAGCGCAGAATTAAGTACAAGGAGACTGACTCTTCTTACTGTCTATGTTTTGAACCATTCCTGTGACACTAGTTATAGATTCCGATGCTTCACTCCAGGTTTACTGTATCCCTTGGCCCTTCTTATTGATGATGAAACACAGAAATTGCATCGGAATTAAATACAAAAGGCACAATGCCGACTTAAGAACAAGGTGACTGACTCTTCTTTCTGACTATGTTTTGAACCATTCCTGTGACACTAGCTATAGATTCCGATGCTTCACTTCAGGTTTTCTGTACCCCTCTGACCTTCTTATTGACGATGAAACACAGAAACTGCATCGGAATTAAATACAAAAGGCACAATGCCGACTTAAGTACAAGAAGACTGACTCATCTTACTGTCTATGTTTTGAAATATTTCATTGACACTAGTTATAGATTCCGATGCTTCACTTCAGGTTTACTGTACCCCTCTGACCTTCTTATTGACGATGAAACACAGAAATTGCATCGGAATTAAATACAAAAGGCAAAATGCCGACTTAAGTACACGAAGACTGACTCTTCTTACTGTCTATGTTTTGAACCATTCCTGTGTCACTAGTTATAGATTCCAATGCTACACTCCAGGTTTACTGTATCCCTTGGCCCCTCTTATTGACGATGAAACACAGAAATTGCATCGGAATTAAATACAAAATGCACTATGCCGACGTAAGTACAAGAAGACTAACTCTTCTTACTGACTATGTTTTGAACCATTCCTGTGACACTAGTTATGGATTCCGATGCTTCACTTCATTTTTACTGTATCCCTCTGACCTTCATATTGACGATGAAACACAGAAATTGCATCGGAATTAAATACAAAAGGCACAATGCCGAATTAAGTTCAAGAAGTCTGACTCTTCTTACTGTCTATTTTTGAACCACTCCTGTGACACTAGTTATAGACTCCGATGCTTCACTCCAGGTTACTGTATCCCTTGGACCTTCTTAGTGACGAAGAAACACAGAAATTGCATCGGAATTAAATACAAAAGGCACAATGCCGACATAAGTAAAAGACGTCTGACTCTACTTACTGTCTATGATTTGAACCATTCCTGTGACACTAGTTATAGATTCCGATGCTTCAGTCCAGGTTTACTGTATCCCTTGGACCTTCTTATTGACGACGAATCACAGAAATTGCATCGGAATTAAAAAGAAAAGGCACAATGCCGACTTAAGTACAACAAGACTGACTCCTCTTACTGACTATGTCTTGAACCATTCCATTGACACTAGTTATAGATTCTGATGCTTTACTCCAGGTTTACTGTATCCCTTGGACCTTCTTATTGACGATGAAACACAGAAATTGCATGGGAATTAAATAGAAAAGGCACAATGCCGACTTAAGTACAAAAACCCGACTCTTCTTACTGACTATGTTTTGAACCATTCCTGTGACACTAGTTATAGATCCGATGCTTCACTTCAGGCATACTGTATCCCTTGGACCTTCTTATTGACGATGAAACACAGAAATTGCATCGGAATTAATTACAAAAGGCACAATGCCGACTTAAGGACAAGAAGACTGACTCTGCTTACTGACTATGTTTGAATCATTCCTGTGACACTAGCTATAGATTCCGATGCTTCACTTCATGTTTATTGTATCCCTCTGACCTTCTTATTGACGACGAAACACAGAAATTGCATCGGAATTAAATAGAAAAGGCACAATGTCGACGTAAGTACAAGAAGTCTGACTCTTCTTACTGTCTATGTTTTGAACCATTCCTGTGAGACTAGTAATAGATTCCGATGCTTCACTCCAGTTTTACTATATCCCTTGGACCTTCTTATTGACTATGAAACACAGAAATTGCATCGGAATTAAAAAGAAAAGGCACAATGCCGACTTAAGTACAAGAAGACTGACTCCTCTTACTGACTATGTCTTGAACCATTCCATTGACACTAGTTATAGATTCCGATTCTTCACTCCAGGTTTACTGTATCCCTTGGACATTCTTATTGACGATGAAACACAGAAATTGCATGGGAATTAAATAGAAAAGGCACAATGCCGACTTAAGTACAAAAACCCGACTCTTCTTACTGACTATGTTTTGAACCATTCCTGTGACACTAGTTATAGATCCGATGCTTCACATCAGGCTTACTGTATACCTTGGACCGTCTTATTGACGATGAAACACAGAAATTGCATCGGAATTAAATACAAAAGGCACAAAGCAAAAATAAGGTCAAGAAGACTGACTCTTCTTACTGTCTATGTTTTGAACCATTTATGTGACACTAGTTATAGATTCCGATGCTTCACTCCAGGTTTACTGTATCCCTTGGACCTTCTTATTGACTATGAAACACAGAAATTGCATCGGAATTAAATAAAAAGGCACAATGCCGACTTATGTACAAGAAGACTGACTCTTATTACTGACTATGTTTTGAACCATTCCTGTGACACTAGTTATAGATTCCAATGCTTCACTCCAGGTTTACTGTATCCCTTGGACCTTCTTGTTGACGATGAAAAACAGAAATTGCATCGGAATTAAAAAGAAAAGGCACAATGTCGACTTAAGTACAAGAAGACTGACTCTTCTTACTGACCATCTTTTGAACCATTCCTGTGCCACTAGTTATAGATTCCGATGCTTCACTCCAGGTTTACTGTATCCCTTGGACCTTCTTATTGACGATGAAACATAGAAATTGCATCGGAATTAAATAGAAAAGGCACAATGCCGACTTAAGGACAAAAACCTGACTCTTCTTACTGACTATGTTTTGAACCATTCCTGGGACACTAGTTATAGATCCGATGCTTCACTTCAGGTTTACTGTATACCTTGGACCTTCTTATTGACGATGAAACACAGAAATTGCATCGGAATTAAATACAAAAGGCACAAAGCCGACTTAAGTACAAGAAGACTGACTCTCCTTTCTGACTATGTTTGAACGATTCCTGTGACACTAGTTATAGACCCCGATGCTTTACTTCAGGTTTCATGTATCCCTTGGACCTTCTCATTGACGATGAAACACAAAAATTGCATCGGAATTAAATACAAAAGGCAAAATGCCGACTGAAGTACACGAAGACTGACTCTTCTTACTGTCTATGATTTGAACCATCATTGTGACACTAGTTACAGATTCAGATGCTTCACTCCAGGTTTACTGTATCCCTTGGACCTTCTTATTGACGATGAGACACAGAAATTGCATCGGAATTAAATACAAAAGGCACAACGCCGACTTAAGTACAAGAAGACTAACTCTTCTTACTGACTATGTTTTGAACCATTCCTGTGACACTAGTTATGGATTCCGATGCTTCACTTCATTTTTACTGTATCCCTCTGACCTTCATATTGACGATGAAACACAGAAATTGCATCGGAATTAAATACAAAAGGCACAATGCCGAATTAAGTTCAAGAAGACTGACTCTTCTTACTGTCTATTTTTGAACCACTCCTGTGACACTAGTTATAGACTCCGATGCTTCACTCCAGGTTTACTGTATCCCATGGACCTTCTTAGTGACGAACAAACACAGAAATTGCATCGGAATTAAATACAAAAGGCACAATGCCGACATAAGTAAATAAAGTCTGTCTCTTCTTACTGTCTATGTTTTGAACCATTCCTGTGACACTAGTTATAGATTCCGATGCTTCAGTCCAGGTTTACTGTATCCCTTGGACCTTCTTATTGACGATGAAACACAGAAATTGCATCGGAATTAAATACAAAAGGCAAAATGCCGACTTAAGTACACGAAGACTGACTCTTCTTACTGTCTATGTTTTGAACCATTCCTGTGACACTAGTTATAGATTCCGATGCTTCACTCCAGGTTTACTGTATCCCTTGGACCTTCATATTGACGATGAAAAACAGAAATTGCATCAGAATTGAATAGAAACTGCACAATGATGACTTAAGTTCAATAAGACTGAATATTCTTATGTTTTGAACCATTCCTGTGACACTAGTTATAGATTCCGATGTTTCACTTCAGGATTACTGTATCCCTCGGACCTTCTTATTGACGATGAAACACAGAAATTGCATCGGAGTTAAATACAAAAGGCACAATGCTGACTTAAGTACCAGAAGACTGACTCTTCTTACTGTCTATGTTTTGAACCATTCCTGTGACACTAGTTATAGATTCCGATGCTTCACTCCAGGCTTACTGTATCCCTTGGACCTTCATATTGACGATGAAAAACAGAAATTGCATCAGAATTGAATAGAAACTGCACAATGATGACTTAAGTACAATGAGACTGAATATTCTTATGTTTTGAACCATTCCTGTGACACTAGTTATAGATTCCGATGCTTCACTCCAGGCTTACTGTATCCCTTGGACCGTCTTATTGATGATGAAACACAGAAATTGCATCGGAATTAAATACAAAAGGCACAATGCCGACTTAAGTACAAGAAGACTGACTCATCTTACTGTCTATGTTTTGAAATATTTCATTGACACTAGTTATAGATTCCGATGCTTCACTTCAGGTTTACTGTACCCCTCTGACCTTCTTATTGACGATGAAACACAGAAATTGCATCGGAATTAAATACAAAAGGCAAAATGCCGACTTAAGTACACGAAGACTGACTCTTCTTACTGTCTATGATTTGAACCATTCCTGTGTCACTAGTTATAGATTCCAATGCTACACTCCAGGTTTACTGTATCCCTTGGACCTTCTTATTGACTATGAAACACACAAATTACATCGGAATTAAATATAAAAGGCACTATGCCGACTTAAGTACAAGAAGACTGACTCTTCTTACTATAATTTGAACCATTCCTGTGACACTAGTTATAGTTTCCGATGCTGCACTCCAAGTTTACTGTATCCCTTGGCCCCTCTTATTGACGATGAAGCACAGAAATTGCATCGGAATTATATAGAAAAGGCACAATGCCGACTTAAGTACAAGAAGACTGACCCTTCTTACTGACTATGTTTTGAACCATTCCTGTGACACTAGTTATAGATTCCGATGCTTCACTTCAGGTTTAATGTATCCCTAGGACTTTCTCATTGACGATGAAAGACAAAAATTGCATCGGAATTAAATACAAAAGGCAAAATGCCGACTGAAATACACGAAGAGTGACTCTTCTTACTGTCTATGATTTGAACCATTCCTGTGACACTAGTTACAGATTCTGAATCTTCACTCCACGTTTACTGTATCCTTTGGACCTTCTTATTGACGATGAGGCACAGAAATTGCATCGGAATTAAATACAAAAGGCACAACGCCGACTTAAGTACAAGAAGACTAACTCTTCTTACTGACTATGTTATGAACCATTCCTGTGACACTAGTTATGGATTACGATGCTTCACTTCATTTTTACTGTATCCCTCTGACCTTCATATTGACGATGAAACACAGAAATTGCATTGGAATTAAATACAAAAGGCACAATGCCGAATTAAGTTCAAGAAGACTGACTGTTCTTACTTTCTATTTTTGAACCACTCCTGTAACGCTAGTTATAGACTCCGATGCTTCACTCCAGGTTTACTGTATCCCTTGGACCTTCTTAGTGACGAAGAAAGACAGAAATTGCATCGGAATTAAATACAAAAGGCACAATGCCGACATAAGTAAAAGAAGTCTGACTCTTCTTACTGTCTATGATTTGAACCATTCCTGTGACACTAGTTATAGATTCCGATGCTTCAGTCCAGGTTTACTGTATCCCTTGGACCTTCTTATTGACGACGAATCACAGAAATTGCATCGGAATTAAAAAGAAAAGGCACAATGCCGACTTAAGTACAACAAGACTGACTCCTCTTACTGACTATGTCTTGAACCATTCGATTGACACTCGTTATAGATTCTGATGCTTTACTCCAGGTTTACTGTATCCCTTGGACCTTCTTATTGACGATGAAACACAGAAATTGCATGGGAATTAAATAGAAAAGGCACAATGCCGACTTAAGTACAAAAACCCGACTCTTCTTACTGACTATGTTTTGAACCATTCCTGTGACACTAGTTATAGATCCGATGCTTCACTTCAGGCATACTGTATCCCTTGGACCTTCTTATTGACGATGAAACACAGAAATTGCATCGGAATTAATTACAAAAGGCACAATGCCGACTTAAGGACAAGAAGACTTACTCTGCTTACCGACTTTGTTTTGAACCATTCCTGTGACACTAGCTATAGATTCCGATGCTTCACTTCATGTTTATTGTATCCCTCTGACCTTCTTATTGACGACGAAACACAGAAATTGCATCGGAATTAAATAGAAAAGGCACAATGTCGACGTAAGTACAAGAAGTCTGACTCTTCTTACTGTCTATGTTTTGAACCATTCCTGTGAGACTAGTAATAGATTCCGATGCTTCACTCCAGTTTTACTATATCCCTTGGACCTTCTTATTGACGATGAAACACAGAAATTGCATCGGAATTAAAAAGAAAAGGCACAATGCCGACTTAAGTACAAGAAGACTGACTCCTCTTACTGACTATGTCTTGAACCATTCCATTGACACTAGTTATAGATTCCGATTCTTCACTCCAGGTTTACTGTATCCCTTGGACCTTCGTATTGACGATGAAACACAGAAATTGCATCGGAATTAAATAGAAAAGGCACAATGCCGACTTAAGTACAAGAACCTGACTCTTCTTACTGACTATGTTTTAAACCATTCCTGTGACACTACTTATAGATCCGATGCTTCACTTCAGGCTTACTGTATACCTTGGACCGTCTTATTGACGATGAAACACAGAAATTGCATCGGAATTAAATACAAAAGGCACAAAGCAAAAATAAGGTCAAGAAGACTGACTCTTCTTACTGTCTATGTTTTGAACCATTTATGTGACACTAGTTATAGATTCCGATGCTTCACTCCAGGTTTACTGTATCCCTTGGACCTTCTTATTGACTATGAAACACAGAAATTGCATCGGAATTAAATAAAAAGGCACAATGCCGACTTATGTACAAGAAGACTGACTCTTATTACTGACTATGTTTTGAACCATTCCTGTGACACTAGTTATAGATTCCAATGCTTCACTCCAGGTTTACTGTATCCCTTGGACCTTCTTGTTGACGATGAAAAACAGAAATTGCATCGGAATTAAAAAGAAAAGGCACAATGTCGACTTAAGTACAAGAAGACTGACTCTTCTTACTGACCATCTTTTGAACCATTCCTGTGCCACTAGTTATAGATTCCGATGCTTCACTCCAGGTTTACTGTATCCCTTGGACCTTCTTATTGACGATGAAACATAGAAATTGCATCGGAGTTAAATAGAAAAGGCACAATGCCGACTTAAGGACAAAAACCTGACTCTTCTTACTGACTATGTTTTGAACCATTCCTGTGACACTAGTTATAGATCCGATGCTTCACTTCAGGTTTACTGTATACCTTGGACCTTCTTATTGACGATGAAACACAGAAATTGCATCGGAATTAAATACAAAAGGCACAATGCCGACTTAAGTACAAGAAGACTGACTCTCCTTTCTGACTATGTTTGAACGATTCCTGTGACCCCGATGCTTTACTTCAGGTTTAATGTATCCCTTGGACCTTCTCATTGACGATGAAACACAAAAATTGCATCGGAATTAAATACAAAAGGCAAAATGCCGACTGAAGTACACGAAGACTGACTCTTCTTACTGTCTATGATTTGAACCATCATTGTGACACTAGTTACAGATTCAGATGCTTCACTCCAGGTTTACTGTATCCCTTGGACCTTCTTATTGACGATGAGACACAGAAATTGCATCGGAATTAAATACAAAAGGCACAACGCCGACTTAAGTACAAGAAGACTAACTCTTCTTACTGACTATGTTTTGAACCATTCCTGTGACACTAGTTATGGATTCCGATGCTTCACTTCATTTTTACTGTATCCCTCTGACCTTCATATTGACGATGAAACACAGAAATTGCATCGGAATTAAATACAAAAGGCACAATGCCGAATTAAGTTCAAGAAGACTGACTCTTCTTACTGTCTATTTTTGAACCACTCCTGTGACACTAGTTATAGACTCCGATGCTTCACTCCAGGTTTACTGTATCCCATGGACCTTCTTAGTGACGAACAAACACAGAAATTGCATCGGAATTAAATACAAAAGGCACAATGCCGACATAAGTAAATAAAGTCTGTCTCTTCTTACTGTCTATGTTTTGAACCATTCCTGTGACACTAGTTATAGATTCCGATGCTTCAGTCCAGGTTTACTGTATCCCTTGGACCTTCTTATTGACGATGAAACACAGAAATTGCATCGGAATTAAATACAAAAGGCAAAATGCCGACTTAAGTACACGAAGACTGACTCTTCTTACTGTCTATGTTTTGAACCATTCCTGTGACACTAGTTATAGATTCCGATGCTTCACTCCAGGTTTACTGTATCCCTTGGACCTTCATATTGACGATGAAAAACAGAAATTGCATCAGAATTGAATAGAAACTGCACAATGATGACTTAAGTTCAATAAGACTGAATATTCTTATGTTTTGAACCATTCCTGTGACACTAGTTATAGATTCCGATGCTTCACTTCAGGATTACTGTATCCCTCTGACCTTCTTATTGACGATGAAACACAGAAATTGCATCGGAGTTAAATACAAAAGGCACAACGCCGACTTAAGTACAAGAAGACTAACTCTTCTTACTGACTATGTTTTGAACCATTCCTGTGACACTAGTTATGGATTCCGATGCTTCACTTCATTTTTACTGTATCCCTCTGACCTTCATATTGACGATGAAACACAGAAATTGCATCGGAATTAAATACAAAAGGCACAATGCCGACTTAAGGACAAGATGACTGACTCTTCTTACTGACTTTGTTTTGAAACATTCCTGTGACACTAGCTATAGATTCCGATGCTTCACTTCAGGTTTTCTGTACACCTCTGGCCTTCTTATTGACGATGAAACACAGAAACTGCATCGGAATTAAATACAAAAGGCACAATGCCGACTTAAGTACAAGAAGACTGACTCATCTTACTGTCTATGTTTTGAAATATTTCATTGACACTAGTTATAGATTTCGATGCTTCACTTCAGGTTTACTGTACCCCTCTGACCTTCTTATTGACGATGAAACACAGAAATTGCATCGGAATTAAATACAAAAGGCAAAATGCCGACTTAAGTACACGAAGACTGACTCTTCCTACTGTCTATGTTTTGAAATATTCCTGTAACACTAGTTATAGATTCCGATGCTTCACTCCAGGTTTACTGTATCCCTTGGACCTTCATATTGACGATGAAAAACAGAAATTGCATCAGAATTGAATAGAAACTGCACAATGATGACTTAAGTACAATAAGACTGAATATTCTTATGTTTTGAACCATTCCTGTGACACTAGTTATAGATTCCAATGCTTCACTCCAGGCTTACTGTATCCCTTGGACCGTCTTATTGATGATGAAACACAGAAATTGCATCGGAATTAAATACAAAAGGCACAATGCCGACTTAAGAACAAGATGACTGACTCTTCTTACTGACTTTGTTTTGAACCATTCCTGTGACACTAGCTATAGATTCCGATGCTTCACTTCAGGTTTTCTGTACACCTCTGGCCTTCTTATTGACGATGAAACACAGAAACTGCATCGGAATTAAATACAAAAGGCACAATGCCGACTTAAGTACAAGAAGACTGACGCATCTTACTGTCTATGTTTTGAAATATTTCATTGACACTAGTTATAGATTCCGATGCTTCACTTCAGGTTTACTGTACCCCTCTGACCTTCTTATTGACGATGAAACACAGAAATTGCATCGGAATTAAATACAAAAGGCAAAATGCCGACTTAAGTACACGAAGACTGACTCTTCTTACTGTCTATGATTTGAACCATTCCTGTGTCACTAGTTATAGATTCCAATGCTACACTCCAGGTTTACTGTATCCCTTGGACCTTCTTATTGACGATGAAACACACAAATTACATCGGAATTAAATAGAAAAGGCACTATGCCGACGTAAGTACAAGAAGACTGACTCTTCTTACTATAATTTGAACCATTCCTGTGACATTAGTTATAGTTTCCGATGCTTCACTCCAGGTTTACTGTATCCCTTGGCCCCTCTTATTGACGATGAAGCACAGAAATTGCATCGGAATTAAATAGAAAAGGCACAATGCCGACTTAAGTACAAGAAGACTGACTCATCTTACTGACTATGTTTTGAACCATTCCTGTGACACTAGTTATAGATTCCGATGCTTCACTTCAGGATTAATGTATCCCTAGGACCTTCTCATTGACGATGAAAGACAAAAACTGCATCGGAATTAAATACAAAAGGCAAAATGCCGACTGAAGTACACGAAGACTGACTCTTCTTACTGTCTATGATTTGAACCATTCCTGTGACACTAGTTACAGATTCTGATGCTTCACTCCAGGTTTACTGTATCCTTTGGACCTTCTTATTGACGATGAGGCACAGAAATTGCATCGGAATTAAATACAAAAGGCACAACGCCGACTTAAGTACAAGAAGACTAACTCTTCTTACTGACTATGTTATGAACCATTCCTGTGACACTAGTTATGGATTCCGATGCTTCACTTCATTTTTACTGTATCCCTCTGACCTTCATATTGACGATGAAACACAGAATTTGCATTGGAATTAAATACAAAAGGCACAATGCCGAATTAAGTTCAAGAAGACTGACTCTTCTTACTTTCTATTTTTGAACCACTCCTGTGACGCTAGTTATAGACTCCGATGCTTCACTCCAGGTTTACTGTATCCCTTGGACCTTCTTAGTGACGAAGAAAGACAGAAATTGCATCGGAATTAAATACAAAATGCACAATGACGACATAAGTAAAAGAAGTCTGACTCTTCTTACTGTCTATGATTTGAACCATTCCTGTGACACTAGTTATAGATTCCGATGCTTCAGTCCAGGTTTACTGTATCCCTTGGACCTTCTTATTGACGATGAAACACAGAAATTGCAACGGAATTAAAAAGAAAAGTCACAATGCCGACTTAAGTACAACAAGACTGACTCCTCTTACTGACTATGTCTTGAACCATTCCATTGACACTAGTTATAGATTCCGATGCTTCACTCCAGGTTTACTGTATCCCTTGGACCTTCCTATTGACGATGAAACACAGAAATTGCATGGGAATTAAATAGAAAAGTCACAATGCCGACTTAAGTACAAAAACCCGACTCTTCTTACTGACTATGTTTTGAACCATTCCTGTGACACTAGTTAAAGATCCGATGCTTCACTTCAGGCTTACTGTATCCCTTGGACCTTCTTATTGACGATGAAACACAGAAAATGCATCGGAATTAAATACAAAAGGCACAAAGCAGAATTAAGGTCAAGAAGACTGACTCTTCTTACTGTCTATGTTTTGAACCATTCCTGTGACACTAGTTATAGATTCCAATGCTTCACTCCAGGTTTACTGTATCCCTTGGACCTTCTTATTGACGATGAAACACAGATATTGCATCGGAATTAATTACAACATGCATAATGCCGACACAAGGACTAGAAGACTGACTCTTCTTACTGACTATGTTTTGCAGCATTCCTGTGACACTAGCTATAGATTCCGAAGCTTCACTTCAGGTTTACTGTATCCCTTGGACCTTCTTATTGACGATGAAACACAGAAATTGCATCGGAATTAAATAAAAAGGCACAATGCCGACTTAAGTACAAGAAGACTGACTCTTCTTACTGACTATGTTTTGAACCATTCCTGTGACACTAGTTATAGATTCCGATGCTTCACTTCAGGTTTACGGTACCCCTCTGACCTTCTTATATACGATGAAACACAGAAATTGCATCGGAATTAAATACAAAAGGCACAATTCCGACTTAAGTACAAGAAGACTGATTCTTCTTACTGTCTATGCTTTGAACCATTCCTGTGACACTAGTTATAGATTCTGATGCTTCACTTCAGGTTTGCTGTATCCCATGGACATTCTTATTGACGATGAAACACATAAATAGCATCGGAATTAAATAGAAAAGGCACAATGGCGACATAAGTACAAGAAGACTGACTCTCCTTACTGTCTATGTTTTGAACCATTCCTGTGACACTAGTTATAGATTGCGATGCTTCACTTCAGGTTTACTGTATACCTTGGACCTTCTTATTGACGATGAAACACAGAAATTGCATCGAAATTAAATACAAAAGGCACAGTGCCGACTTAAGGTCAAGAAGACTAACTCATCTTATTGACTATGTTTTAAACCATTCCTGTGACACTAACTATAGATTCCGATGCTTCACTTCAGGTTTACTGTACACCTCTGACCTTCTTATTGACGATGAAACACAGAAATTGCTTCGGAATTAAATACAAAAGGCACAATGCCGACTTAAGTACAAGAAGATTGACTCTTCTTACTGTCTATGATTTAACCATTCCATTGACACTAGTTATAGATTCCGATGCTTCACTCCAGTTTTACTGTATCCCTTGGACCTTGTTATTGACGATGAAACACAGAAATTGCATCGGAATTAAATAGAAAAGGTACAATGCCGACTTAAGTACAAGAAGACTGACTCTTCTTACTGACTATGTTTTGAACCATTCCTGTGACACTAGTTATAGATTCCGATGCTTCACCTCAGGTTTACTGTATCCCTTGGACCTTCTTATTGACGATGAAACACAGAAATTGCGTCGGAATTAAATACAAAATGCAAAATGCCGACTTAAGTACACGAAGACTGACTCTTCTTACTGTCTATGTTTTGAACCATTCCTGTGACACTAGTTATAGATTCCGATGCTACACTCCGGGATTACTGTATCCCTTGGACCTTCTCATTGACGATGAAACACAGAAATTGCATCGGAATTAAATACAAAAGGCACAATGCCGACTTAAGGACAAGAAGACTGACTCTTCTTACTGACTTTGTTTTGAACCATTCCTGTGACACTAGTTATAGATTCCGATGCTTCAGGTTTATTGTATCCCTCTGACCTTGTTAATGACGATGAAACACAGAAATTGCACCGGAATTAAATACAAAAGGCACAATGCCGACTTAAGGAAAAGAAGTCTGACTCTTCTTACTGTCTATGATTTGAACCAATACTGTGACACTAGTTATAGATTCCGATGCTTCACTCCAGGTTTACTGTATCCCTTGGACCTTCATATTGACCATGAAACACAGAAATTGCATCAACGTTTAAATAGAAACTGCACAATGATGACTTAAGTACAGTAAGACTGAATATTCATACTGACTATGCTTTGAACCATTCCTGTGACACTAGTTATAGATTCCGATGCTTCACTTCAGGACTACAGTATCCCTCTGACCTTCTTATTGACGATGAAACACAGAAATTGCATCGGAATTAAATAGAAAAGTCACAATGCCGGCTTAAGTACAAGAAGACTGACTCTTCTTACTGACTATGTTTTGAACCTTTCCATTGACACTAGTTATAGATTCCGATGCTTCACTCCATGTTTACTGTATCCCTTGGACCTTCTCATTGACGATGAAACACAGAAATTGCATCGGAATGAAATAGAAAAGGCACAATGCCGACTTCAGTACAAGAAGACTGACTCTTCTTACAGACTACGTTTCGAACCATTCCTGTGACACTAGTTATAGATCCGATGCTTCACTTCAGGTTTACTGTATACCTTGGACCTTCTTATTGACGATGAAACACAGAAATTGCATCGGAATTAAATACAAACGGCACAATGCCGACTTAAGTACAAGAAGACTGACTCTTCCTACTGTCTATGTTTTGAAATATTCCTGTGACACTAGTTATAGATTCCGATGCTTCACTCCAGGTTTACTGTATCCCTTGGACCTTCTTATTGACGATGAAACACAGAAATTGCATCGGAATTAAATACAAAAGGAACAATGCCGACTTAAGTACACGAAGACTGACTCTTCTTACTGTCTATGTTTTGAACCATTCCTGTGTCACTAGTTATAGATTCCGATCCTACACTCCAGGTTTACTGTATCCCTTGGACCTTCTTATTGACGATGAAACACACATATTACATCGGAATTAAATAGAAAAGGCACTATGCCGACGAAAGTACAAGATGACTGACTCTTCTTACTGTCTATGTTTGAACCATTCCTGTGACACTAGTTATAGTTTCCGATGCTTCACTCCAGGTTTACTGTATCCCTTGGCCCCTCTTATTGACGATGAAACACAGAAATTGCATCGGAATTAAATACAAATGGCAAATTGCCGACTGAAGTACACGAAGACTGACTCTTCTTACTGTCTATGATTTGAACCATTCCTGTGACACTAGTTACAGATTCAGATGCTGCACTCAAGATTTACTGTATGCCTTGGACCTTCTTATTGACGATGAGACACAGAAATTGCATAGGAATTAAATACAAAATGCACAACGCCGACTTAAGTACAAGAAGACTAACTCTTCTTACTGACTATGTTTTGAACCATTCCTGTGACACTAGTTATGGATTCCGATGCTTCACTTCATTTTTACTGTATCCCTCTGACCTTCATATTGACGATGAAACACAGAAATTGCATCGGAATTAAATACAAAAGACACAATGCCGAATTAAGTTCAAGAAGACTGACTCTTCTTACTGTCTATTTTTGAACCACTCCTGTGACACTAGTAATAGACTCCGATGCTTCACTCCAGGTTTACTGTATCCCTTGGACCTTCTTAGTTACGAAGAAACACAGAAATTGCTTCGGAATTAAATACAAAAGGCACAATGCCGACATAAGTAAAAGAAGTCTGACTCTTCTTACTGTCTATGATTTGAACCATTCCTGTGACACTAGTTATAGATTCCGATGCTTCAGTCCAGGTTTACTGTATCCCTTGGACCTTCTTATTGACGATGAAACACAGAAATTGCATCGGAATTAAAAAGAAAAGGCACAATGCCGACTTAAGTACAAGAAGACTGACTCCTCTTACTGACTATGCCTTGAACCATTCCATTGACACTAGTTATAGATTCCGATGCATCACTCCAGGTTTACTGTATCCCTTGGACCTTCTTATTGAAGATGAAACACAGAAATTTATTCGGAATTATATACAAAAGGCACAGTGCCGACTTAAGGACAAGAAGACTGACTCATCTTATTGAATATGTTTTGAACCATTCCTGTGACACTAACTATAGATTCCGATGCTTCACTTTAGGTTTACTTTACACCTCTGACCTTCTTATTGACGATGAAACACAGAAATTGCATCGGAATTAAATACAAAAGGCACAATGCCGACTTAAGTACAAGAAGATTGACTCTTCTTACTGTCTATGATTTAACCATTCCATTGACAATAGTTATGGATTCCGATGCTTCACTCCAGGTTTACTGTGTCCCTTGGACCTTGTTATTGACGATGAGACACAGAAATTGCATCGGAATTAAATAGAAAAGGTACAATGCCGACATAAGTACAAGAAGACTGACTCTTCTTACTGACTATGTTTTAAACCATTCCTGTGACACTAGTTATAGATTCCGATGCTTCACCTCAGGTTTACTGTATCCCTTGGACCCTCTTATTGACGATAAAACACAGAAATTGCGTCGGAATTAAATAGAAAAGGCAAAATGCCGACTTAAGTACACGAAGACTGACTCTTCTTACTGTCTATGTTTTGAACCATTCCTGTGACACTAGTTATAGATTCCGATGCTACACTCCAGGTTTACTATATCCCTTGGACCTTCTCATTGACGATGAAACACAGAAATTGCATCGGAATTAAATACAAAAGGCACAATGCCGACTTAAGGACAAGAAGACTGACTCTTCTTACTGACTTTGTTTTGAACCATTCCTGTGACACTAGTAATAGATTCTAATGCTTCAGGTTTATTGTATGCCTCTGACCTTGTTATTGACGATGAAACACAGAAATTGCACCGGAATTAAATACAAAAGGCACAATGCCGGCTTAAGAAAAAGAAGTCTGACTCTTCTTACTGTCTATGATTTGAACCAATACTGTGACACTAGTTATAGATTCCGATGCTTCACTCCAGGTTTACTGTATCCCTTGGACCTTCATATTGACGATGAAACACAGAAATTGCATCAGAATTAAATAGAAACTGCACAATGATGACTTAAATACAATAAGACTGAATATTCATACTGACTACTATTTGAACCATTCCTGTGACACTAGTTATAGATTCCGATGCTACACTCCAGGTTTACTGTATCCCTTGGACCTTATCATTGACGATAAAACACAGAAATTGCATCGGAATTAAATACAAAAGGAACAATGCCGACTTAAGGACAAGAAGACTGACTATTCTTACTGACTTTGTTTTGAACCATTCCTGTGACACTAGTTATAGATTCCGATGCTTCAGGTTTATTGTATCCCTCTGACCTTGTTATTGACGATGAAACACAGAAATTGCACCGGAATTAAATACAAAAGGCACAATGCCGACTTAAGAAAAAGAAGTCTGACTCTTCTTACTGTCTATGATTTGAACCAATACTGTGACACTAGTTATAGATTCCGATGCTTCACTCCAGGTTTACTGTATCCCTTGGACCTTCGTATTGATGATGAAACACAGATATTGCATCGGAATTAAATACAAAAGACACAATGCCGACATAAGAACAAGATGACTGACTCTTCTTACTGACTATATTTTGAACCATTCCTGTGACACTAGCTATAGATTCCGATGCTTCACTTCAGGTTTACTGTACCCCTCTGACCTTCTTATTGACGATGAAACACAGAAACTGCATCGGAATTAAATACAAAAGGCACAATGCCGACTTAAGTTCAAGAAGACTGACTCATCTTACTGTCTATGTTTTGAAATATTTCATTGACACTAGTTATAGATACCGATTCTTCACTTCAGGTTTACTGTACCCCTCTGACCTTCTTATTGACGATGAAACACAGAAATTGCGTCGGAAATACAAAGAAAAGGCACAATGCCGACTTAAGTACAAGAAGACTGACTCCTCTTACTGACTATGCCTTGAACCATTCCATTGACACTAGTTATAGATTCCGATGCATTACTCCAGGTTTACTGTATCCCTTGGACCTTCTTATTGAAGATGAAACACAGAAATATCTTCGGAATTAAATACAAAAGGCACAGTGCCGACTTAAGGACAAGAAGACTAACTCATCTTATTGACTATGTTTTAAACCATTCCTGTGACACTAACTATAGATTCCGATGCTTCACTTCAGGTTTACTGTACACCTCTGACCTTCTTATTGACGATGAAACACAGAAATTGCTTCGGAATTAAATACAAAAGGCACAATGCCGACTTAAGTACAAGAAGATTGACTCTTCTTACTGTCTATGATTTAACCATTCCATTGACACTAGTTATAGATTCCGATGCTTCACTCCAGGTTTACTGTATCCCTTGGACCTTGTTATTGACGATGAAACACAGAAATTGCATCGGAATTAAATAGAAAAGGTACAATGCCGACTTAAGTACAAGAAGACTGACTCTTCTTACTGACTATGTTTTGAACCATTCCTGTGACACTAGTTATAGATTCCGATGCTTCACCTCAGGTTTACTGTATCCCTTGGACCTTCTTATTGACGATGAAACACAGAAATTGCGTCGGAATTAAATACAAAATGCAAAATGCCGACTTAAGTACACGAAGACTGACTCTTCTTACTGTCTACGTTTTGAACCATTCCTGTGACACTAGTTATAGATTCCGATGCTACACTCCGGGTTTAATGTATCCCTTGGACCTTCTCATTGACGATGAAACACAGAAATTGCATCGGAATTAAATACAAAAGGCACAATGCCGACTTAAGGACAAGAAGACTGACTCTTCTTACTGACTTTGTTTTGAACCATTCCTGTGACACTAGTTATAGATTCCGATGCTTCAGGTTTATTGTATCCCTCTGACCTTGTTATTGACGATGAAACACAGAAATTGCACCGGAATTAAATACAAAAGGCACAATGCCGACTTAAGAAAAATAAGTCTGACTCTTCTTACTGTCTATGATTTGAACCAATACTGTGACACTAGTTATAGATTCCGATGCTTCACTCCAGGTTTACTGTATCCCTTGGACCTTCATATTGACGATGAAACACAGAAATTGCATCAGAATTAAATAGAAACTGCACAATGATGACTTAAGTACAGTAAGACTGAATATTCATACTGACTATGCTTTGAAACATTCCTGTGACACTAGTTATAGATTCCGATGCTTCACTTCAGGACTACTGTATCCCTCTGACCTTCTTATTGACGATTAAAAACAGAAATTGCATCGGAATTAAATAGAAAAGTCACAATGCCGGCTTAAGTACAAGAAGACTGACTCTTCTTACTGACTATGTTTTGAACCATTCCATTGACACTAGTTATAGATTCCGATGCTTCACTCCATGTTTACTGTATCCCTTGGACCTTCTTATTGACGATGAAACACAGAAATTGCATCGGAATGAAATAGAAAAGGCACAATGCCGACTTCAGTACAAGAAGGCTGTCTCTTCTTACAGACTACGTTTCGAACCATTCCTGTGACACTAGTTATAGATCCGATGCTTCACTTCATGTTTACTGTATACCTTGGACCTTCTTATTGACGATGAAACACAGAAATTGCATCGGAATTAAATACAAACGGCACAATGCCGACTTAAGTACAAGAAGACTGACTTTTCCTACTGTCTATGTTTTGAAATATTCCTGTGACACTAGTTATAGATTCCGATGCTTCACTCCAGGTTTACTGTATCCCTTGGACCTTCTTATTGACGATGAAACACAGAAATTGCATCGGAATTAAATACAAAAGAAACAATGCCGACTTAAGTACAAGAAGACTAACTCTTCTTACTGACTATGTTTTGAACCATTCCTGTGACACTAGTTATGGATTCCAATGCTTCACTTCAGATTTACTGTATCCCTCTGACCTTCCTATTGACGATGAAACACAGAAATTGCATCGGAATTAAATACAAAAGGCACAATCCCGAATTAAGTTCATGAAGACTGACTCTTCTTACTGTCTATTTTTGAACCAGTCCTGTGACACTAGTTATAGACTCTGATGCTTCACTCCAGGTTTACTGTATCCCTTGGACCGTCTTAGTGACGATGAAACACAGAAATTGCATCGGAATTAAATAGAAAAGGCACAATGCCGACTTAAGTACAAGAAGACTGACTCTTCTTACTGACTATGCTTTGAACCATTCCTGTGACACTAGTTATAAATTCCGATGCTACACTTCAGGTTTACTGTATCCCTTGGACATTCTTATTGACGATGAAACACAGAAATTGCATCGGAATTAAATACAAAAGGCACAGCGCAGAATTAAGTACAAGGAGACTGACTCTTCTTACTGTCTATGTTTTGAACCATTCCTGTGACACTAGTTATAGATTCCGATGCTTCACTCCAGGTTTACTGTATCCCTTGGCCCTTCTTATTGATGATGAAACACAGAAATTGCATCGGAATTAAATACAAAAGGCACAATGCCGACTTAAGAACAAAGTGACTGACTCTTCTTTCTGACTATGTTTTGAACCATTCCTGTGACACTAGCTATAGATTCCGATGCTTCACTTCAGGTTTTCTGTACCCCTCTGACCTTCTTATTGACGATGAAACACAGAAACTGCATCGGAATTAAATACAAAAGGCAAAATGCCGACTTAAGTACAAGAAGACTGACTCATCTTACTGTCTATGTTTTGAAATATTTCATTGACACTAGTTATAGATTCCGATGCTTCACTTCAGGTTTACTGTACCCCTCTGACCTTCTTATTGACGATGAAACACAGAAATTGCATCGGAATTAAATACAAAAGGCAAAATGCCGACTTAAGTACACGAAGACTGACTCTTCTTACTGTCTATGTTTTGAACCATTCCTGTGTCACTAGTTATAGATTCCAATGCTACACTCCAGGTTTACTGTATCCCTTGGCCCCTCTTATTGACGATGAAACACAGAAATTGCATCGGAATTAAATACAAAATGCACTATGCCGACGTAAGTACAAGAAGACTAACTCTTCTTACTGACTATGTTTTGAACCATTCCTGTGACACTAGTTATGGATTCCGATGCTTCACTTCATTTTTACTGTATCCCTCTGACCTTCATATTGACGATGAAACACAGAAATTGCATCGGAATTAAATACAAAAGGCACAATGCCGAATTAAGTTCAAGAAGTCTGACTCTTCTTACTGTCTATTTTTGAACCACTCCTGTGACACTAGTTATAGACTCCGATGCTTCACTCCAGGTTACTGTATCCCTTGGACCTTCTTAGTGACGAAGAAACACAGAAATTGCATCGGAATTAAATACAAAAGGCACAATGCCGACATAAGTAAAAGACGTCTGACTCTACTTACTGTCTATGATTTGAACCATTCCTGTGACACTAGTTATAGATTCCGATGCTTCAGTCCAGGTTTACTGTATCCCTTGGACCTTCTTATTGACGACGAATCACAGAAATTGCATCGGAATTAAAAAGAAAAGGCACAATGCCGACTTAAGTACAACAAGACTGACTCCTCTTACTGACTATGTCTTGAACCATTCCATTGACACTAGTTATAGATTCTGATGCTTTACTCCAGGTTTACTGTATCCCTTGGACCTTCTTATTGACGATGAAACACAGAAATTGCATGGGAATTAAATAGAAAAGGCACAATGCCGACTTAAGTACAAAAACCCGACTCTTCTTACTGACTATGTTTTGAACCATTCCTGTGACACTAGTTATAGATCCGATGCTTCACTTCAGGCATACTGTATCCCTTGGACCTTCTTATTGACGATGAAACACAGAAATTGCATCGGAATTAATTACAAAAGGCACAATGCCGACTTAAGGACAAGAAGACTGACTCTGCTTACTGACTATGTTTTGAATCATTCCTGTGACACTAGCTATAGATTCCGATGCTTCACTTCATGTTTATTGTATCCCTCTGACCTTCTTATTGACGACGAAACACAGAAATTGCATCGGAATTAAATAGAAAAGGCACAATGTCGACGTAAGTACAAGAAGTCTGACTCTTCTTACTGTCTATGTTTTGAACCATTCCTGTGAGACTAGTAATAGATTCCGATGCTTCACTCCAGTTTTACTATATCCCTTGGACCTTCTTATTGACTATGAAACACAGAAATTGCATCGGAATTAAAAAGAAAAGGCACAATGCCGACTTAAGTACAAGAAGACTGACTCCTCTTACTGACTATGTCTTGAACCATTCCATTGACACTAGTTATAGATTCCGATTCTTCACTCCAGGTTTACTGTATCCCTTGGACATTCTTATTGACGATGAAACACAGAAATTGCATGGGAATTAAATAGAAAAGGCACAATGCCGACTTAAGTACAAAAACCCGACTCTTCTTACTGACTATGTTTTGAACCATTCCTGTGACACTAGTTATAGATCCGATGCTTCACATCAGGCTTACTGTATACCTTGGACCGTCTTATTGACGATGAAACACAGAAATTGCATCGGAATTAAATACAAAAGGCACAAAGCAAAAATAAGGTCAAGAAGACTGACTCTTCTTACTGTCTATGTTTTGAACCATTTATGTGACACTAGTTATAGATTCCGATGCTTCACTCCAGGTTTACTGTATCCCTTGGACCTTCTTATTGACTATGAAACACAGAAATTGCATCGGAATTAAATAAAAAGGCACAATGCCGACTTATGTACAAGAAGACTGACTCTTATTACTGACTATGTTTTGAACCATTCCTGTGACACTAGTTATAGATTCCAATGCTTCACTCCAGGTTTACTGTATCCCTTGGACCTTCTTGTTGACGATGAAAAACAGAAATTGCATCGGAATTAAAAAGAAAAGGCACAATGTCGACTTAAGTACAAGAAGACTGACTCTTCTTACTGACCATCTTTTGAACCATTCCTGTGCCACTAGTTATAGATTCCGATGCTTCACTCCAGGTTTACTGTATCCCTTGGACCTTCTTATTGACGATGAAACATAGAAATTGCATCGGAATTAAATAGAAAAGGCACAATGCCGACTTAAGGACAAAAACCTGACTCTTCTTACTGACTATGTTTTGAACCATTCCTGGGACACTAGTTATAGATCCGATGCTTCACTTCAGGTTTACTGTATACCTTGGACCTTCTTATTGACGATGAAACACAGAAATTGCATCGGAATTAAATACAAAAGGCACAAAGCCGACTTAAGTACAAGAAGACTGACTCTCCTTTCTGACTATGTTTGAACGATTCCTGTGACACTAGTTATAGACCCCGATGCTTTACTTCAGGTTTCATGTATCCCTTGGACCTTCTCATTGACGATGAAACACAAAAATTGCATCGGAATTAAATACAAAAGGCAAAATGCCGACTGAAGTACACGAAGACTGACTCTTCTTACTGTCTATGATTTGAACCATCATTGTGACACTAGTTACAGATTCAGATGCTTCACTCCAGGTTTACTGTATCCCTTGGACCTTCTTATTGACGATGAGACACAGAAATTGCATCGGAATTAAATACAAAAGGCACAACGCCGACTTAAGTACAAGAAGACTAACTCTTCTTACTGACTATGTTTTGAACCATTCCTGTGACACTAGTTATGGATTCCGATGCTTCACTTCATTTTTACTGTATCCCTCTGACCTTCATATTGACGATGAAACACAGAAATTGCATCGGAATTAAATACAAAAGGCACAATGCCGAATTAAGTTCAAGAAGACTGACTCTTCTTACTGTCTATTTTTGAACCACTCCTGTGACACTAGTTATAGACTCCGATGCTTCACTCCAGGTTTACTGTATCCCATGGACCTTCTTAGTGACGAACAAACACAGAAATTGCATCGGAATTAAATACAAAAGGCACAATGCCGACATAAGTAAATAAAGTCTGTCTCTTCTTACTGTCTATGTTTTGAACCATTCCTGTGACACTAGTTATAGATTCCGATGCTTCAGTCCAGGTTTACTGTATCCCTTGGACCTTCTTATTGACGATGAAACACAGAAATTGCATCGGAATTAAATACAAAAGGCAAAATGCCGACTTAAGTACACGAAGACTGACTCTTCTTACTGTCTATGTTTTGAACCATTCCTGTGACACTAGTTATAGATTCCGATGCTTCACTCCAGGTTTACTGTATCCCTTGGACCTTCATATTGACGATGAAAAACAGAAATTGCATCAGAATTGAATAGAAACTGCACAATGATGACTTAAGTTCAATAAGACTGAATATTCTTATGTTTTGAACCATTCCTGTGACACTAGTTATAGATTCCGATGTTTCACTTCAGGATTACTGTATCCCTCGGACCTTCTTATTGACGATGAAACACAGAAATTGCATCGGAGTTAAATACAAAAGGCACAATGCTGACTTAAGTACCAGAAGACTGACTCTTCTTACTGTCTATGTTTTGAACCATTCCTGTGACACTAGTTATAGATTCCGATGCTTCACTCCAGGCTTACTGTATCCCTTGGACCGTCTTATTGATGATGAAACACAGAAATTGCATCGGAATTAAATACAAACGGCACAATGCCGACTTAAGTACAAGAAGACTGACTCTTCCTACTGTCTATGTTTTGAAATATTCCTGTAACACTTGTTATAGATTCCGATGCTTCACTCCAGGTTTACTGTATCCCTTGGACCTTCATATTGACGATGAAAAACAGAAATTGCATCAGAATTGAATAGAAACTGCACAATGATGACTTAAGTACAATGAGACTGAATATTCTTATGTTTTGAACCATTCCTGTGACACTAGTTATAGATTCCGATGCTTCACTCCAGGCTTACTGTATCCCTTGGACCGTCTTATTGATGATGAAACACAGAAATTGCATCGGAATTAAATACAAAAGGCACAATGCCGACTTAAGTACAAGAAGACTGACTCATCTTACTGTCTATGTTTTGAAATATTTCATTGACACTAGTTATAGATTCCGATGCTTCACTTCAGGTTTACTGTACCCCTCTGACCTTCTTATTGACGATGAAACACAGAAATTGCATCGGAATTAAATACAAAAGGCAAAATGCCGACTTAAGTACACGAAGACTGACTCTTCTTACTGTCTATGATTTGAACCATTCCTGTGTCACTAGTTATAGATTCCAATGCTACACTCCAGGTTTACTGTATCCCTTGGACCTTCTTATTGACTATGAAACACACAAATTACATCGGAATTAAATATAAAAGGCACTATGCCGACTTAAGTACAAGAAGACTGACTCTTCTTACTATAATTTGAACCATTCCTGTGACACTAGTTATAGTTTCCGATGCTGCACTCCAAGTTTACTGTATCCCTTGGCCCCTCTTATTGACGATGAAGCACAGAAATTGCATCGGAATGAAATAGAAAAGGCACAATGCCGACTTAAGTACAAGAAGACTGACCCTTCTTACTGACTATGTTTTGAACCATTCCTGTGACACTAGTTATAGATTCCGATGCTCCACTTCAGGTTTAATGTATCCCTAGGACTTTCTCATTGACGATGAAAGACAAAAATTGCATCGGAATTAAATACAAAAGGCAAAATGCCGACTGAAATACACGAAGAGTGACTCTTCTTACTGTCTATGATTTGAACCATTCCTGTGACACTAGTTACAGATTCTGATGCTTCACTCCACGTTTACTGTATCCTTTGGACCTTCTTCTTGACGATGAGGCACAGAAATTGCATCGGAATTAAATACAAAAGGCACAACGCCGACTTAAGTACAAGAAGACTAACTCTTCTTACTGACTATGTTATGAACCATTCCTGTGACACTAGTTATGGATTCCGATGCTTCACTTCATTTTTACTGTATCCCTCTGACCTTCATATTGACGATGAAACACAGAAATTGCATTGGAATTAAATACAAAAGGCACAATGCCGAATTAAGTTCAAGAAGACTGTCTGTTCTTACTTTCTATTTTTGAACCACTCCTGTAACGCTAGTTATAGACTCCGATGCTTCACTCCAGGTTTACTGTATCCCTTGGACCTTCTTAGTGACGAAGAAAGACAGAAATTGCATCGGAATTAAATACAAAAGGCACAATGCCGACATAAGTAAAAGAAGTCTGACTCTTCTTACTGTCTATGATTTGAACCATTCCTGTGACACTAGTTATAGATTCCGATGCTTCAGTCCAGGTTTACTGTATCCCTTGGACCTTCTTATTGACGACGAATCACAGAAATTGCATCGGAATTAAAAAGAAAAGGCACAATGCCGACTTAAGTACAACAAGACTGACTCCTCTTACTGACTATGTCTTGAACCATTCCATTGACACTCGTTATAGATTCTGATGCTTTACTCCAGGTTTACTGTATCCCTTGGACCTTCTTATTGACGATGAAACACAGAAATTGCATGGGAATTAAATAGAAAAGGCACAATGCCGACTTAAGTACAAAAACCCGACTCTTCTTACTGACTATGTTTTGAACCATTCCTGTGACACTAGTTATAGATCCGATGCTTCACTTCAGGCATACTGTATCCCTTGGACCTTCTTATTGACGATGAAACACAGAAATTGCATCGGAATTAATTACAAAAGGCACAATGCCGACTTAAGGACAAGAAGACTTACTCTGCTTACCGACTTTGTTTTGAACCATTCCTGTGACACTAGCTATAGATTCCGATGCTTCACTTCATGTTTATTGTATCCCTCTGACCTTCTTATTGACGACGAAACACAGAAATTGCATCGGAATTAAATAGAAAAGGCACAATGTCGACGTAAGTACAAGAAGTCTGACTCTTCTTACTGTCTATGTTTTGAACCATTCCTGTGAGACTAGTAATAGATTCCGATGCTTCACTCCAGTTTTACTATATCCCTTGGACCTTCTTATTGACGATGAAACACAGAAATTGCATCGGAATTAAAAAGAAAAGGCACAATGCCGACTTAAGTACAAGAAGACTGACTCCTCTTACTGACTATGTCTTGAACCATTCCATTGACACTAGTTATAGATTCCGATTCTTCACTCCAGGTTTACTGTATCCCTTGGACCTTCGTATTGACGATGAAACACAGAAATTGCATCGGAATTAAATAGAAAAGGCACAATGCCGACTTAAGTACAAGAACCTGACTCTTCTTACTGACTATGTTTTGAACCATTCCTGTGACACTACTTATAGATCCGATGCTTCACTTCAGGCTTACTGTATACCTTGGACCGTCTTATTGACGATGAAACACAGAAATTGCATCGGAATTAAATACAAAAGGCACAAAGCAAAAATAAGGTCAAGAAGACTGACTCTTCTTACTGTCTATGTTTTGAACCATTTATGTGACACTAGTTATAGATTCCGATGCTTCACTCCAGGTTTACTGTATCCCTTGGACCTTCTTATTGACTATGAAACACAGAAATTGCATCGGAATTAAATAAAAAGGCACAATGCCGACTTATGTACAAGAAGACTGACTCTTATTACTGACTATGTTTTGAACCATTCCTGTGACACTAGTTATAGATTCCAATGCTTCACTCCAGGTTTACTGTATCCCTTGGACCTTCTTGTTGACGATGAAAAACAGAAATTGCATCGGAATTAAAAAGAAAAGGCACAATGTCGACTTAAGTACAAGAAGACTGACTCTTCTTACTGACCATCTTTTGAACCATTCCTGTGCTACTAGTTATAGATTCCGATGCTTCACTCCAGGTTTACTGTATCCCTTGGACCTTCTTATTGACGATGAAACATAGAAATTGCATCGGAGTTAAATAGAAAAGGCACAATGCCGACTTAAGGACAAAAACCTGACTCTTCTTACTGACTATGTTTTGAACCATTCCTGTGACACTAGTTATAGATCCGATGCTTCACTTCAGGTTTACTGTATACCTTGGACCTTCTTATTGACGATGAAACACAGAAATTGCATCGGAATTAAATACAAAAGGCACAATGCCGACTTAAGTACAAGAAGACTGACTCTCCTTTCTGACTATGTTTGAACGATTCCTGTGACCCCGATGCTTTACTTCAGGTTTAATGTATCCCTTGGACCTTCTCATTGACGATGAAACACAAAAATTGCATCGGAATTAAATACAAAAGGCAAAATGCCGACTGAAGTACACGAAGACTGACTCTTCTTACTGTCTATGATTTGAACCATCATTGTGACACTAGTTACAGATTCAGATGCTTCACTCCAGGTTTACTGTATCGCTTGGACCTTCTTATTGACGATGAGACACAGAAATTGCATCGGAATTAAATACAAAAGGCACAACGCCGACTTAAGTACAAGAAGACTAACTCTTCTTACTGACTATGTTTTGAACCATTCCTGTGACACTAGTTATGGATTCCGATGCTTCACTTCATTTTTACTGTATCCCTCTGACCTTCATATTGACGATGAAACACAGAAATTGCATCGGTATTAAATACAAAAGGCACAATGCCGAATTAAGTTCAAGAAGACTGACTCTTCTTACTGTCTATTTTTGAACCACTCCTGTGACACTAGTTATAGACTCCGATGCTTCACTCCAGGTTTACTGTATCCCATGGACCTTCTTAGTGACGAACAAACACAGAAATTGCATCGGAATTAAATACAAAAGGCACAATGCCGACATAAGTAAATAAAGTCTGTCTCTTCTTACTGTCTATGTTTTGAACCATTCCTGTGACACTAGTTATAGATTCCGATGCTTCAGTCCAGGTTTACTGTATCCCTTGGACCTTCTTATTGACGATGAAACACAGAAATTGCATCGGAATTAAATACAAAAGGCAAAATGCCGACTTAAGTACACGAAGACTGACTCTTCTTACTGTCTATGTTTTGAATCATTCCTGTGACACTAGTTATAGATTCCGATGCTTCACTCCAGGTTTACTGTATCCCTTGGACCTTCATATTGACGATGAAAAACAGAAATTGCATCAGAATTGAATAGAAACTGCACAATGATGACTTAAGTTCAATAAGACTGAATATTCTTATGTTTTGAACCATTCCTGTGACACTAGTTATAGATTCCGATGCTTCACTTCAGGATTACTGTATCCCTCTGACCTTCTTATTGACGATGAAACACAGAAATTGCATCGGAGTTAAATACAAAAGGCACAATGCTGACTTAAGTACCAGAAGACTGACTCTTCTTACTGTCAATGTTTTGAACCATTCCTGTGACACTACTTATAGATTCCGATGCTTCACTCCAGGCTTACTGTATCCCTTGGACCGTCTTATTGATGATGAAACACAGAAATTGCATCGGAATTAAATACAAACGGCACAATGCCGACTTAAGTACAAGAAGACTGACTCTTCCTACTGTCTATGTTTTGAAATATTCCTGTAACACTAGTTATAGATTCCGATGCTTCACTCCAGGTTTACTGTATCCCTTGGACCTTCATATTGACGATGAAAAACAGAAATTGCATCAGAGTTGAATAGAAACTGCACAATGATGACTTAAGTACAATAAGACTGAATATTCTTATGTTTTGAACCATTCCTGTGACACTAGTTATAGATTCCGATGCTTCACTCCAGGCTTACTGTATCCCTTGGACCGTCTTATTGATGATGAAACACAGAAATTGCATCGGAATTAAATACAAAAGGCACAATGCCGACTTAAGGACAAGATGACTGACTCTTCTTACTGACTTTGTTTTGAACCATTCCTGTGACACTAGCTATAGATTCCGATGCTTCACTTCAGGTTTTCTGTACACCTCTGGCCTTCTTATTGACGATGAAACACAGAAACTGCATCGGAATTAAATACAAAAGGCACAATGCCGACTTAAGTACAAGAAGACTGACTCATCTTACTGTCTATGTTTTGAAATATTTCATTGACACTAGTTATAGATTCCGATGCTTCACTTCAGGTTTACTGTACCCCTCTGACCTTCTTATTGACGATGAAACACAGAAATTGCATCGGAATTAAATACAAAAGGCAAAATGCCGACTTAAGTACACGAAGACTGACTCTTCTTACTGTCTATGATTTGAACCATTCCTGTGTCACTAGTTATAGATTCCAATGCTACACTCCAGGTTTACTGTATCCCTTGGACCTTCTTATTGACGATGAAACACACAAATTACATCGGAATTAAATATAAAAGGCACTATGCCGACTTAAGTACAAGAAGACTGACTCTTCTTACTATAATTTGAACCATTCCTGTGACACTAGTTATAGTTTCCGATGCTGCACTCCAAGTTTACTGTATCCCTTGGCCCCTCTTATTGACGATGAAGCACAGAAATTGCATCGGTATTATATAGAAAAGGCACAATGCCGACTTAAGTACAAGAAGACTGACCCTTCTTACTGACTATGTTTTGAACCATTCCTGTGACACTAGTTATAGATTCCGATGCTTCACTTCAGGTTTAATGTATCCCTAGGACTTTCTCATTGACGATGAAAGACAAAAATTGCATCGGAATTAAATACAAAAGGCAAAATGCCGACTGAAATACACGAAGAGTGACTCTTCTTACTGTCTATGATTTGAACCATTCCTGTGACACTAGTTACAGATTCTGAATCTTCACTCCACGTTTACTGTATCCTTTGGACCTTCTTATTGACGATGAGGCACAGAAATTGCATCGGAATTAAATACAAAAGGCACAACGCCGACTTAAGTACAAGAAGACTAACTCTTCTTACTGACTATGTTATGAACCATTCCTGTGACACTAGTTATGGATTACGATGCTTCACTTCATTTTTACTGTATCCCTCTGACCTTCATATTGACGATGAAACACAGAAATTGCATTGGAATTAAATACAAAAGGCACAATGCCGAATTAAGTTCAAGAAGACTGACTGTTCTTACTTTCTATTTTTGAACCACTCCTGTAACGCTAGTTATAGACTCCGATGCTTCACTCCAGGTTTACTGTATCCCTTGGACCTTCTTAGTGACGAAGAAAGACAGAAATTGCATCGGAATTAAATACAAAAGGCACAATGCCGACATAAGTAAAAGAAGTCTGACTCTTCTTACTGTCTATGATTTGAACCATTCCTGTGACACTAGTTATAGATTCCGATGCTTCAGTCCAGGTTTACTGTATCCCTTGGACCTTCTTATTGACGACGAATCACAGAAATTGCATCGGAATTAAAAAGAAAAGGCACAATGCCGACTTAAGTACAACAAGACTGACTCCTCTTACTGACTATGTCTTGAACCATTCGATTGACACTCGTTATAGATTCTGATGCTTTACTCCAGGTTTACTGTATCCCTTGGACCTTCTTATTGACGATGAAACACAGAAATTGCATGGGAATTAAATAGAAAAGGCACAATGCCGACTTAAGTACAAAAACCCGACTCTTCTTACTGACTATGTTTTGAACCATTCCTGTGACACTAGTTATAGATCCGATGCTTCACTTCAGGCATACTGTATCCCTTGGACCTTCTTATTGACGATGAAACACAGAAATTGCATCGGAATTAATTACAAAAGGCACAATGCCGACTTAAGGACAAGAAGACTTACTCTGCTTACCGACTTTGTTTTGAACCATTCCTGTGACACTAGCTATAGATTCCGATGCTTCACTTCATGTTTATTGTATCCCTCTGACCTTCTTATTGACGACGAAACACAGAAATTGCATCGGAATTAAATAGAAAAGGCACAATGTCGACGTAAGTACAAGAAGTCTGACTCTTCTTACTGTCTATGTTTTGAACCATTCCTGTGAGACTAGTAATAGATTCCGATGCTTCACTCCAGTTTTACTATATCCCTTGGACCTTCTTATTGACGATGAAACACAGAAATTGCATCGGAATTAAAAAGAAAAGGCACAATGCCGACTTAAGTACAAGAAGACTGACTCCTCTTACTGACTATGTCTTGAACCATTCCATTGACACTAGTTATAGATTCCGATTCTTCACTCCAGGTTTACTGTATCCCTTGGACCTTCGTATTGACGATGAAACACAGAAATTGCATCGGAATTAAATAGAAAAGGCACAATGCCGACTTAAGTACAAGAACCTGACTCTTCTTACTGACTATGTTTTAAACCATTCCTGTGACACTACTTATAGATCCGATGCTTCACTTCAGGCTTACTGTATACCTTGGACCGTCTTATTGACGATGAAACACAGAAATTGCATCGGAATTAAATACAAAAGGCACAAAGCAAAAATAAGGTCAAGAAGACTGACTCTTCTTACTGTCTATGTTTTGAACCATTTATGTGACACTAGTTATAGATTCCGATGCTTCACTCCAGGTTTACTGTATCCCTTGGACCTTCTTATTGACTATGAAACACAGAAATTGCATCGGAATTAAATAAAAAGGCACAATGCCGACTTATGTACAAGAAGACTGACTCTTATTACTGACTATGTTTTGAACCATTCCTGTGACACTAGTTATAGATTCCAATGCTTCACTCCAGGTTTACTGTATCCCTTGGACCTTCTTGTTGACGATGAAAAACAGAAATTGCATCGGAATTAAAAAGAAAAGGCACAATGTCGACTTAAGTACAAGAAGACTGACTCTTCTTACTGACCATCTTTTGAACCATTCCTGTGCCACTAGTTATAGATTCCGATGCTTCACTCCAGGTTTACTGTATCCCTTGGACCTTCTTATTGACGATGAAACATAGAAATTGCATCGGAGTTAAATAGAAAAGGCACAATGCCGACTTAAGGACAAAAACCTGACTCTTCTTACTGACTATGTTTTGAACCATTCCTGTGACACTAGTTATAGATCCGATGCTTCACTTCAGGTTTACTGTATACCTTGGACCTTCTTATTGACGATGAAACACAGAAATTGCATCGGAATTAAATACAAAAGGCACAATGCCGACTTAAGTACAAGAAGACTGACTCTCCTTTCTGACTATGTTTGAACGATTCCTGTGACCCCGATGCTTTACTTCAGGTTTAATGTATCCCTTGGACCTTCTCATTGACGATGAAACACAAAAATTGCATCGGAATTAAATACAAAAGGCAAAATGCCGACTGAAGTACACGAAGACTGACTCTTCTTACTGTCTATGATTTGAACCATCATTGTGACACTAGTTACAGATTCAGATGCTTCACTCCAGGTTTACTGTATCCCTTGGACCTTCTTATTGACGATGAGACACAGAAATTGCATCGGAATTAAATACAAAAGGCACAACGCCGACTTAAGTACAAGAAGACTAACTCTTCTTACTGACTATGTTTTGAACCATTCCTGTGACACTAGTTATGGATTCCGATGCTTCACTTCATTTTTACTGTATCCCTCTGACCTTCATATTGACGATGAAACACAGAAATTGCATCGGAATTAAATACAAAAGGCACAATGCCGAATTAAGTTCAAGAAGACTGACTCTTCTTACTGTCTATTTTTGAACCACTCCTGTGACACTAGTTATAGACTCCGATGCTTCACTCCAGGTTTACTGTATCCCATGGACCTTCTTAGTGACGAACAAACACAGAAATTGCATCGGAATTAAATACAAAAGGCACAATGCCGACATAAGTAAATAAAGTCTGTCTCTTCTTACTGTCTATGTTTTGAACCATTCCTGTGACACTAGTTATAGATTCCGATGCTTCAGTCCAGGTTTACTGTATCCCTTGGACCTTCTTATTGACGATGAAACACAGAAATTGCATCGGAATTAAATACAAAAGGCAAAATGCCGACTTAAGTACACGAAGACTGACTCTTCTTACTGTCTATGTTTTGAACCATTCCTGTGACACTAGTTATAGATTCCGATGCTTCACTCCAGGTTTACTGTATCCCTTGGACCTTCATATTGACGATGAAAAACAGAAATTGCATCAGAATTGAATAGAAACTGCACAATGATGACTTAAGTTCAATAAGACTGAATATTCTTATGTTTTGAACCATTCCTGTGACACTAGTTATAGATTCCGATGCTTCACTTCAGGATTACTGTATCCCTCTGACCTTCTTATTGACGATGAAACACAGAAATTGCATCGGAGTTAAATACAAAAGGCACAACGCCGACTTAAGTACAAGAAGACTAACTCTTCTTACTGACTATGTTTTGAACCATTCCTGTGACACTAGTTATGGATTCCGATGCTTCACTTCATTTTTACTGTATCCCTCTGACCTTCATATTGACGATGAAACACAGAAATTGCATCGGAATTAAATACAAAAGGCACAATGCCGACTTAAGGACAAGATGACTGACTCTTCTTACTGACTTTGTTTTGAAACATTCCTGTGACACTAGCTATAGATTCCGATGCTTCACTTCAGGTTTTCTGTACACCTCTGGCCTTCTTATTGACGATGAAACACAGAAACTGCATCGGAATTAAATACAAAAGGCACAATGCCGACTTAAGTACAAGAAGACTGACTCATCTTACTGTCTATGTTTTGAAATATTTCATTGACACTAGTTATAGATTTCGATGCTTCACTTCAGGTTTACTGTACCCCTCTGACCTTCTTATTGACGATGAAACACAGAAATTGCATCGGAATTAAATACAAAAGGCAAAATGCCGACTTAAGTACACGAAGACTGACTCTTCCTACTGTCTATGTTTTGAAATATTCCTGTAACACTAGTTATAGATTCCGATGCTTCACTCCAGGTTTACTGTATCCCTTGGACCTTCATATTGACGATGAAAAACAGAAATTGCATCAGAATTGAATAGAAACTGCACAATGATGACTTAAGTACAATAAGACTGAATATTCTTATGTTTTGAACCATTCCTGTGACACTAGTTATAGATTCCAATGCTTCACTCCAGGCTTACTGTATCCCTTGGACCGTCTTATTGATGATGAAACACAGAAATTGCATCGGAATTAAATACAAAAGGCACAATGCCGACTTAAGAACAAGATGACTGACTCTTCTTACTGACTTTGTTTTGAACCATTCCTGTGACACTAGCTATAGATTCCGATGCTTCACTTCAGGTTTTCTGTACACCTCTGGCCTTCTTATTGACGATGAAACACAGAAACTGCATCGGAATTAAATACAAAAGGCACAATGCCGACTTAAGTACAAGAAGACTGACGCATCTTACTGTCTATGTTTTGAAATATTTCATTGACACTAGTTATAGATTCCGATGCTTCACTTCAGGTTTACTGTACCCCTCTGACCTTCTTATTGACGATGAAACACAGAAATTGCATCGGAATTAAATACAAAAGGCAAAATGCCGACTTAAGTACACGAAGACTGACTCTTCTTACTGTCTATGATTTGAACCATTCCTGTGTCACTAGTTATAGATTCCAATGCTACACTCCAGGTTTACTGTATCCCTTGGACCTTCTTATTGACGATGAAACACACAAATTACATCGGAATTAAATAGAAAAGGCACTATGCCGACGTAAGTACAAGAAGACTGACTCTTCTTACTATAATTTGAACCATTCCTGTGACATTAGTTATAGTTTCCGATGCTTCACTCCAGGTTTACTGTATCCCTTGGCCCCTCTTATTGACGATGAAGCACAGAAATTGCATCGGAATTAAATAGAAAAGGCACAATGCCGACTTAAGTACAAGAAGACTGACTCATCTTACTGACTATGTTTTGAACCATTCCTGTGACACTAGTTATAGATTCCGATGCTTCACTTCAGGATTAATGTATCCCTAGGACCTTCTCATTGACGATGAAAGACAAAAACTGCATCGGAATTAAATACAAAAGGCAAAATGCCGACTGAAGTACACGAAGACTGACTCTTCTTACTGTCTATGATTTGAACCATTCCTGTGACACTAGTTACAGATTCTGATGCTTCACTCCAGGTTTACTGTATCCTTTGGACCTTCTTATTGACGATGAGGCACAGAAATTGCATCGGAATTAAATACAAAAGGCACAACGCCGACTTAAGTACAAGAAGACTAACTCTTCTTACTGACTATGTTATGAACCATTCCTGTGACACTAGTTATGGATTCCGATGCTTCACTTCATTTTTACTGTATCCCTCTGACCTTCATATTGACGATGAAACACAGAAATTGCATTGGAATTAAATACAAAAGGCACAATGCCGAATTAAGTTCAAGAAGACTGACTCTTCTTACTTTCTATTTTTGAACCACTCCTGTGACGCTAGTTATAGACTCCGATGCTTCACTCCAGGTTTACTGTATCCCTTGGACCTTCTTAGTGACGAAGAAAGACAGAAATTGCATCGGAATTAAATACAAAATGCACAATGACGACATAAGTAAAAGAAGTCTGACTCTTCTTACTGTCTATGATTTGAACCATTCCTGTGACACTAGTTATAGATTCCGATGCTTCAGTCCAGGTTTACTGTATCCCTTGGACCTTCTTATTGACGATGAAACACAGAAAATGCATCGGAATTAAATACAAAAGGCACAAAGCAGAATTAAGGTCAAGAAGACTGACTCTTCTTACTGTCTATGTTTTGAACCATTCCTGTGACACTAGTTATAGATTCCAATGCTTCACTCCAGGTTTACTGTATCCCTTGGACCTTCTTATTGACGATGAAACACAGATATTGCATCGGAATTAATTACAACATGCATAATGCCGACACAAGGACTAGAAGACTGACTCTTCTTACTGACTATGTTTTGAAGCATTCCTGTGACACTAGCTATAGATTCCGAAGCTTCACTTCAGGTTTACTGTATCCCTTGGACCTTCTTATTGACGATGAAACACAGAAATTGCATCGGAATTAAATAAAAAGGCACAATGCCGACTTAAGTACAAGAAGACTGACTCTTCTTACTGACTATGTTTTGAACCATTCCTGTGACACTAGTTATAGATTCCGATGCTTCACTTCAGGTTTACGGTACCCCTCTGACCTTCTTATATACGATGAAACACAGAAATTGCATCGGAATTAAATACAAAAGGCACAATTCCGACTTAAGTACAAGAAGACTGATTCTTCTTACTGTCTATGCTTTGAACCATTCCTGTGACACTAGTTATAGATTCTGATGCTTCACTTCAGGTTTGCTGTATCCCATGGACATTCTTATTGACGATGAAACACATAAATAGCATCGGAATTAAATAGAAAAGGCACAATGGCGACATAAGTACAAGAAGACTGACTCTCCTTACTGTCTATGTTTTGAACCATTCCTGTGACACTAGTTATAGATTGCGATGCTTCACTTCAGGTTTACTGTATACCTTGGACCTTCTTATTGACGATGAAACACAGAAATTGCATCGAAATTAAATACATAAGGCACAATATCGACTTAAGTACACGAAGACTGACTATACCTACTGTCTATGCTTTGAACCATTACTGTGACACTAGTTATAAATTCCGATGCTACACTCCAGGTTTACTGTATCCCTTGGACCTTCTTATTGACGATGAAACACAGAAATTGCAATGGAATTAAATACAAAAGGCACAATGCCGACTTAAGGGCAAGAAGAGTGACTGTTCTCACTGACTATGTTTTGAACCATTCCTGTGACACTAGTTATAAATTCCGATGCTACACTCCAGGTTTACTGTATCCCTTGGACCTTCTTATTGACGATGAAACACAGAAATTGCAACGGAATTAAATACAAAAGGCTCAATGCCGACTTAAGGGCAAGAAGACTGACTGTTCTCACTGACTATGGTTTGAACCATTCCTGTGACACTAGTTATAGATTCCGATGCTTCACTTAAGGTTTACTGTATCCCTTGGACCACCTTATTGACGATGAAACACAGAAATTGCATCGGAATTAAATACAAAAGGCACAATCCCACTTAAGTACAAGGAGACTGATTCTTTTTACTGACTATGTTTTGAACCATTCCTGTGACAACAGTTATAGATTCGGATGCTTCACTTTAGGTTTGCTGTATCCCTCTGACCTTCTTATTCACGATGTAACACAGAAATTGCATCGGAATTAAATAGAAAAGGCACAATGCCGACTTAAGTACAAGAAGACTGACTCTTCTTACTGTCTACGTTTTGAACCATTCCTGTGACACTAGTTATAGATTCCAATGCTTCAATTCAGGTTTACTGTATCCCTTGGCCCTTCTTATTGACGACGAAACACAGAAATTGCATCGGAATTAAATACAAAAGGCACAATTCCGACTTAAGTACAAGAAGACTGATTCTTCTTACTGTCTATGCTTTGAACCATTCCTGTGACACTAGTTATAGATTCTGATGCTTCACTTCAGGTTTACTGTATCCCTCTGACCTTCTTATTGACGATGAAACACAGAAATTGCATCGGAATTAAATGCAAAAGGCACAATGCCGACATAAGTACAAGAAGACTGACTCTCCTTACTGTCTATGTTTTGAACCATTCCTGTGACACTAGTTATAGATTGCGATGCTTCACTTCAGGTTTACTGTATACCTTGGACCTTCTTATTGACGATGAAACACAGAAATTGCATCGAAATTAAATACATAAGGCACAATATCGACTTAAGTACACGAAGACTGACTATACCTACTGTCTATGCTTTGAACCATTACTGTGACACTAGTTATAAATTCCGATGCTACACTCCAGGTTTACTGTATCCCTTGGACCTTCTTATTGACGATGAAACACAGAAATTGCAATGCAATTAAATACAAAAAGCACAATGCCGACTTAAGGGCAAGAAGAGTGACTGTTCTCACTGACTATGTTTTGAACCATTCCTGTGACACTAGTTATAAATTCCGATGCTACACTCCAGGTTTACTGTATCCCTTGGACCTTCTTATTGACGATGAAATACAGAAATTGCAACGGAATTAAATACAAAAGGCTCAATGCCGACTTAAGGGCAAGAAGACTGACTGTTCTCACTGACTATGTTTTGAACCATTCCTGTGACACTAGTTATTGATTCCGATGCTTCACTTAAGGTTTACTGTATCCCTTGGACCACCTTATTGACGATGAAACACAGAAATTGCATCGGAATTAAATACAAAAGGCACAATCCTACTTAAGTACAAGGAGACTGATTCTTTTTACTGACTATGTTTGAACCATTCCTGTGGCAACAGTTATAGATTCGGATGCTTCACTTTAGGTTTGCTGTATCCCTCTGACCTTCTTATTCACGATGTAACACAGAAATTGCATCGGAATTAAATAGAAAAGGCACAATGCCGACTTAAGTACAAGAAGACTGACTCTTCTTACTGTCTACGTTTTGAACCATTCCTGTGACACTAGTTATAGATTCCAATGCTTCAATTCAGGTTTACTGTATCCCTTGGCCCTTCTTATTGACGACGAAACACAGAAATTGCATCGGAATTAAATACAAAATGCACAATGCCGACTTAAGTACAAGAAGACTGACTCTTCCTACTGTCTATGATTTGTACCATTCCTGTTACTCTAGTTATAGATTCCGATGCTTCACTTCAGGGTTGCTGTATCACTTGGACCTTCTTATTGACGTTGAAACACAGAAAATGCATCGGAATTAAATACAAAATGCCCAGTGCCGACTTAAGTACATGATGACCGACTCTTCCTACTGACTATGTTTTGAACCATTCCTGTGACACTAGTTATAGATTCCGATGCTTCACTTGAGGTTTACTGTATCCCTTGGACCTACTTATTAACGATGAAACACAGAAATTGCATCGGAATGAAATACAAAAGGCACAATGCCGACATAAGTACAAGAAGACTGACTCTTCTTACTGTCTATGTTTTGAACCATTCCTGTGACACTAGTTATAGATTCCAATGCTTCACTCCAGGTTTACTGTATCCCTTGGACCTTCTTATTGACGATGAAACACAGAAATTGCATAGGAATTAAATAGAAAAGGCACAATGCCGACTTAAGTACAAGAAGACTGACTCTTCTTACTGACTATGTTTTGAACTATTAATGTGACACTAGTTGTAGATTGCGATGCTTCACTTCAGGTTTACTGTATACCTTGGACCTTCTTATTGACGATGAAACACAGAAATTGCATCGGAATTAAATACAAAAGGCACAAAGCCGACTTAAGTACAAGAAGACTGACTCTTCCTACTGTCTACGTTTTGAACCATTCCTGTGACACTAGTTTTGGATTCCGATGCTTCACTTCAGGTTTACTGTATCCCTCTGACCTTCTTATTGTTGATGAAACACAGAAATTGCATCGGGATTAAATACAAAAGGCACAATGCCGAATTAAGTACAAGAAGACTGACTCTTCCTACTATCTATGTTTTGAACCATTCCTGTGACACTAGTTATAGATTCCGATGCTTCCCTTTAGGTTTACTGTATCCCTCTGACCTTATTGCCGATGAAACACAGAAATTGCATCGGAATTAAATACAAAAGGCACAATGCCGACTTAAGGACAATAAGACTGACTCTTCTTACTGACTATGTTTTGAACCATTCCATTGACACTAGTTATAGATTCCGATGCTTCACTCCAGGTTTACTGTATCCCTTGGACCTTCTTATCGACCATGAAACACAGAAGTTGCATAGGAATTAAATAGAAAAGGCACAATGCCGACTTAAGTACAAGAAGACTGCCTCATCTTACTGACTATGTTTTGAACTGTTCCTGTGACACTAGTTATAGAGTGCGATGCTTCACTTCAGGTTTACTGTATCCCTTGGGCCTTCTTATTGACGATGAATCACAGAAATTGCATCGGAACTAAATACAAAAGGCACAATGCCGACTTAAGTACAAGAAGACTGAATCTTCTTACTGTCTGTATATTGAACCATTCCTGTGACACTAGTTATCGATTCCGATGCTTCACTTCAGGTTTACTGTATCCCTTTTACCTTCTTATTGCCGGTGAAACACAGAAATTGGATCGGAATTAAATACAAAAGGCACAATGTTAACTTAAGTACAAGAAGACTGACTCTTCTTACTGACTATGTTTTGAACCATTCCTGTGACACTAGTTGTAGATTCCGATGCTCCACTTCACGTTTACTGTATCCCTCTGACCTTCTTATTGACGATGAAATACAGAAATTGCATCGGAATTAATTAGAAAAGGCGAAATGCCGACTTAAGTACAAGAAGACTGACTCTTCTTACTGTCTATGATTTGAATCATTCCTGTGACACTAGTTGAAGATTACGATGCTTCACTTCAGGTTTACTGTATCCCTTGGACCTTCTTATTGATGATGAAACACAGAAATTACATCGGAATTAAATACAAAAGGCACAATGCCGACATAAGTACAAGAAGACTGACTCTTCCAACTGTCTATGTTTTGAACCATTCCTGTGACACTAGTTATAGATTCCGATGCTTCACTTCAGGTTTACTGTACCCCTCTGAACTTCGTATTGACGATGAAACACAGAAATTGCATCGGAATTAATTAGAAAAGGCACAATGCCGTCTTAAGTACAAGAAGACTGACTCTCCTTACTGTCTATGATTTGAACCATTCCTGTGACACTAGTTGAAGATTACGATGCTTCACTTCAGGTTTGCTGTATCCCTCTGACCTTCTTATTGCCGGTGAAACACAGAAATTGCATCGGAATTGAATACAAAAGGCACAATGCCGACTTAAGTACGAGAAGACTGACTCTTCTTACTGACTATGTTTTGAACAATTCCTGTGACACTAGTTATAGATTGCGAAGCTTCACTTCAGGTTTACTGTACCCCTCTGACCTTCTTATTTACGATGAAACACAGAAATTGCATCGGAATTAAATACAAAAGGCACAATGCCGACTTAAGTACAAGAAGACTGACTCTTCTTACTGACTATGTTTTGAACCATTCCTGTGACACTACTTATAGATTCCGATGCTTCACTTCAGGTTTACTGTGTCCCTTGGACCTTCTTATTGACGATGAAACACAGAAATAGCATCGGAATTAAATACAAAATGCACAATACCTACTTAAGTACAAGAAGACTGACTCTTCCTACTGTCTATGATTTGTACCATTCCTGTGACACTAGTTATAGATTCCGATGCTTCACTTCAGGGTTACTGTATCCCTTGGACCTTCTCATTGACGTTGAAATACAGAAAATGCATCGGAATTAAATACAAAAGGCCCAATGCCGACATAAGTACATGAAGACCGACTCTTCCTACTGACTATGATTTCAACTATTCCTGTGACACTAGTTATAGATTGCGATGCTTCACTTCAGGTATATTGTATACCTTGGATCTTCTTAATGACGATGAAACACAGAAATTGCATCGGAAATTAATAGAAAAGGCACAATGCCGACTTAAGTACAAGAAGACTGACTCTTCCTACTGTCTATGTTTTGAACCATTCCTGTGACACTAGTTTTTATTCCGATGCTTCACTTCAGGTTTACTGTATCCCTTGGACCTTCTTATTGACGATGAAACACAGATATTGCATCGGAATTAAATAGAAAAGGAACAATGCCGACTTAATTGCAAGAAGACTGACTCTTCTTACTGTTTATGTTTGGAACCATTCCATTGACACTAGTTATAGATTCCGATGCTTCACTACAGGTTTACTGTATCCCTTGGACCTACTTATTGACGATGAAACACAGAAATTGCATCGAAATTAAATACAAAAGGCACAATGCCGACTAAAGTACAAGAAGACTGACTCTTCTTACAGTCTATATTTTGAACCATTCCTGTGACACTAGTTATAGATTCCGGTGCTTCACTTCAGGTTTACTGTATCCCTCTGAACTTTTTATTGACGATGAAACACAGAAATTGCATCGGAATTAAATACAAAAGGCACAATGCCGACTTAACTACAAGAAGACTGCCTCTTCTTACTGACTATGCTTTGAACCATTCTTGTGACACTAGTTATAGATTCCGATGCTTCACTCCAGGTTTACTGTATCCCTTGGGACTTCTTATTGACAAAGAAACACAGAAATTGCATCGGAATTAAATACAAAAAGCACAATGCTGACTTTAGTTCAAGAAGACTGACTCTTCTTACTGTCTACGTTTGAACCATTCCTGTGACTCTAGTTAAAGATTCCGATGCTTCACTTCAGGTTTACTGTATCCCTCTGACCTTCTTATTGCCGGTAAAGCACAGAAATTGCATCGGAATTAAAGACAAAAGTTACATTGCAGACATAAGTGCAAGAAGACTGACTCTTCCAACTGTCTATGCTTTGAACCATTCCTGTGACACTAGTTGAAGATTACGATGCTTCTCTTCAGGTTTACTGTATCCCTCTGACCTTCTTATTGCCGGTGAAACACAGAAATTGCATCGGAATTAAATACGAAAGGCACAATGCCGACAAACTACAAGAAGACTAACTCTTCTTACTGACTATGCTTTGAACCATTCCTGTGACACTAGTTATAGATTCCGATGCTTAACTTCAGGATTACTGTATTTCTCTGACCTTCTTAATGACGATGAAACACAGAAATTCCATCGGAATTAAATAGAAAAGGCACAATGCCGAATTAAGTACAAGGAGACTGACTCTTCTTACTGTCTATTTCGAACCATTCCTGTGACACTAGTTATGCACTCCGATGCATCACTCCAGGTTTACTGTATCCCTTGGACATTCTTATTGACGATGAAACACAGAAATTGCATCGGAATTAAATACAAAAGGCACAATGCTGACTTAAGTAAGAGAAGTCTGACTCTTCTTACTGTCTATGATTTGAACCAATCCTGTGACCCTAGTTATAGATTCCGATGCTTCACTCCAGGTTTACTGTATCCCTCTGACCTTCTTATTGACGATGAATCACAGAAATTGCATCAGAATTAAATAGAAAATGCACAATGATAACTTAAGTAGAAGAAGACTGACTCTTCTTACTGACTATGTTTTGAACCGTTCCTGTGACACTAGTTATAATTTCCGATGCTTCACTTCAGGTTTACTGTATCCCTTGGACGTTCTTATTGACGATGAAACACAGAAATTGAATCGGAATTAAATACAAAAGGCACAATGCAGAATTAAGTACAAGACGACTGACTCTTCTTACTGTCTATGTTTTTAACCATTACTGTGACACTAGTTATAGATTCCGGTACTTCACTCCAGGTTTACTGTTTCCCTTGGACCTTCTTATTGACGATGAAACACAGGAATTGCATCAGAATGAAATAGAAAAGGCACAATGCCGACTTAAGTACAAGAAGACTGACGCTTCATACTGACTATGTTTTGAACAATTCCTGTGACAGTACTTAATGATTCCGATGCATCACTTCAAGTTTGCTGTTTCCCTTGGACCTTCTTATTGACGATGAAACACAGATATTGCATCGGAATTAAATAGAAAAGGAACAATGCCGACTTAATTGCAAGAAGACTGACTCTTCTTACTGTTTATGTTTTGAACCATTCCAGTGACACTAGTTACAGATTCCGATGCTTCACTACAGGTTTACTGTATCCCTTGGACCTACGTATTGACGATGAAACACAGAAATTGCATCGGAATTAAATACAAAAGGCACAATGCCGACTAAAGTACAAAAAGACTGACTCTTCTTACAGTCTATGTTTTGAACCATTCCTGTGACACAAGTTATAGATTCCGGTGCTTCACTTCAGGTTTACTGTATCCCTCTGAACTTTTTATTGACGATGAAACACAGATATTGCATCGGAATTAAATACAAAAGGCACAATGCCGACTTTAGTTCAAGAAGACTGACGCTTCTTACTGTCTATGTTTTGAACCATTCCTGTGACTCTAGTTATAGAGTCCGATGCTTCACTTCAGGTTTACGGTACCTCTCTGACCTTCTTATATACGATGAAACACAGAAATTGCATCGGAATTAAATACAAAAGGCACAATTCCGACTTAAGTACAAGAAGACTGATTCTTCTTACTGTCTATGCTTTGAACCATTCCTGTGACACTAGTTATAGATTCCGATGCTTCAATTCAGGTCAACTGTATACCATCGACCTTCTTATTCACGATGAAACACAGAAATTGCATCGGAATGAAGTACAAAAGGCACAATGCCGACTTAAGTACAAGAAGACTGACTCTCCTTACTGTCTTTGTTTAAAACCATTCCTGTGACACTGGTTACAGATTCTGATGCCTCACTCCAGGTTTACTGTATCCCTCGGAAATTCTTATTGACGATGAAACACAGAAATTGCAACGGAATTAAATACAAAGGGCACAATGCCGACTTAAGTACAAGAAGACTGACTCTTCTTACTGACTATGATTTTGAACCATTCCTGTGACACTAGTTATAGATTCTGATGCTTCACTTCAGGTTTGCTGTGTCCCATGGACCTTCTTATTGACGATGAAACACAGAAATTGCAACGGAATTAAATACAAAAGGCACAATGCCGACTTAAGGGCAAGAAGACTGACTGTTCTTACTGACTATGTTTTGAACCATTCCTGTGACACTAGTTATAGATTCGGATGTTTCACTTCAGGTTTGCTGTATCCCTCTGACCTTCTTATTCACGACGTAACACAGAAATAGCATCGGAATTAAATACAAAATGCACAATGCCGACTTAAGTACAAGAAGACTGACTCTTCCTACTGTCTATGATTTGTACCATTCCTGTGACTCTAGTTATAGATTCTGATGCTTCACTTCAGGGTTACTGTATCCCTTGGACCTTCTTATTGACGTTGAAACACAGAAAATGCATCGGAATTAAATACAAAAGGCCCAGTGCCGACTTAAGTACATGAAGACCGACTCTTCCTACTGACTATGTTTTGAACCATTCCTGTGACACTAGTTATAGATTCCGATGCTTCACTTGAGGTTTACTGTATCACTTGGACCTTCTTATTGACGATGAATCACAGAAATTGCATCGGAATTAAATACAAAAGGCACAATGCCGACTTAAGTACAAGAAGACTGAATCTTCCTACTGTCTATGATTTGAACCATTCTTGTGACACTAGTTATAGATTACGATGCTTCACTTCAGGTTTATTGTATCCCTCTGACCTTCTTATTGCCGATGAAACACAGAAATTGTATCGGAATTAAATAGAAAATGCACAATGCCGACTTAAGTACTAGAAGACTGACTCTTCTTACTCTCTATGTTATGAACCATTCCTGTGACACTAGTTATAGATTCCGATGCTTCACTCCAGGTTTACTGTATCCCTTGGACCTTCTTATTGACGATGAAACACAGAAGTTGCATAGGAATTAAATAGAAAAGGCACAATGCCGACATAAGTGCAAGAAGACTGACTCTTCTTACTGACTATGTTTGAACTATTCCTGTGACACTAGTTGTAAATTGCGATGCTTCACTTCAGGTTTACTGTATACCTTGGACCTTCTTATTGACGATGAAACACAGAAATTGCATCGGAATTAAATACAAAAGGCACAATGCCGACTTAAGTACAAGAAGACTGACTCTTCCTCCTGTCTACGTTTTGAACCATTCCTGTGACACTAGTTTATGATTCCGATGCTTCACTTCAGGTTTACTGTATCCCTCTGACCTTCTTATTGTTGATGGAACACAGAAATTGCATCGGGATTAAATACAAAATTCACAATGCCGACTTAAGTACAAGAAGACCGACTCTTCCTACTATCTATGTTTTGAACCATTTTTGTGACACTAGTTATAGATTCCGATGCTTCCCTTCAGGTTTACTGTATCCCTCTGACCTTATTGCCGATGAAACACAGAAATTGAATCGGAATTAAATACAAAAGGCACAATGCCGACTTAAGGACAAGAAGACTGACTCTTCTTACTGACTATGTTTTGAACCATTCCATTGACACTAGTTATACATTCCGATGCTTCACTCCAGGTTTACTGTATCCCTTGGACCTTCTTCTTGACGATGAAACACAGAAGTTGCATAGGAATTAAATAGAAAAGGCACAATGCCGACTTAAGTACAAGAAGACTGACTCTTCTTACTGACTATGTTTTGAACTATTCCTGTGACAGTAGTTATAGAGTGCGATGCTCCACTTCAGGTTTGCTGTATCCCTCTGACCTTCTTATTGACGATGAAATACAGAAACTGCATCGGAATTAATTAGAAAAGGCGAAATGCCGACTTCAGTACAAGAAGGCTGACTCTTCCTACTGTCTATGATTTGAACCATTCCTGTGACACTAGTTATAAATTCCGATGCTACACTCCAGGTTTACTGTACCCCTCTGACCTTCTTATTGGCGATGAAACACAGAAATTGCATCGGAATTAATTAGAAAAGGCACAATGCCGACTTAAGTACAAGAAGACTGACTCTTCTTACTGTCTGTGATTTGAACCATTCCTGTGACACTAGTTGAGGATTACGATGCGTCACTTCAGGTTTACTGTATCCCTCTGACCTTCTTATTGCCGGTGAAACATAGAAATTGCATCGGAATTAAATACAAAAGGCCCAATGCCGACATAAGTACATGAAGACCGACTCTTCCTACTGACTATGATTTGAACCATTCCTGTGACACTAGTTATAGATTCCGATGCTTCACTTGAGGTTTACTGTATCCCTTGGACCTACTTAATGACGATGAAACACAGAAATTGCATCGGAATTAAATACAAAAGGCACAATGAAGACATACATACAAGAAGACTGACTCTTCTTACTGTCTATGCTTTGAACCATTCCTGTGACACTAGTTATAGATTCCAATGCTTCACTGCAGGTTTACTGTATCCCTTGGACCTTCTTGTTGACGATGAAACACAGAAATTGCATCGGAATTAAATACAAAAGGCACAATGCCGACTTAAGTACAAGAAGACTGAATCTTCCTACTGTCTATGATTTGAACCATTCCTGTGACACTAGTTATAGATTCCGATGCTTCACTTCAGGTTTACTATATCCCTTGGACCTTCTTATTGACGTTGAAACACAGAAAATCCATCGGAATTAAATACAAATGGCCAAATGCCGACTTAAGAGCATGAAGACCGACTCTTCCAACTGACTATGTTTTGACCCATTCCTGAGACACTACGTATAGATTCCGATGCTTCACTTGATGTTTACTGTATCCCTTGGACCTTCTTATTGACGAGGAAACACAGAAATTGCATCGGAATTAAATACAAAATGCACAATGCCGAATTAAGGACAAGAAGACTGACTGTTCTTACTGTGACACTAGTTACAGATTCCGATGCTTCACTTCAGGTTTATTGTATCCCTCTGACCTTCTGATTGCCGATGAAACACAGAAATTGTTTCGGAATTAAATAGAATAGGCACAATGCCGACTTAAGTACTAGAAGACTGACTCTTCTTACTCTCTATGTTATGAACCATTCCTGTGACACTAGTTATAGATTTCGATGCTTCACTCCAGGTTTACTGTATCCCTTGGACCTTCTTATTGACGATGAAACATAGAAATTGCATAGGAATTAAATAGAAAAGGCACGATGCCGACTTAAGTACAAGAAGACTGACTCTTCTTACTGACTATGTTTTGAACTATACCTGTGACACTAGTTATAGATTGCGATGCTTCACTTCAGGTATACTGTATACCTTGGACCTTCTTAATGACGATGAAACACAGAATTTGCATCGGAAATTAATAGAAAAGGCACAATGCCGACTTAAGTACAAGAAGACTGACTCTTCCTACTGTCTATGTTTTGAACCATTCCTGTGACACTAGTTTTTATTCCGATGCTTCACTTCAGGTTTACTGTATCCCTCTGAACTTCTTATTGTTGATGAAACACAGAAATTACATCGGGATTAAATACAAATGACACAATGCCGACTTAAGTACAAGAAGACTGACTCTTCTTACTGTCTATGATTTGAACCATTCCTGTGACACTAGTTGAAGATTACGATGTTTCACTTCAGGTATACTGTATCCCTCTGACCTTCTTATTGCCGGTGAAACACATAAATTGCATCGGAATTAAATACGAAAGGCACAATGCCGAGTTAACTACAAGAAGACTGACTCTTCTTACTGACTATGCTTTGAACGATTCCTGTGACACTAGTTATAGATTCCGATGCTTAACTTCAGGATTACTGTATCCCTCTGACCTTCTTAGTGACGATCAAACATAGAAATTGCATCGAAATTAAATAGAAAAAGCACAATGCCGAATTAAGTACAAGGAGACTGTCTTTTCTTACTGTCTATTTTTGAACCATTCCTGTGACACTATTTATAGACTCCGATGCATCACTCCAGGTTTACTGTATCCCCTGGACCTTCTTACTGACGATGAAATCAGAAATTGCATCGGAATTAAATACAAAAGGCACATTGCTGTCTTAAGTAAGAGAAGTCTGACTCTTCTTACTGTCTATGATTTGAACCATTCCTGTGACCCTAGTTATAGATTGCGATGCTTCATTCCAGGTTTACTGTATCCCTCTGACCTTCTTATTGACGATGAAGAACGGAAATTGCATCAGAATTAAATACAAAATGCACAATGATGACTTAAGTACAAGAAGACTGACTCTTCTTACTGACTATGTTTTGAACCATTCCTGTGACACTAGTTATAATTTCCGATGCTTCACTTCAGGTTTACTGTATCCCTTGGACCTTCTTATTGACGATGAAGCACAGAGATTGCATCGGAATTATATACAAAGGGCACAATGCAGAATTAAGTACATGACGACTGACTCTTCTTACTGTCTATGTTTTGAACCATTCCTGTGACACTAGTTATAGATTCCGATGCTTCACTCCAGGTTTACTGTATCCGTTGGGCCTCCTTATTGACGATTAAACGCAGAAATTGCATCGGAATTAAATACAAAGGGCACAATGCCGACTACAGTACAAGAAGACTGACTCTTCTTACAGTCTATGTTTTGAACCATTACAGTGACACTAGTTATAGATTCCGATGCTTCACTACAGGTTTACTGTATCCCTTGGACCCTCTTATTGACGATGAAACACAGATATTGCATCGGAATTAAATGGAAAAGGAACAATGCCGACTTAATTGCAAGAAGACTGACTCTTCTTACTGTTTATGTTTGGAACCATTCCAGTGACACTAGTTATAGATTCCGATGCTTCACTACAGGTTTACTGTATCCCTTGGACCTACTTATTGACGATGAAACACAGAAATTGCATCGGAATTAAATACAAAAGACACAATGCCGACTAAAGTACAAGAAGACTGACTCTTCTTACTGTCTATATTTTGAACCATTCCTGTGACACTAGTTATAGATTCCGGTGCTTCACTTCAGGTTTACTGTATCCCTCTGAACTTTTTATTGACGATGAAACACAGAAATTGCATCGGAATTAAATACAAAAGGCACAATGCCGACTTAACTACAAGAAGACTGCCTCTTCTTACTGACTATGCTTTGAACCATTCTTGTGACACTAGTTATAGATTCCGATGCTTCACTCCAGGTTTACTGTATCCCTTGGGACTTCTTATTGACGAAGAAACACAGAAATTGCATCGGAATTAAATATAAAAAGCACAATGCCGACTTTAGTTCAAGAAGACTGACTCTTCTTACTGTCTACGTTTTGAACCATTCCTGTGACTCTAGTTAAAGATTCCGATGCTTCACTTCAGGTTTACTGTATCTCTCTGACCTTCTTATTGCCGGTGAAGCACAGAAGTTGCATCGGAATTAAATACAAAAGGCACATTGCAGACATATGTACAAGGGGACTGACTCTTCCAACTGTCTATGCTTTGAACCATTCCTGTGACACTAGTTGTAGATTCCGATGCTCCACTTCAGGTTTACTGTATCCGTCTGACCTTCTTATTGACGATGAAACACAGAAATTGCATCGGAATTAATTAGAAAAGGCACAATGCCGACTTAAGTACAAGATGACTGACTCTTCTTACTGTCTATGATTTGAACCATTCCTGTGACACTAGTTGAAGATTACGATGCTTCACTTCAGGTTTACTGTATCCCTCTGACCTTCTTATTGCCGGTGAAACACAGAAATTGCATCGGAATTAAATACGAAAGGCACAATGCCGACAAACTACAAGAAGACTAACTCTTCTTACTGACTATGCTTTGAACCACTCCTGTGACACTAGTTATAGATTCCGATGCTTAACTTCAGGATTACTGTATCCCTCTGACCTTCTTAGTGACGATGAAACACAGAAATTCCATCGGAATTAAATAGAAAAGGCACAATGCCGAATTAAGTACAAGGAGACTGACTCTTCTTACTGTCTATTTTTGAACCATTCCTGTGACACTAGTTATACACTCCGATGCATCACTCCAGGTTTACTGTATCCCTTGGACATTCTTATTGACGATTAAACACAGAAATTGCATCGGAATTATATACAAAAGGCACAATGCCGACTTAAGTACAGGATGACTGACTCTTCTTACTGTCTATGTTTTGAACCACTCCTGTGACACTAGTTCTAGATTCCGATGCTACACTTCAGGTTTACTGTATCCCTCCGACCTTCTTATTGACGATGAAACACAGAAATTGCATCAGAATTAAATACAAAAGGCACAATACCGACTTAAGTACAAGAAGGCGGACTCTTCTTATGTTCTATGTTTTGAACCATTCCTGTGACACTAGTTATTGATTCCGATGCTTCACTTTAGGTTTACTGTAAACCTTGGACCTTCTTATTGACGATGAAACACAGAAATTGCATCGGAATTCAATACAAAAGGCACAATGCCGACTTAAGTACAAGAAGACTGACTCTTCTTACTGACTATGTTTTGAACCATTCCCTTGACTCTAGTTATAGATCCCGATGCTTCCCTTCAGGTTAACTGTATCCCTCTGACCTTCTTATTGACGAAGAAACACAGAAATTGCATCGGAATTAAATGAAAAAGGCACAACGCCGACTTAAGTACAAGAAGACTGACTCTTTTTACTGACTACGTTTTGAACTATTCCTGTGACACTAGTTATGGATTCGGATGCTTCACTTCAGGTTTACTGTATCCCTCTGAGCTTCTTATTTGCGATGAAACAAAGAAATTGCATCGGAATTAAATACAAAAGGCACAATGCCGACTTAAGTACAAGAAGACTGACTCTTTTTACTGACTATGTTTTGAATCATTCCTGTGACACTACATATTGATTCGGATGCTTCACTTCAGGATTACTGTATCCCTCTGACCTTCTTATTCTTGATGAAACACAGAAATTGCATCGGAATTAAATAGAAAAGGCACAATGCCGACTTAAGTACAAGACGACTGACTTTTCCTACTGTCTATGCTTTGAACCATTCCAGTGACACTAGTTATAGATTCCGATGCTTCACTTCAGGTTTACTGTATCCCTCTGACCTTCTTATTGACGATGAAACACAGAAATTACATCGGAATTAGTGCAAAAGGCACAATGCCGGCTTAAATACAACAAGACTGACTCTTCCTACTGTCTATGTTTTGAGCCATTCCTGTGACACTAGTTATAGATTCCGATGCTTTACTTGAGGTTTACTGTATCCCTCTGATCCCCTTATTGACGATGAAACACAGAAATTGCATCGGAATTAAATACAAAAGGCACAATGCCGACTTAAGTACAAGAAGACTGACTCATCTTACTGTCTATGTTTTGAACCATTCCAGTGAGACCAGTTTATAATTCCGATGCTTCACTTCAGGTTTACTGTATCCCGTGGACCGTCTTATTGACGATGAAACACAGAAATTGCATCGGAATTAAAAACAGGCACAATGCCGACTTAAGTACAAGAAGACTGTCTCTTCTTACTGTCTATGTTTTAAACCATTCCTGTGACACTAGTTATAGATTCCGATGCTTCACTTCAGGTTTACTGTATCCCTCTGACCTTCTTATTGACGATGAAACTCAGAAATTGCATCGGAATTAAATGAAAAAGGCACAATGCTGACTTAAGCACAAGAAGGCTGACTCTTTTTACTGACTACGTTTTGAACCATTCCTGTGACTCTAGTTACAGTTTCGGATGCTTCACTTCAGGTTTACTGTATCCCTCTAACCTTCTTGTTCTCGATGAATCACAGAAATTGCATCGGAATCAAATACAACAGGCACAATATCGACTTAAGTACAAGAAGACTGACTATTCCTACTGTCTATGTTTTGAATCTCTCCTGTGAGACCAGTTTTGGATTCCGATACTTCACCTCGGGTTTACTGTACCCCTTGGACCTTCGTATTCACGATGAAACACAGAGATTGCATCGGAATCAAACACAAAAGGCACAATGCCGACTTAAGTACAATAAGGCTGACACTTCTTACTGTCTATGTTTTGAACCTTTCCTGTGAGACGACTTTTAGATTCCGATGCTTCACTTCAGGTTTACTTTTTCCCTTGGACCTTCTTATTGACGATGAAACACAGAAATTGCATCGGAATTAAATACATAGGTCTCAATGAAGACCTGAATACAAGAAGACTGACTCATCTTACTGTCTATGTTTTGATCCATTCCTGTGAGACCAGTTCATAATTCCGATGCTTCACTTCAGGTTTACTGTATCCCTTGGACCTTCTTGTTGACGATGAAACACAGAAATTGCATCGGAATTAAATACAAAAGGCACAATGCCAACATAAGTACAAGAAAACTGACTCATCTTACTGTCTATGTTTAGAACCATTCCTGTAACACTAGTTATTGATTCCGATGCTTCACTTCAGCTTTACTGTATCTCTTGGACCTTCTTATTGACGATGAAACACAGAAATTGCATCGGAATTAAACACAAAAGGCACAATGCCGACTTAAGTACAAAACGACTGACTCTTCTTACTGACTATGATTAGAACCATTCCTGTGACACTAGTTATAGATTCCGATGCCTCACTTCAGGTTTACTGTATCCCTCTGACCTTCTTATTGACGATGAAACACAGAAATTGCAACGGAATTAAATGAAAAAGGCACAACGCCGACTTAAGTACAAGAAGACTGACTCTTTTTACTGACTACGTTTTGAACTATTCGTGTGACACTAGTTATGAATTCGGATGCTTCACTTTAAGTTTACTGTATCCCTCTGACCTTATTATTCGCGATGAAACACAGAAATTGCATCGGAATTAAATACACAAGGCACAATGCCTACTTAAGTACTAGACGACTGACTTTTCTTACTGTCTATGCTTTGAACCATTCCTGTGACACTAGTTATAGATTCCGATGCTTCGCTTCAGGTTTACTGTATCCCTCTGACCTTCTTATTGCCGATGAAACACAGAAATTGCAACGGAATTAGTACAAAAGGCACAATGCCGACTTAAATACAAGAAGACTGACTCTTCTTACTGACTATGTTTGAACCATTCCTGTGACTCTAGTTATAGATCCCGATGCTTCACTTCAGGGTTACTGTATCCCTTGGACCTTCTTATTGACGTTGAAACACAGAAATTGCATCGGAATTAAATACAAAAGGCCCAATGCCGACATAAGTACATGAAGACCGACTCTTCCTACTGACTATGATTTGAACCATTCCTGTGACACTAGTTATAGATTCCGATGCTTCACTTGAGGTTTACTGTATCCCTTGGACCTACTTAATGACGATGAAACACAGAAATAGCATCGGAATTAAATACAAAAGGCACAATGCCGACATAAGTACAAGAAGACTGACTCTTCTTACTGTCTATGCTTTGAACCATTCCTGTGACACTAGTTATAGATTCCAATGCTTCACTGCAGGTTTACTGTATCCCTTGGACCTTCTTGTTGACGATGAAACACAGAAATTGCATCGGAATTAAATACAAAAGGCACAATGCCGACTTAAGTACAAGAAGACTGAATCTTCCTACTGTCTATGATTTGAACCATTCCTGTGACACTAGTTATAGATTCCGATGCTTCACTTCAGGTTTACTATATCCCTTGGACCTTCTTATTGACGTTGAAACACAGAAAATCCATCGGAATGAAATACAAATGGCCAAATGCCGACTTAAGAGCATGAAGACCGACTCTTCCTACTGACTATGTTTTGACCCATTCCTGAGACACTACGTATAGATTCCGATGCTTCACGTGATGTTTACTGTATCCCTTGGACCTTCTTATTGACGAGGAAACACAGAAATTGCATCGGAATTAAATACAAAATGCACAATGCCGACTTAAGGACAAGAAGACTGACTGTTCTTACTGTGACACTAGTTACAGATTCCGATGCTTCACTTCAGGTTTATTGTATCCCTCTGACCTTCTGATTGCCGATGAAACACAGAAATTGTTTCGGAATTAAATAGAATAGGCACAATGCCGACTTAAGTACTAGAAGACTGACTCTTCTTACTCTCTATGTTATGAACCATTCCTGTGACACTAGTTATAGATTTCGATGCTTCACTCCAGGTTTACTGTATCCCTTGGACCTTCTTATTGACGATGAAACATAGAAATTGCATAGGAATTAAATAGAAAAGGCACGATGCCGACTTAAGTACAAGAAGACTGACTCTTCTTACTGACTATGTTTTGAACTATACCTGTGACACTAGTTATAGATTGCGATGCTTCACTTCAGGTATACTGTATACCTTGGACCTTCTTAATGACGATGAAACACAGAATTTGCATCGGAAATTAAAAGAAAAGGCACAATGCCGACTTAAGTACAAGAAGACTGACTCTTCCTACTGTCTATGTTTTGAACCATTCCTGTGACACTAGTTTTTATTCCGATGCTTCACTTCAGGTTTACTGTATCCCTCTGAACTTCTTATTGTTGATGAAACACAGAAATTACATCGGGATTAAATACAAATGACACAATGCCGACTTAAGTACAAGAAGACTGACTCTTCTTACTGTCTATGATTTGAACCATTCCTGTGACACTAGTTGAAGATTACGATGTTTCACTTCAGGTTTACTGTATCCCTCTGACCTTCTTATTGCCGGTGAAACACATAAATTGCATCGGAATTAAATACGAAAGGCACAATGCCGAGTTAACTACAAGAAGACTGACTCTTCTTACTGACTATGCTTTGAACGATACCTGTGACACTAGTTATAGATTCCGATGCTTAACTTCAGGATTACTGTATCCCTCTGACCTTCTTAGTGACGATCAAACATAGAAATTGCATCGAAATTAAATAGAAAAAGCACAATGCCGAATTAAGTACTAGGAGAGTGACTTTTCTTACTGTCTATTTTTGAACCATTCCTGTGACACTATTTATAGACTCCGATGCATCACTCCAGGTTTACTGTATCCCTTGGACCTTTTTACTGACGATGAAATCAGAAATTGCATCGGAATTAAATACAAAAGGCACATTGCTGTCTTAAGTAAGAGAAGTCTGACTCTTTTTACTGTCTATGATTTGAACCATTCCTGTGACCCTAGTTATAGATTGCGATGCTTCATTCCAGGTTTACTGTATCCCTCTGACCTTCTTATTGACGATGAAGAACAGAATTTGCATCAGAATTAAATACAAAATGCACAATGATGACTTAAGTACAAGAAGACTGACTCTTCTTACTGACTATGTTTTGAACCATTCCTGTGACACTAGTTATAATTTCCGATGCTTCACTTCAGGTTTACTGTATCCCTTGGACCTTCTTATTGACGATGAAGCACAGAGATTGCATCGGAATTAAATACAAAGGGCACAATGCAGAATTAAGTACATGACGACTGACTCTTCTTACTGTCTATGTTTTGAACCATTCCTGTGACACTAGTTATAGATTCCGATGCTTCACTCCAGGTTTACTGTATCCGTTGGGCCTCCTTATTGACGATTAAACGCAAAAAATTGCATCGGAATTAAATACAAAAGGCACAATGCCGACTACAGTACAAGAAGACTGACTCTTCTTACAGTCTATGTTTTGAACCATTACAGTGACACTAGTTATAGATTCCGATGCTTCACTACAGGTTTACTGTATCCCTTGGACCTTCTTATTGACGATGAAACACAGGAATTGCTTCAGAATGAAATAGAAAAGGCACAATGCCGAGTAAGTACAAGAAGACTGACGCTTCTTACTGACTATGTTTTGAACAATTCCTGTGACACTACTTAATGATTCCGATACTTCACTTCAGGTTTAGTGTATCCCTTGGACCCTCTTATTGACGATGAAACACAGATATTGCATCGGAATTAAATGGAAAAGGAACAATGCCGACTTAATTGCAAGAAGACTGACTCTTCTTACTGTTTATGTTTGGAACCATTCCAGTGACACTAGTTATAGATTCCGATGCTTCACTACAGGTTTACTGTATCCCTTGGACCTACTTATTGACGATGAAACACAGAAATTGCATCGGAATTAAATACAAAAGGCACAATGCCGACTAAAGTACAAGAAGACTGACTCTTCTTACTGTCTATATTTTGAACCATTCCTGTGACACTAGTTATAGATTCCGGTGCTTCACTTCAGGTTTACTGTATCCCTCTGAACTTTTTATTGACGATGAAACACAGAAACTGCATCGGAATTAAATACAAAAGGCACAATGCCGACTTAACTACAAGAAGACTGCCTCTTCTTACTGACTATGCTTTGAACCATTCTTGTGACACTAGTTATAGATTCCGATGCTTCACTCCAGGTTTACTGTATCCCTTGGGACTTCTTGTTGACGAAGAAACACAGAAATTGCATCGGAATTAAATATAAAAAGCACTATGCCGACTTTAGTTCAAGAAGACTGACTCTTCTTACTGTCTACGTTTTGAACCATTCCTGTGACTCTAGTTAAAGATTCCGATGCTTCACTTCAGGTTTACTGTATCTCTCTGACCTTCTTATTGCCGGTGAAGCACAGAAGTTGCATCGGAATTAAATACAAAAGGCACATTGCAGACATATGTACAAGAGGACTGACTCTTCCAACTGTCTATGCTTTGAACCATTCCTGTGACACTAGTTGTAGATTCCGATGCTCCACTTCAGGTTTACTGTATCCGTCTGACCTTCTTATTGACGATGAAACACAGAAATTGCATCGGAATTAATTAGAAAAGGCACAATGCCGACTTAAGTACAAGATGACTGACTCTTCTTACTGTCTATGATTTGAACCATTCCTGTGACACTAGTTGAAGATTACGATGCTTCACTTCAGGTTTACTGTATCCCTCTGACCTTCTTATTGCCGGTGAAACACAGAAATTGCATCGGAATTAAATACGAAAGGCACAATGCCGACAAACTACAAGAAGACTAACTCTTCTTACTGACTATGCTTTGAACCATTCCTGTGACACTAGTTATAGATTCCGATGCTTAACTTCAGGATTACTGTATCCCTCTGACCTTCTTAGTGACGATGAAACACAGAAATTCCATCGGAATTAGATAGAAAAGGCACAATGCCGAATTAAGTACAAGGAGACTGACTCTTCTTACTGTCTATTTTTGAACCATTCCTGTGACACTAGTTATACACTCCGATGCATCACTCCAGGTTTACTGTATCCCTTGGACCTCCTTATTGACGATGAAACACAGAAATTGCATCGGAATTAAATACAAAAGGCACAATCCGACTTAAGCACAAGAAGACTGATTCTTTTTACTGACTATGTTTTGAACCATTCCTGTGACAACAGTTATAGATTCGGATGCTTCACTTCAGGTTTACTGTATCCCTCTGACCTTCTTATTCACGGTGTAACACAGAAATTGCATCGGAATTAAATAGAAAAGGCACAATGCCGACTTAAGAATAAGACGACTGACTTTTCTTACCGTCTATGCTTTGAACCATTCCTGTGACACTAGTTATAGATTCCGATGCTTCACTTCAGGTTTACTGTATCCCTTGGACCTTCTTATTGACGATGAAACGCATAAATTGCATCGGAATTAAATAGAAAAGGCACAATGCCGACTTAAGTACAGGATGACTGACTCTTCTTACTGTCTATGTTTTGAACCACTCCTGTGACACTAGTTCTAGATTCCGATGCTACACTTCAGGTTTACTGTATCCCTCCGACCTTCTTATTGACGATGAAACACAGAAATTCTATCAGAATTAAATACAAAAGGCACAATACCGACTTAAGTACAAGAAGGCGGACTCTTCTTATGTTCTATGTTTTGAACCATTCCTGTGACACTAGTTATAGATTCCGATGCTTCACTTTAGGTTTACTGTAAACCTTAGACCTTCTTATTGACGATGAAACACAGAAATTGCATCGGAATTCAATACAAAAGGCACAATGCCGACTTAAGTACAAGAAGACTGACTCTTCTTACTGACTATGTTTTGAACTATTCCCTTGACTCTAGTTATAGATCCCGATGCTTCCCTTCAGGTTAACTGTATCCCTCTGACCTTCTTATTGACGAAGAAACACAGAAATTGCATCGGAATTAAATGAAAAAGGCACAACGCCGACTTAAGTACAAGAAGACTGACTTTTTTTACTGACTACGTTTTGAACTATTCCTGTGACACTAGTTATGGATTCGGATGCTTCACTTCAGGTTTACTGTATCCCTCTGAGCTTCTTATTTGCGATGAAACAAAGAAATTGCATCGGAATTAAATACAAAAGGCACAATGCCGACTTAAGTACAAGAAGACTGACTCTTTTTACTGACTATGTTTGAATCATTCCTGTGACACTACTTATTGATTCGGATGCTTCACTTCAGGATTACTGTATCCCTCTGACCTTCTTATTCTTGATGAAACACAGAAATTGCATCGGAATTAAATAGAAAAGGCACAATGCCGACTTAAGTACAAGACGACTGACTTTTCCTACTGTCTATGCTTTGAACCATTCCAGTGACACTAGTTATAGATTCCGATGCCTCACTTCAGGTTTACTGTATCCCTCTGACCTTCTTATTGACGATGAAACACAGAAATTACATCGGAATTAGTGCAAAAGGCACAATGCCGACTTAAATACAACAAGACTGACTCTTCCTACTGTCTATGTTTTGAGCCATTCCTGTGACACTAGTTATAGATTCCGATGCTTTACTTGAGGTTTACTGTATCCCTCTGATCCCCTTATTGACGATGAAACACAGAAATTGCATCGGAATTAAATACAAAAGGCACAATGCCGACTTAAGTACAAGAAGACTGACTCATCTTACTGTCTATGTTTTGAACCATTCCAGTGAGACCAGTTTATAATTCCGATGCTTCACTTCTGGTTTACTGTATCCCGTGGACCGTCTTATTGACGATGAAACACAGAAATTGCATCGGAATTAAAAACAGGCACAATGCCGACTTAAGTACAAGAAGACTGTCTCTTCTTACTGTCTATGTTTTAAACCATTCCTGTGACACTAGTTATAGATTCCGATGCTTCACTTCGGGTTTACTGTATCCCTCTGACCTTCTTATTGACGATGAAACACAGAAATTGCATCGGAATTAAATACATAAGTCTCAATGAAGACCTGAATACAAGAAGACTGACTCATCTTACTGTCTATGTTTTGATCCATTCCTGTGAGACCAGTTCATAATTCCGATGCTTCACTTCAGGTTTACTGTATCCCTTGGACCTTCTTGTTGACGATGAAACACAGAAATTGCATCGGAATTAAATACAAAAGGCACAATGCCAACATAAGTACAAGAAAACTGACTCATCTTACTGTCTATGTTTAGAACCATTCCTGTAACACTAGTTATTGATTCCGATGCTTCACTTCAGCTTTACTGTATCTCTTGGACCTTCTTATTGACGATGAAACACAGAAATTGCATCGGAATTAAACACAAAAGGCACAATGCCGACTTAAGTACAAAACGACTGACTCTTCTTACTGACTATGATTAGAACCATTCCTGTGACACTAGTTATAGATTCCGATGCCTCACTTCAGGTTTACTGTATCCCTCTGACCTTCTTATTGACGATGAAACACAGAAATTGCAACGGAATTAAATGAAAAAGGCACAACGCCGACTTAAGTACAAGAAGACTGACTCTTTTTACTGACTACGTTTTGAACTATTCGTGTGACACTAGTTATGAATTCGGATGCTTCACTTTAAGTTTACTGTATCCCTCTGTCCTTATTATTCGCGACGAAACACAGAAATTGCATCGGAATTAAATACACAAGGCACAATGCCGACTTAAGTACAAGAAGACTGACCCTTTTTACTGACTATGTTTTGAATCATTCCTGTGACACTAGTTATAGATTCGGATGCTTCACTTCAGGTTTACTGTATCCCTGTGACCTTCTTATTCTCGATGAAACACAGAAATTGCATCGGAATTAAATAGAAAAGGCACAATGCCTACTTAAGTACAAGACGACTGACTTTTCTTACTGTCTATGCTTTGAACCATTCCTGTGACACTAGTTATAGATTCCGATGCTTCGCTTCAGGTTTACTGTATCCCTCTGACCTTCTTATTGCCGATGAAACACAGAAATTGCATCGGAATTAGTACAAAAGGCACAATGCCGACTTAAATACAAGAAGACTGACTCTTCTTACTGACTATGTTTGAACCATTCCCGTGACTCTAGTTATAGATCCCGATGCTTCACTTCAGGTTTACTGTATCCCTCTGACCTTCTTATTGACGACGAAACACATAAATTGCATCGGAATTAAATAAAAAAGGCACAATGCCGACTTAAGTACAAGAAGACTGACTCTTTTTACTGACTATGTTTTGAACCATTCCTGTGACACTAGTTATTGATTCGGATGCTTCACTTCAGGTTTACTGTATCCCTCTGACCTTCTTATTCACGATGAAACACAGAAATTGCATCCGAATTAAATAGAAAAGGCACAATGCCAACTTAAGTACAAGAAGACTGACTCTTCCTACTGTCTATGATTTGAACCATTCCTGTGACACTAGTTATAGATTCCGATGCTTCACTTCAGGTTTACTGTATCCCTCTGACCTTCTTATTCACGACGAAACACACGAATTGCAACGGAATTAAATAGAAACGCCACAATGCCTACTTAAGTACAGGAAGACTGACTCTTCTTACTGTCAATGTTTTGAACCATTCCTGTGACACTAGTTATAGATTCCGATGCTTCACTTCAGGTTTACTGTATCCCTTGGACCTTCTTATTGACGATGTAACACAGATATTGCATTGGTATTAAATACAAAAGGCACATTGCCGGCTTAAGTACAAGAAGACTGACCCTTCCTACTGTCTATGTTTTGAACCATTCCTGTGACACTAGTTATAGATTCCGATGCTTCACTTCAGGTTTAATGTATCCCTTTGATCTTCTTATTGACGATGAAACACAGAAATTGCATCGGAATTAAATATAAAAGGCACAATGCCGACATAAGTACAAGAAGACTGACTCATCTTACTGTCTATGTTTTGAACCTTTCCTGTAACACTAGTTATTGATTCCGATGCTTCACTTCAGGTTTACTGTATCTCTTGGACCTTCTTATTGACGATGAAACACAGAAATTGCATCGGAATTAAACACAAAAGGCACAATGCCGACTTAAGTACAAAAAGGCTGACTCTTCCTACTGACTATGATTAGAACCATTCCTGTGACACTAGTTATAGATTCCGATGCTTCACTTCAGGTTTACTGTATCCCTCTGACCTTCTTATTGACGCTGAAACACAGAAATTGCAACGGAATTAAATGAAAAAGGCACGACGCCGACTTAAGTACAAGAAGACTGACTCTTTTTACTGACTACGTTTTGAACCATTCCTGTGACACTAGTTATGGATTCGGATGCTTCACTTCAGGTTTACTGTATCCCTCTGACCTTCTTATTCGCGATGAAACACAGAAATTGCATCGGAATTATATACAAAAAGCACAATGCCGACTTAAGTACAAGAAGACTGACTCTTTTTACTGACTATGTTTTGAATCATTCCTTTGACACTAGTTATGGATTCGGATGCTTCACTTCAGGTTTACTGTATCCCTCTGACCTCCTTATTCACGATGAAACACAGAAATTGCATCCGAATTAAATAGAAAAGGCACAATGCCGACTTAAGTACAAGACGACTGACTTTTCTTACTGTCTATGTTCTGAGCCATTCCTGTGACACTAGTTATAGATTCCGATGCTTCACTTCAGGTTTAATGTATCCCTTGGACCATCGTATTGACGATGAAACACAGAAATTGCATCGGAATTAAATACAAAAGGCACAATGCCGACTTAAGTACAAGAAGACTGACTCTTCTTACTGACTATGTTTGAACCATTCCCCTGACTCTGCTTATAGATCCCGATGCTTCACTTCAGGTCTACTGTATCCCATCGACCTTCTTATTCACGATGAAACACAGAAATTGCATCGGAATGAAGTACAAAAGGCACAATGCCGACTTAAGTACAAGAGGACTGACTCTTTTTACTGACTATGTTTTGAACCATTCCTGTGACACTAGTTATTGATTCGGATGCTTCACTTCAGGTTTACTGTATCCCTCTGACCTTCTTATTCACAATGAAACACAGAAATTGCATCCGAATTAAATAGAAAAGGCACAATGCCAACTTAAGTACAAGAAGACTGACTCTTCCTACTGTCTATGCTTTGAACCATTCCTGTGACGCTAGTTATAGATTCCGATGCTTCACTTCAGGTTTACTGTATCCCTCTGACCTTCTTGTTCACAATGAAACACACGAATTGCAACGGAATTAAATAGAAACGCCACAATGCCTACTTAAGAGCAAGATGGCTGACTCTTCTTACTGGCTATGTTTTGAACCATTCCTGTGACACTAGTTATATATTCCGATGCTTCATTTCAGGTTTACTGTATCCCTTGGACCTTCTTAGTGACGACGAAACACAGAAATTGCATCGGAATTAAATACAAAAGGCACAATGCCGACTTAAGTACAAGAAGACTGACTCTTCTTACTGTCTATGTTTTGAACCATTCCTGTGAAACTAGTTATAGATTCCGATGCTTCACTTCAGGTTTACTGTAACCCTTGGACCTTCTTATTGACGATGAAACACAGAAATTGCATCGGAATTAAATGAAAAAGGCACAACGCCGACTTAAGTACAAGAAGACTGACTCTTTTTACTGACTACGTTTTGAACCATTCTTGTGACACTAGTTATGGATTCGGATGCTTCACTTCAGGTTTACTGTTTTCCTCTGACCTTCTTATTCACGATGAAGCACAGAAATTGCATCGGAATTAAATACAAAAGGCACAATGCCAACTTAAGTACAAGAAGAGTGACTCTTTTTACTGACTATGTTTTGAATCATTCCCGTGACTCTAGTTATAGATCCCGATGCTTCACTTCAGGTTTACTGTATCCCTCTGACCTTCTTATTGACGATGAAACAAACGAATTGCAACGGAATTAAATAGGAACGCCACAATGCCTACTTAAGAGCAAGATGGCTGACTCTTCCTACTGGCTATGTTTTGAACCATTCCTGTGACACTAGTTATATATTCCGATGCTTCACTTCAGGTTTACTGTATCTCTTGGACCTTCTTACTGACGAAGATACACAGAAATTGCATCGCAATTAAACACAAAAAGCACAATGCCGACTTAAGTGCAAAAAGACTGACTCTTCTTACTGACTATGATTAGAACCATTCCTGTGACACTAGTTATAGATCCCGATGCTTCACTTCAGGTTTACTGTATCCCTCTGACCTTCTTATTGACGATGAAACACAAAATTGCATCGGAATTAAATACAAAAGGCACAATGCCGACTTAAGTAAAAGAAGACTGACTCTTCTTACTGTCTATGTTTTGAATCTCTCCTGTGAGACCAGTTTTAGATTCCGATACTTCACCTCGGGTTTACTGTACCCCTTGGACCTTCGTATTCACGATGAAACACAGAGATTGCATCGGAATCAAACACAAAAGGCACAATGCCGACTTAAGTACAATAAGGCTGACACTTCTTACTGTCTATGTTTTGAACGTTTCCTGTGAGACGACTTTTAGATTCCGATGCTTCACTTCACGTTTACTTTTTCCCTGGGACCTTCTTATTGACGATGAAACACAGAAATTGCATCGGAATTAAATACATAAGTCTCAATGAAGACCTGAATACAAGAAGACTGACTCATCATACTGTCTATGTTTTGAACCATTCCTGTGACACTAGTTATAGATTCCGATGCTTCACTTCAGGTTTACTATATCCCTTTGATCTTCTTATTGACGATGAAACACAGAAATTGCATCGGAATTAAATACAAAAGCCACAATGCCAACATAAGTACAAGAAAACTGACTCATCTTACTGTCTATGTTTAGAACCATTCCTGTAACACTAGTTATTGATTCCGATGCTTCACTTCAGCTTTACTGTATGTCTTGGACCTTCTTATTGACGATGAAACACAGAAATTGCATCGGAATTAAACACAAAAGGCACAATGCCGACTTAAGTACAAAACGACTGACTCTTCTTACTGACTATGATTAGAACCATTCCTGTGACACTAGTTATAGATTCCGATGCCTCACTTCAGGTTTACTGTATCCCTCTGACCTTCTTATTGACGATGAAACACAGAAATTGCAACGGAATTAAATGAAAAAGGCACAACGCCGACTTAAGTACAAGAAGACTGACTCTTTTTACTGACTACGTTTTGAACTATTCCTGTGACACTAGTTATGAATTCGGATGCTTCACTTTAGGTTTACTGTATCCCTCTGACCATATTATTCGCGATGAAACACAGAAATTGCATCGGAATTAAATACACAAGGCACAATGCCGACTTAAGTACAAGAAGACTGACTCTTTTTACTGACTATGTTTTGAATCATTCCTGTGACACTAGTTACAGATTCGGATGCTTCACTTCAGGTTTACTGTATCCCTGTGACCTTCTTATTCTCGATGAAACACAGAAATTGCATCGGAATTAAATAGAAAAGGCACAATGCCTACTTAAGTACAAGACGACTGACTTTTCTTACTGGCTATGCTTTGAACCATTC